>NC_085138.1:164900316-165222964 GCF_035046485.1 Aedes albopictus
ACCCCACATAATTTTTGTTCCCTTAGCATCTGATTGTATTCAAATCCCAAGCAGAAACCAAACAAACCATGCGCAATATAAATTTTCAAACAGCAACATCTGAGCATAATAATCCAAGTTCTACGCAGCAATCCATGAAAATATGGGTTTGTTTTTCTTTTCTTTTGAATGGTTGTGTTTCTAAAAAATGTTTTACTGATTTTTTTTCGAACTGAGGTTTTTTTCTGTTTACAACGGTGAAAGCATTAGTAAAGGCATATATAAAGTAATAAATCCTTGCATTATTGATTGCTATAAAGCTTTTAACATGGTAATGCAATGAAGCATTAAACAACGTCGCTGTAGAACTATACCGAACTGTCAAAATCCTATAATGCTTCAACGCATTCATAATGTAGAGTAAACGCTTTATTACTTGACAGGTGTAGGATAAAAGTTATCTCGCATTAGCTAAACTATAATACGATTGAATTAATGTAATGATATAATGCTTGTGGTTACTTGGGAAACCTTTATCGACTAATAATTTCTAACTGAGCTCAACCTAATTCGAATTCAAGTGATTTTACTTGAAAAGATAAAAACGTCAAAAGATTACTAAACTTCTAAAATTTTAACTCTGAAAAACGTAAAACGTTACAGAATTCCTTTAGGGATTTCTGCAGGATTTTCTCCAAGACTTCTTCCAAGAGTTCATCCAAGAATTTCTCCAGGAACTACTCCTAAAATTCTGTTAAGAATTCCTCCAAAAATATCATCATGAATTCCTTCTAAAGATTCTTCAAAAAATCCTCCAGGTCCTCTAAGACTTGTGCTATGAATTCCTCTGAAAATCCGTCCAGAAATTACTTCAAAAATTCTTTCAAGTATTCCTACAGGAACTCTTATACGAATTTCTCCAATACTTCTGTCAAAAATTCCGCCAAGAATCCCTCCAAGAATTTTGCCGGGGATCCCTTTATAAACTCCTCTGGGGATTTTTCAATAAACATCTTCGGGAATTCTGCCAGGATATCCTTCAGAAATTCCTCCAGAAATACCTACAGGAATCCCCCCAAGAATTCCTCCAGCAATTCCTTCGGGAAAGCCTCCAAACAAGGATGGAAATCTAGTGATCATGATAAGATCACGAATGTGTCGCGGTTGTAGCGCATCGTGCGATCATAGCAACCACGATAGAACGTTGTCGTCAAGCATTATAACAAACCACACTCCGCGAAAATTGAATCGCGAGGCATGTGCGTCCTTGATGCGATCGTTATCATGTAGTCGAAATGATAAATACCGTTAATCATTCACTTTTTGTGCATTCTTGTTGCTCTAATAGGGTATCTGGGGAGCAGGCCGTTAGGCCGAAAGCCGTTAGGCTGAATGCCGTTAGGCCGAGTTGACCCTTGGTAGTCTTAGGCTACTCTATCAGCTACAACTTTGCCGAAGACCACATTCAAATCGGACGTCTCATTAATTAATTATAGATTTTCATCCAACTGGCGAAACTTTAACAGTGATCGTTCAACTACCCAGCAGGCAACATTGCTGCACATGGCGCCAAAGATAGCACACACAAATCATGGCTACTATGTTTCAAGGCAAATTGCAGTGATGCGCATCGAATAATGTAACCATCATGATCAAAGATTTTCATTCTGGACAAAAACCAATAACTAATTAATAAGGCGTCCGATTTCAATGTGGTCTTCGGCAAAGTTGTAGCTGATAGAGTAGCCTAGGATTACCAAGGGTCAACTAACACTCTAGGGCACTTGGAGAAATGTTACGGTCAATTGAATGAAAAACGCCTTTTTCCCATAGTAATTCCCATACAAACTTTGAAGGGTTTGTGCACTCTCAATTTTCGACCAAATCAGCTCAATTTTTGGGAGAAGACTTAGAATCTGGTTACGAATCGAATACGCGGTGTGGAGCAAAAACGATTTTTTGAACCACGCTAATGGGTAGTCAATACACATGATCATAAATGGCATGAGTCTGGGACATTTCGAAGTGACATTTCAATAACTGAACATTTGTTGCGACGGTCAAAGACGCTATTTTGAACTTCTATATTTGTTTTCAACGAATAATAAATATTTTACAAATTGAATGTGGGCCGAATATTGAGGACATTTTTTCACTAAGTACCCAAATCTTGGCCCATCAGTAAAGTGACGTCAACAACATTGCTTGCGTACCAAAAAGAACGAACACGAAGAAAGATTTTGTGTGTGGTGACTTTAAAAACATAACACAAAATAGGGTTGCGTTGTTTTCGTTACTTAATTAAGAAAGAACTTTAATTTAAGAGATTTAGTTAAAGTTTTTTGAAAATTTGGCTCCGAAAATGTAATTTAAAAGTAAGATTGGTGAGCAAACAGAGATAATACTTCAGCAGAAATATAAAAAAAGAGATATGTAATAAGTTGTTCTAGTGCATGGAAAGCAATAAACCAACGTTGTATCCACTAATAGGCCAATTTTTGTACCATAGACCAACGTTGCATACCATCGCATCGAATCTTTTCAACTTAATTAAGTAACTTCTTGAATATTTACGTTTGTTAACTTCCCATTTGTAAAACATGCACTGCCTAGAGTGCGTATTGGGGTCAACATATTATTTCTAGTACTATTAATTCATGAGTTATGGTCAAGGCGGCTTGCAAATTATGCCAAGGAATGGTATATATACCCTATCAAGATATGCCAATGAATGCATTGTTTTCAATCATGAATTCTGTTTATTGGTCCGTAAGTGGTTTAAATCGTGATGAATAAAATTGATCGCGAGTTGTAACATGATCCGATAAGGTGTGATTCCATGATACAGCGTGCATCAGATGCTTTGATTGCCTGTGATCCCATGATACAAGTTCGGGGCGAGGGTGTCGGCATCATGCTATTGCAAGAGAAAAGGCAATCTTGGCTTGCTCCTCCAGGAATTCCTCCAGGAATTCCTACAAGACATCCGCCAAGAATTCTTGCAACAAGCTCTTCCGGAATTCCCTTTCAAGAATTTCTTCAGGAATACTTCCAAGATTTCTTCCAAGTATTCCACCAAGTATCTCTTTAGGAATTTCTCCGGGAATCCCTTGAAAAATTCTTTCAGGATTTTTTCCAAAAAATCCTACAAGAATACTTGCAGAAAGAAATTTCTGAAGGAAATGTGGAAAGAATTTCTGGAGTACTTTCTGGAAGAATTCATGTAGTAATTTGTGAAGGAATTTTTGAAGAATTTCCTGTAGGAATTCATGAAGTAATTGCTGGAGGAATTCCTAAAATATTTCCTGGTGGAATTCCTAGAATAATTCCTGGATGAATTCCCAGACAACCAGAAATCGCATAAGGCTGACACAAATTTTGATTTTCTCTTATGGTAATCACCCCCCCCCACGGAAAATTCGGATTTTGACATTTTAAGGGGGGACACAAATAAATTTATTAAGAAATTTAATTTTTTTTTTAGTGAAATTAGAGTTGTCTAGCAAATTTCTTAACAAATCCGATGAATTTGACGATTTTGCCTAATTGTTTGGGTAATTGTTCATCAAATACATTTATTATTATCATCCCCCCCCCCCCCTTGACAAGGCAACCAGCAAACTTTTGCTAATCGCACAGGTATAATTTGCTCGGTGCAAGATTAAAAGTTCAAATATTTCATTAATGTAATAGCAACGTTTACCGCAAATAAAACTGGAATTGGCTACGAAAATACAATAAAAGTATTGAAGAAATCATCTATTTATCTCCATGCCAGGCTGAATCCAGCCCAACAACAACGTGATGCGGATTTTTGCGTCCACGCTGCCAATCATAATTTACTGCTAAATAGATTAAGGTTTTATCGCGCCCGCACAACACAGACACCGGAGTCGTGTTTGTTTATTGAACTTTGATTCGACCAAATTGAACTTTCATTTTTCACCTCGCACTGATTGTCCCGCCGTCGTCGGTTGCCGCTGAGCTGCTATAGCGCCATATCTCCTGAAGCTGAATCGTCTGTTGTGTGCCTTTCCCCTCAAATTTCTATGGCTGGGCTGCTGGCTACGACCCGTCTAGCCAATAGCAATTACAGAGCAACATGTCTGCCAATAATGGAAGCTTTTCTCCGTCTCCGCCCGCCTCCGTTCGTTTTTTTTTGCTATTGCGAAGGAGGTAACAGTAGCACTAAAAATATTCAAGAAACCGTTTTTCTTGATTAAGCAATCCAATCAAAATTAATAAAAAAATGCTGAAAAGTCATTTGGGCAATAATTTTTTAAAAGGGCGTAACTGGTTTTTTGAATAACGCTTTTTTCCAGAGCTGGTGATCGTATTCCATCTTTCTCACAAAATGTTTCACCCCTATCGAAAATAGGAGTATGTATTTTCCATAATCCACAATATATTTTTTTATTTGAATATGTTTCTATCAGTTAGTGCCATTTGTATGTGCATAGATTCTTGACCACTACTGTACCGTGTGGTACCAACGATCGGAAGTATAGTATGCGTTAGGAATCAATTCAAATCCAGTCAGGGGGACTGACTAAGCTTGATGCAGTTTCCGTTGTTATCCCATTCCTGCGAAGCCTCTCCCCCGTCATCATTGAGGTCGACTTTATCCGTGAAAAACATAATAGATGTACTTGAACTTAACGGGTTGCGACCCGAATGATCTTTATTGTTCTACAGCAAAAGATAAATGTTACTAGCTCAATGGCACTAATACCCGTATTTATTACGTAGGATGGAAGGCGCGCGCTGCTGGTCCATATTAAATCTATGACTTTGCGGCCCTATAGGTCGCGTCCCACTTTCGTCGTCGCCATCGTCGACTCGTCCAGCAACGCTAAGGCTAAAACTCCTTTCACTCTCCTCGCTGCATTCCATTCATTGTAGGTATGCCTATTGCCTATTTGTCGTCGGGGACGAGTTCCCGCGCAGATTTGCCGCTCCAAAGCCGCCGATCACGCTGATAGTTTTTGGATTTGCGATACTGATCATCGGTACCGTGGAGCCAATCGAGCAGACCCCAACCGCCGTAGCATTGGGTGAACCTGGTGGGACAATTGGAAGAAGGGTTACTTTAGTCATGTGGTGGGTGAAAAGATAAACCGTACTTTAAAGCGTGAGAAATAATACATAGCAATTTTTGCTATGAAGATTTTTATCGTAAACAAATAAATTGTAGCATAAATCATAACAATTTGTGTCAAATTAGATCATTAGTCATTTAATATCTGGACGCATTGTTTAATTTAGCGCAACGCTCCTCTAGTGGTCGGATATGAAAAATTTTGTTGTTTTGGAATGCTGCCTGCTTCAGTGCTGATAATTTCGTCACGATTCGTTTTGTTTCGAATAAGTTACATGTGATGAATGCTGCGAACCTAAAATTAGTTTTGGACACTTAGGGAACGTCCATAAATCACGTCACGCTAGAGGGGGTAGAGGGGGGGTTCGGCCAAACGTGACGGCCCATACAAAAATTTCTGAGGTCCCATACTGAAAGTGTGATATAGGGGGGAGGGGGGAGGGGGGGTTGAAAATGGTCGATTCTCGCGTGACGTAATTTGTGGACGTTACATAAAAAATCTGAAGTGATCAGGTTTAAAAATGGCGAAATCGTTGAATCGAGCCAAATCGACCGTGGGCAGCGTTCTCAAACGTTTTCATCAGGGGCATACTATCGATCGTAATAAAAAAAAACGATCGGTAGGATCAAAACAAGCGTCGTAGTGAAAGTAAGGATCGGAAGTTGCATTTGAAGGTGTTAAGAACATTTAGAACAAATCCTGGGCAGTTACATAATGATGTCGTCAAAAAAGTAATGCCAGCCAAAGTACCGTCATGAGAATTCATCTACGAGAAAGATTCTGATCTTTTCGGGTCAGTAAGAAGCCCGACAGGATATTAAAGCAGACCCTAGTGACCAAAACACGTGCCCGGAACTTGTATGACGAGGTTCTGACAAAGTACGAAGGATGCATTTTCAGGGAGGATGAAACTTGCGTAAAAATGGACTAGGGTCAGCTTTCCGGACAAAACTTCTTTTAAGCAACAGGTCGGGGTGATATCTCTAGCAAGTTTGAATTTGTTTACGCCGATGAATTTGCAAGAAAACTTCTGATTTGGCAAGGTTTCCACAGCTGTGTAAAAAATGTTTCGTATTTTTAAAAATTTTAAAATTTGTAAAGGAAAATTCGAGGGAAAATTTTCCTACCACATTATCGATGTGGATAGACATTGTATTGGCTTTGGACAAGATCTGGATTGACTTTTGACTGGATTTGGATTAAATTTGGTGCATTTTTGGACTGTACAATTATTTGGATGGCAAGATTTGTGCAATTAAAGACTTGCGGAACACGAGCTGAGTGTAGTTCGTGAGAACCTTTGAATTTTAATGAATGGTGTGGAGAACTTGTACCTGTTGGGAGACAGTTGTAAGCTTCGTAACCGTGCGTTTATAGGCGCATGTCGTTTAGGCGTTTCTAAAGTCTCGAAATGTGGGTTTGATTCCCGTTTCAGCCAGTGAAACCTTTGCGTAAAACGGAAAATTCTCGACAGGAACTCTTGGCGTTTCGTGCGTTGTCCGCTGCATTATGTTAAAGATCGATCAGACTGTGTGAAACGGTGTTGTTTGAGTTCAACTGCCGGATTATCAAAACACCAGGCAGTGTGAAGTCCTAATAAGTTATTAAAAGGATTTTTGTCGGTTGAAAGAGAGAGTTATTGTCTTAGTGAAAAAAGAGAGTCGATCCTCTCAACAAAAAATAGATTTGAATTGATTTTCGATAGGACTTGGATAAGAATGGAAATGTGTTTGAATTGGATTTAGATTGGATTTATATTAAATTTGAATTTGATTGGATTCGGAATAGATATGGATTCGGGTTGAATAGAATAGGTCTTGGATTGCGTGGTATTGTACATGAAATAATTAACAAAGAGTTAAGTATTAAACAATTATCGGATTGTTATTTTGTTGGACATTAGGAAAGTTACTATAGGGCAGTGCATGAAATTATCCCCTTCTCTTTCACTCTTGCAGGAATTTTGTAAACAACAAGGCCACGAAACGTCAAAATCCCATACAAAATCAAAATAATGCAGTGCCCTATACGCATTGGAACCTATGCGTATGTCCACAAGTGAGATCTCTGTCAGGCTGCTCCCTTCAACGATCGGCCTACTAAGTTGTTCGGAATCACCACCGATTGATTTTTTCACTGTATTTGAACTTGAGTAGTATTGAGATGAGATTCCCAACTACCAAAAGTAGCTGCGTAACAGTTTATGGAGCTAAAGCTTGAATACCACAATAGATTAAAATATTGGTTTCAGTTGGATTGGATTTGAACGGTATTTCGAATAGATTTGGTTTGGATTTGCATGAGATTTCGGATTGGATATGGATTTGAATTTTGGATTTAGAATTATACTTGGGTTGGGCTTTCTATTTTGATTTGGATTGGGTTTGGATTAGATTTGGATTAGATTCAGATTGGATTTAGATTTTGACTTGATTTGGTTTGGAATGAATTTGTATAGGATTAAGACTGAATTTGAATTGAATTGAGATTGGATTAGATTTGGATTGGATTGGAATTGGATTTCGTTAGAATTAGAATTCGAACAGGAATTGGATTGGATTTGGATAATATTTGTATAAGAGTTGGATAGAATTAGCTTTGAATTTGAATTGGACTTGGATTGGATTTGGAATGGATTTGGATTGGATTTGGATTGGATTTGGATTGGATTTGGATTGGATTTGGATTGGATTTGGATTGGATTTGGATTGGATTTGGATTGGATTTGGATTGGATTTGGATTGGATTTGGATTGGATTTGGATTGGATTTGGATTGGATTTGGATTGGATTTGGATTGGATTTGGATTGGATTTAGATTGGATTTAGATTGGATTTGGATTGGATTTGAATTGCATTTGGATCAGATTTAAATTGAAATAAAATTCGAATCGAGTTGCTTTAGGATTTGAATTTGGTAAGCTTCGTGGCCAGCGGTGTTAGTCGTCTTGGTGTTTCGCAAGCCTCGGAGTGTGGGTTCGATTCCCGGCCCAGCGGGTCTTTTTTTTCACTTTTCGTCAAACGGAAAATTCTGGGTGTTTCGTGTGTTGTTCTTTGTCTTATGTTTGTTATCGTTCAGTCTGTGCAACCTCTAATTGTGTCTCTTTTTAAATTGAGATTGGATTTGGACTGGATATACTTTGGATTTCGGATGGAACTTGGATTGGACTTAGATTGGATTTTATTAGGACTTGGATTGGAGTGGAATCAGATATGAATTGGATTTCGATTGAAGTATAATTAAAATTGGATTAGATTTGAAATGGATTTAGATTGGATTTGGATTGGATTTGAATCCATTAAAATTTAAGTTTCATAGATTTTGTATGTGTTGTTTAAAATACGATTGGTGAAATAAGTGGTATTTATAGAATTCTTTTGTTTTCTGACCAAGTTTGTTTGATTTTCGAAAGGCCCACAAGACTTTGAGAAATGCTTGTTTTGTGCTTTATTATCTTTTAGATTATTTACTCTTGGTATTAGTCAGCATTTTGGAATTTGTATCGCTTAGTCTAACTTTGAGAGGTTATACAGGGTGTTAGGTTCCTGAGTGCAAACTTTTTAAAGGGTGATAGAGGACTATAAATGGTGAAAAAAATTGTTCTACGCATATGGTCAAATCTCAACCGTTACGTAGTTATTGAACTCCCCATGTTTTTGACTCTTATTGCCTTAACTGGCTATAACTTGAAAATGGTCAAACTTATCGAAGTGTTTTTGCCCTAATTCAAAAGATTATTGAATTTTCTATCAAATGGCATCTTTGAACCGATTGGTTTAGTTAAATAACTAAGTTTTCTAGAGCAAATAGCTTAAAAGTTGTGTGTTTTAATTAGTTTTTGTCAATTATCTTTGAAAAATGCGTAATAATTTAAAATTCTTTCTTTGGCAAAGTTGTGGCCCTTTTTCCACTCTACAATTCGTTCTTTGATATCAAACTTCTATCTCTTATCGTTTTCAGGCAATTTCGATTTTAACATCGCATTTCAGATCATAAATTAGCAACTGTCATGGAAAGCACTTTTTTGCGCATTGTGCCGCACATTTAAATCAAAATTGCAAGAAAACGATAAGAGCTAGAAGTTTGGTGTCAAAGAACGAATTGTAGATTGTAATAGGGGCCACAACTTTGCCAAAGAAAGAATTTTAATTTATTACGCATGTTTCAAAGATAATTGACAAAAACCAATAAAAATACACTATTTTTAGCTATTTTGCGCTAGAAAACTTAGCTATTTAACTAAACCAATCGATTCAAAGATGCCATTTGATAGAAAATTCAATAATCTTTCGAATAAGGGTAAAAAAACTTCGACAAGTTTAACTATTTTCAAGTTATTGCCAGTTAAGGCAATAAGAGTCAAAAACATGGGAAGTTCAATAACTACGTAACGGTTGAGATTTGACCATATGCGTAGAACAATTTTTTTCACCATTTATGGTCCTCTATCACCCTTTAAAAAGTTTGCACTCAGGAACCTAACACCCTGTATAGTAACTTGTCAAACAGTGCACAATAGGTCCAGAGCCGTGTTTACGAAGACAAAAATGTTTGTGCCTAAACTATAAGTTTTAGATACATAGTGTCTTTGGGAATCATTCTTCTTATTTTTCGACCTTTTTTCTCATTATTGTGAAATTAGGGTGGTCCCTCTAGTTTTGCGGATCCAAACATCTGCTTTTTAATAGTTTTATGTACGTTCACAAAATGTTCTACAAAGTTGTAAAAGAACTAATTTGGAGCAAGTTTGCCGAAGAAACCATTATTCTATCTCTTATGGTTCCTAACTTATATTTTTTTAACAGATTCATGTTAGGGTGATCCATGAATTTTAGTTTTCCTGAAATAACTTTTAGTTTGTTCGTTTCTCGTAAATACTTTGTCCCGAGCACTTTTAGAACTATCAACGACGCATATTTTTTCCAAAGAGCTCAAAGTTCTAACTCTCATAGTTAAAAAGATACATATTGGCGTTTTTCTTCGAAAAATCACTTTTTTTCAAAATGTCATATCTCAAAAAGGAGCAAATGGATTTTCAATCTCCCGGTTGTATTGGAAAGATCGTACTCTGTTCTATTTATGGTGAAAAAACTGTAGGTACCTTTTTTGTTAAAAGTTTTTTATTGAATTTTGAAAATACGATTTTTTTTAGTTGTAACTTTGAAAATCGATGAGATACAAACTTGGCGTCTTCGACAAAATTGTGAGTTTTTGTTCCACATATTTTGGCTCTGGGGGGGGGGGGGGGGGGGGGAGGTTAAACCCTAAAACCCACTCCCCCCCCCCGTGGCTACGCCAGTGGCCGCAGCGCATGTCAGATGCCGAATCTACCACTCGACCGGCGTCGGGGGCTCTTCACTCACATTCTCTTTCGCTCTTCTCTTTCTCAAGCGAATGACAGTTAGGTTCGTTCATTTAAAATGTCTACACAAATTGAAATATTGTTCATTCGCAGAACGCAGCCCAAAACAAGCCGATTAAATGAAATGAGCATAATCTTCAAATCGGTTATCATTTTGTTGTATTGTATAACGTCCCTTACCACAAGCTGTGGACGAAAAACGAGGTTTTACAAGCAGGAATGCCTGAAAAACTATGTTCTTTCTTTCATTATAGCTCACAATGGACCTATAAATTTTGACCTAATTTGACAAGCTGCCCTTACAGTGGAGAATTACAGTGGTATCGAGGCAACGGGGTGGATTTCATGAAAACGGACATCAATTTCCCAAATTGCACTCAGTTCCTCCCAATTGAGAAATTTTAGGCAATTGTCAAGCAAAAATTGAAGAAGAGTGAAGAAGAGTGTAGAGGTGGTTCGGGATGCGACGGTTATGGAGGAAGAAATGGTAGGGAAGTAGAACCATCTCGGCAGGGGTCCTATTTTGGGCACTTTTATGCTATAACTCAGCCAATTTTGAATCAATTGACACAACTTTTGAAACGTGGTGAGATACGTATAGTATCTAGCCGTGTACAAAATTTTAAGTCAATTGGTTTGGAATTGACTGAGTTATAGCGCAGAGTGCCCAAAATACCAGCCACTGCCCAAGTGGCTCGCTACCCTATCACTTTGAAAAAAAAAATACTTGGAGAATTGTAAGCGGAAATACCATTTGGGAGTCTAAGAAATATGTCCTGTTAGGATTTCTGTGGCATGCTATGCTTCGAGAAAGAAGGAAATGCTCAATTTCCTGTAACAATTATTCTTGCAATACCTGGAAAATTTACTGTTACAATTTAAAAGACAGACACGGACACGTTCAATGCTTCCAGTGAGCTTTTTCGCTCTTTGAAGGAAGCACGACACTAGACAACGGACTAACATGCAACGCCTAGTGGCACAGCTGAAAACTTTTCCTGACAGCTGTGGCGGGTATCGAACCCGCGGTTCTGAGCACGTTGCGACTAAGAACTTGGTGACACTAGCCTCACGGCCATATCAAGTATCTCCTAGAGAAATTTTCAACTAACCTGGGAGCGGTCGCGTCGTGTACTGAGTGCACACACCATGAAAAAAGCACGTTCGTTGTACACAGCGTGAGCGTGGTTTCAATGAGGGTGGCCGAAGACGCGACTGCTCGAAGGTTATTAAAAAAGAAACGTTCAGAGAATCCCAGAAAGTTTTATAGTGAAATTTTTTACCCCATAACGTAGGGAATTTACAGTATAATTCTTGGCTGTTTGATAATATTTGTAAATATTCGAAGTTATTCCAAGAGAAATTACTAGAGAAATCCAAGCAGGAAATATCATACGAAAAAATGGTGGAAACCGTTTAAGGATTCGTGAAATAACCCAAGCAACGCACATGTTGTATAAAAGTTATGGCAGCGTAAGTTTTGTTTGTATAAAAGTTTATTTGACATTATGTCAACACAATGTTAGAATTACGTCAAATTAACTTCTGTACAACCTAAACTTGCGCAGTCGTAACTCTTATATTTGTGTCAGGTATTCTTCTACTTATAATTGTTCCGAAGAGATTTAAAGGTAATCCTCCAGGAATGTCTTCAGAAAATTCTCGTTTGATTTCTTACAAGAATTTCTCCAGATTTCTACAGGAACTCGACTAGGGATTTCTTATAGAATTCTTTGGAAAATA
The DNA here is from genome assembly GCF_035046485.1 of Aedes albopictus. Classification (NCBI taxonomy): domain Eukaryota; kingdom Metazoa; phylum Arthropoda; class Insecta; order Diptera; family Culicidae; genus Aedes; species Aedes albopictus. Next base: position 164,912,500 of record NC_085138.1, read on the forward strand.
CTTTAGAAATTTATTTAGAAATTCTTCCAGGGATTCGTTCAGAAATGTCTCCAGAGACTTCTTCAGTATTCCAGTATTTTCTTTGGATTTCTATGGGGTTTTCTATGCATTCGTATGCATATCAAGGTATTTCAGTGGATTCCAGGTGGTTGCAGGTGGCTTCAGTCGACTTAAAGGGAAACCTACAGGGGTTTCATGGGTTTCAATGAGTTTCAAGGCATTTCAATTGAAACCCCCAAGGGACCTTCAGTAGGTTTTAAAGGAAAACTGTGGTTTACTGCAAGGGATGCGCTGAAAAAAATATCAAAAGAAATATAGATATTTCCATGATGCTTTTTAATACAGGCTGTGCAAGCACTAGAATAGATCGTGGTTTGCTGCAGGGATTTCAGTCTACGGGCTTCCGTAGGTTTTAGAGGACGCACTCGGGGATCTCGGGAGGTTTTTCTGAACAACTTTCGAGGGACATTATGGAAAATTTGAGGTAGATCTCATAGGGGTTTCGAAGTGTTCCGTGACGTTTCAGATTTTAAACTTCTATGTAGCCTCTTGAAACTTCTTGTAATCCTAACACTCAACTTTCAATGCGGTTCAAGAATTTTAAAGTGCTTCATAGCAATAATTGCTCGACCATAAATAGTTGCATGGGACTGTATGAACATAAAATTTGTCCGTAGTGCTTCAAGTTATCACGAGTTATGCTTGTAGATCCAATAACCAGTTCTCAAAGGGGGTTTTGGATACCTTTATAGACTGCCTTTCGCTTCAAACCCGCCTTAAGTGCTTTCCAATTGCACCATACGCCTCTTAATGAACGATTTCTTCCAAAATGGAGCCTCCGAAGGCTACAAAAATTCACTATTTATCGACTGAAATTCACTGGACGCTCTTTCTATGTCATAGGGCGGGGGTACATGAATTGAAAATGGCATAAGTTAATACAGGACATAAAAAGGGACTTATGTGTGCGTAAATTAAGTTATTACTTCAAATTAGAAAACTTATTCCGCGTAAACAGTCTTTACCTCTGGATTTTTTTGTCTTTATTAGAGAGACTTTCAGCCTTGGCTGGTTCATACCTCAGGATGTTCGGGATAGGGCCATAAGAAATGTGCAAGAAGTTTTAGGGGAGTGTAAGAAGAGGGGGTGCAAGGCTTTTCAGGGAAATTCAAATGCAGAGGAGGGGGGGGGGGGGCTGGGGGTGGCGTCCGCCAGGGGGATTCAGGAAAGTTTCAGAGAATTTAAAGGAGTCTCAAGAGCATTTCATGGCATCTCAAAAAGAGACAGACGGTTTCACGGAGTTTCAAAGACATTTGAAGGGATTTCGAGGGCCTCTAAAACCCTCTGAAGTCTTCTAAAAAGCCCCTGAAATTCTGTTAAACACCTTTCAGAACCCCTGGAAACCCCATATTTTCCATGGTTTTTCAGATTCCTAGGTCCTAGGTGTGTTACAGGGTGTTTTGGGTAGTTTTAGGAAGCTTATCAGGATTTTTGGGCGATTTTAAGTGACTTCTATAGAGGCATTTCCGGGATTTTCAGAGGGTTTCAGAGGCGCTAAAGAGGCTTTAAGTTGCTTTCAAGGACATTCGGGGCTCCAGAAATGTTTTGCAAGGCCCCTGAAACCCTCTGAAATCTGTCTTATTTCTCCTGTAATGCCCTTGAAACTCCCTGAAACTCCAATAAACCCCAGTAACGTTCTCGAAAACCCTTGAAAACTCCTCAACAAAAGTGCTTCCTCGAACCCCTTAAAACTCCTTGAAACTTTCCTGGAAATCCCTAGAAAAACTTCTGAAACCGCTTCAAACCCTCTGTAAGGCCAAACCCGCTGTTTTTGAACTCCCCCCCCCCCCCTTGTTCCGTTATCCTAGTAACTGTTATTAGTACACTTTCTTATGTACAATATAGGTACTGAATAGCTAAAAAATGAATATAAAAAGTTTTTTACCTAAAAAGCCCCGCATAAAAAAGAATTAAGTGGATTTCTGGTATCAGGATACTAGCTTTCTCAGTCTATAGGGTCAATGAGTGACCTCTAGCTACCCCTTTGGATAAGGCTTTGGATCTAAAATCCGGAGAGAATCGTCTCCCATTCCGGGCAGAGCAATGGCAGGCAAAAGAAGCCCTTCAATTAATAAATGTCGAATTGCTCAAAGAACACTGAGTTGAAGAGAGGCTGGTCAAGTTCTAGGGGGAACGTAGAGCCACATAGAAGAAGAAGAAAGTCAATGTAATATTAATAGCTTGTTTTGAATTACCCGACGTTTCGGCCGATATTATTTGGTCTTTATCAAGGGTCTTTGAGAAGTTTTTCCCTTTCATAATACGGATAATCCAAAACTAAACATTAGATTGACGAATGTTAATTTCTTGATTTTGCTTTGGCTGACCAAGCCATGTGGGAAATTACACTGTTGAAAATGCTTTGACATCCATGTGCACAACAGAACATGTGCTCGATGAACAAATTGAGATTTGAATTATGAAAAGAAATCCACGTAATTCGGTGAGATTCGAACTCACGACTCCCAATTCGCTAGACGGGACGCTTCTATTCCTTCAAGCTATGGAGTCATTCGACTCCGACTTCGTCGCCAGTAGGCCTAGAACTGAACTCGATTCCACAGTCCACGGAGATAGTCGAGTGACTCCGTAGCTTGAAGAAATAGAAGCGCCCGTCTAGCGAATTGGGAGTCGTGAGTTCGAGTCTCACCGAATTACGTGGATTTCTTTTCATAATTCAAATCTCAATTTGTTCATCGAGCACATGTTCTGTTGTGCACATGGATGTCAAAGCATTTTCAACAGTGTATTAGATTGACCCTAGACCGCGAAAGGTAGAATTTTTTTTTTTTTTACTTATTCGTTTATTTAGAAGGCTCGGGCGCCACAAGGGCATAACGGAGCCGACATCATTTGTACTCTTTTTTACATAACTTATTCAAAATTACAATCATTAACAATATCTTAGTAGTTACAATCAATCATGATAAATTTCAATTTCATCCACAGAGACCGCATATGCTGCTGCTATCCGCACCTTGTCCTCATCAATTATCTGTTGACGCTTAATTCCATCGGCAATCCATTCATATGCAGGGACACGCACTCTCCTCTTCACACGAGTGAAGCTACGAAGCGTGCTAGTATCGCTGTCGCTTGCAGAAGTGTTGTTCGCGTTCGTAATAACAGGCGTGTGTTTACCGTGTTTACTGACGGCTGAAACAACAGACCGGTGTTGCTTCACCTCATTCTTCATTGCCTTCTTTTTAGATTTTTTATTACACTGTACAATCCACTGCTCGGACTCCTCTACAATTTCTGTAGCAGTCGAGGTAGCAGTGGTCTCTTCTTTCTCGCTTTCGGGTACCCGTGATAAATTCTCTTTGTTTTCATCTCTTTTTCGTCGCTCTTGCAGCATCGGACAGGATCTTTTCAGATGGCTGTCCGATTTGCACATGAAACATTTTGGTTTCCGTCCATCGTACACAATCCTTCCTTTGCGGTTGTTGAAATAAAGCACATCTGGGATTCCCTGGTCGATGTCCATGTAGACACCGCGTACCCCACTGTACATTTCCAGCTGCAACTCAGATGGGAATCTTTCACGCACAGTGCGTTTAACCTTCCCGTACTTCGACATTACAGAAGATATTTTCTGGTCAGACACTTCCGGAGGCAAATCAAAAATTCGCACATAGCGAGTATTTCCACTCGCAATGGACATTCGTACCATCGCTTGTTTTCCATTCGCGTAATGAAATGGCAACAGCTCAGGATTATTCTCGAACGAAAACATCATGGCTAGAGGGTCTTGTTTCCCGGACTGAAAAAAATCCCGGGATTCGGGATTTTTATTTTCCAAATCCCGGGATTTCCCGGGATCCCGGGAAATTTTAAAATTTTACGAATATCGATAAAAAATACTAATGGAACGATTTTTAAATTGATTGATTGATTTGTATTTATTAAAGAGACTTTCAGCCCTTGGCTGGTTCGTCTATACGAATTTTAAAACATTGTTAATCAAAATTCATTTGGCTAATTATCATCATAGTCGGAATAAAGTACATACTTCAAAGACATTTAACTATGAACGAACAATTAGAAATATTCAAGGATGTTTGAAAATGTTCAAATAAAATACTTAACTTCCGAAATAAGTAAACTTGAACAATTCTGAAATATTTATTCCATCGAAGTTTTTGTTTTGTTTTTATTAATGTGTATTTTAACTAAAAGCTATTCTACACAAATTTTTGGAGAACCTTGTAAAAAGATTATGAGGAAATCCTTTATAATTTACCTTGAGAAATTATTAAGTTCTGAGTGGAATTTCAAGAAAAATATCACTATTTTTTTCAACTCTTTTTTAACTACATTTAAATGACTTGATGAATAAATAAATGAAGACTTGATAGAATTCCTTCAGCAATTATTTAATAAGCCTGTGGTATATATTCTGATGTTATTTTGAGCGAAAGAAGGGTTAGAAAAGTGATCTGAAAATTTCAAAGGGAAATTTCTTAAGATTTTTGGTCAGCATTTAGTTTTGTTTAAGGAAAATGTGTTAAGCTGAAAATAAATTCATGATAACATTTCGGAATTCTGAATAGATTCTTGGTTAAATGTATTTAGGAAAGGAAACCGTGGTAAGAAATCCAGAGTAACTCAAGTCAGACCCTCTCAACTAACTTCTTGTGAAATTGATATAAATATCTTCAAAAAATCCATTAAATAGGCTTGGAAATGGGTCAACGGAAACAATCTTTCACAGTTGCATTTGTACAGGGCTCCTATGAGTCCATGCAAAAAAAAAATGGAGAAGGGAAGAAAAACGGCAAAATCTGAAATTCCTTTCTGAGGAGGCATTCTATCGAACTGGATGTAAAAAATCACAGTATGCAGGCAGTTCGGTGTTTGCCGGGTCAGCTAATAGGTTAACAAAATCCTTGCAAGAATTTTTTCATGACTTCCATCCCGACATTTCCATCCTGAAACTCTATTGATCATCTGTTTTCGATATATTTGACAAGATTAAAACCTTTTGCAATTTCTTCAGATGTTTCATTGTGGTTTAGCAACAATTCTTATAAATTTATTATTTCTATTCTATATTATTACAGTACTATCAGGACAAGCTGTGCATTTCTGCTTTTTCATCGACACTGCTAAAAATATTTTTCGATTTTATTGCCCTTCGGTATTGCACGATTCTCTGGGATGTGGTAAAAAATCAGCCCAAAAAATATCTGGTCTCCCTGCTAGGTTGTGCTTTTACCTCGACTATATTATACACATTGCTTTGTTTTTCCAAAACTCTCTTCGCAAAATTCTGCTTCTCAAAATTCTGCTTTCCAAAAACTATCTCAGTGAATAAAAAAGTCCTGCAGAACTTGGGAAGATTCTGTGAATTTACCCCATAATTTAATAGGAAATGCATCAAGCAATCATGACGCACCATAATTTTATAGGAAATGCAAAAAAATAAACAATCAGTGGTGTAATTGCAAGAATTTAAAAAAAAAAGCTCAAGGACTGCCAAGAGCAAACATTAGATGGAAAATGGCAACTTTGAACAAGAAGATACAAAAAGAAAAGTTATCTTTTAGTAGAACACATCATTGTCATTTATTCGTTTTCGGGAAATCCCGGGAATTTCGGAAAAATATCCCGGGTTTCGGGATTGTTCAGATCCCGGGATATCCCGGGATTTTTGTCCCGGGAAATCCCGGGCAAGACCCTCTAATCATGGCTTCGTCGTTTCGGAATCGTATAAAAACGGCTTTTTCATCCGAGATTTTATACGCGGTCTCCATCATAGATCGATCTCCGGCAAGCGTTTTGACAAAGCAAGCCATGTCAGCAAGTGTTGGCTGAGCAGCATTCTCCGGGAAGACAAAAGCCAATGTGCTTTTTACCGTCACTTCACCACTCATTTCGACCGTAGATAAACGTACACGATGATATGAAGCAACGAGGAACAACTTGCGAGCGAATGCGTCTACTCCGATCGAGATGTGATCGTGCACTGAAAGGTAGAATTTGTTGTTCTGAAAATACCATAATTTTCTACCGATCTACACGTGCAACCATCAAGCTGCCACAGACAAACAGACATAATATCTAGAACAATTTCGTGAAAATCCATCACCCAGTTCATACTACATCACCTGGTGGAAATGTTTCACGAAACAATGCGTTGTGCAATATCGCCAATAGAAGGCGCTAGTGTGAAACGTCAAACACAAACAAAAATCATACGCACGCCTCTGATTGTGAAAGCCACAACTATGCAGATTCAAAATAATCGTTAAAACCGTAGTCGATGGGCACTTCGCCAGTGTTACGTCTGTTTTTCTGTGAAGCTGCTAAACCCAAGTGTCATTATGCCATATCTTCCCATGATCGCCATTGTCAGACAGATATTGACCCTCGCCCTCTTACTTCAAGTGGTGATAATCGTGCCGCTCGCTGCTGCCCAGCACCGGCAAATGGTACCCGGAGTGGGTCGCCAGGGTGTCGTGCATCACGTACGTGAACCAAACCAGCGTCGTTACAAAGTGACTCTTCATGAGGCCGATGCCCAGTAGCGGTGGGATCATATTGCTGGTAATGTGCTCGATCGGATGGGCGTACAGGGCGGCCCACGCAACCGGGGCGGTGAACTCGTGATGACGCTTGTGAACGATCCGATATAGGAACCGATGGTGCAGCGCCCGATGGCTATAGTAGAAGCCAACCTCCCACAGGATGACACTAATGACGAAGTCACGTAGGACTTCGAACGGGGAGGGAAGGATCCGCACGTTCGGGTATTCGTTTTGGGCGAACATGTGGAAGAGGACGTAGGAGAGTGGCAGGCCAATCAAGAACTGGTTGACAAAAGCGGTTTTAATGATCTGCAAGAGGGAGATAGAGAGATGCGGACACAAAGGATGAAATCATTTCAACGAGCTATAATCAAATTAAAGCAAGGTATAAAGTAAATTTGGAAGTTTGATGAAACTATTTAGATTAAAAGAATCATGATTTTTTGTTGAATTTACTAAACAATCATTTGGAGGAATTTGTGAAATTAAAAGTCAAATTTTTCTACCAAATTTTGTTGGAATACTCTAGAAAAAATTTCGATTTGCAAGTTACTAAAAACTAAAAACAAACGTACATATTTACTCCTTACCATGCATTCAAATCCATACCTTCTTCAGATCGCTCCACCGGAGAGGTTCATTCATTCCCGGCTGGGTTTTGTACTTGCGTAGGAACCGAGGGCGCCCGCTGATGTCCATCATTATGTAAAGTGATCCGATTAGCCAGTAAAACGCGTAGACGTACAGCGACTGGTACCACACGTAGAGCAGTTCCGGATCGTCACCTGTAGTGCATGAGGAGTAGGAAGCGAATAAGAAGCGAAAGTTGACTGTCTGGTTACCGTCGTGAATACGCGGGGAATCGTTGCTGTGGAGAGGAAGACTTCTAGTAGTAACGACATCTAATTTGTGTGCAGTTCACCCACCGACCGATGATTAATGAGATGGATCGTAAAAATCATCAACTTACTACCTACCTATGATCTATACCGAGAGTAAGCGTGGTAGAACCACCCACTTGTGCATTCCACGAAGAGATTGCATTTTGTGCCCAGTAGCGCTGTAATTCTCGTTATCTTTTCCTAAGTAGGGTACTTGTACCCTACGGGACTGGTTCAGTTTTGATTTATGTATTTACTTTTTACTTACATTCACCGGTAGCTAAGGAGTGTTATCGGTTATCGTTCGTAATCTTGGGGAGTCATTGTCTCGATAGCGTGGGATTGGGTGTGATTTGTTTGTTGTTTTTCGAATCAATTTATATTTATCAACTCGAAGCGTGGTAAACCGATTACAAATTAAATCTGGCGTTCGATTTCAATTGGTCGTATGTTTGCTGTGATTCCTATGTAGATTCTATCTATTAAAATCAAACGCCAGATATGTTTGTTGTATTTTTGTTTTTGTGAAGTGATAGAATAATAGCAGTATAAATGATTTATATAAACTTTCAGGCTCTATTTATTTGACTAACTGTTTCTTTTTCTCTTTGCTTCCAGGTAAATATTGTATCTTCTACCAAGAAAGTATACAGAAAACGTGCACATTAACGCTCTTATAAACAAGGTGGTTATATCATTAATATTTGTGGCCTTCGTGGCCATACGATTAGCGGCGTCTATCGTTTAGATGTATTGTAAGCTACGGAGTGTGCGTTTGATTCCTGTTCCGGATAGAGAATACTTTTCGTAAAAGAAAAAAAAGACACACATTTCAAAATGACGCAACTGCTTTTGGGAGTGGCTGATTCTTTCAAAGTCATAGTTCGTACACTCCAACCTTATTTTACGTCATTATATCACCGAATTTATTTACATCCACTTTTTTACGTCCAAATTTTAATTTACGTCCATTTCAATCATTGCTCTTTATCTTGAATAGTTTTCTAAATACACAAAACAAAAGTGCAGTAAAGTTCGAAACGACAACAAAAGTCAACCAGTGATAGCTACTGATATATTTATTTTTTCTGTTAGATGGCAACACTGTTCAAATAGAATCATACACGGAGAAACAAAAGTACCCAAAAGTGAGTTCAATCCACCCAACTTCGAGGTTGCGTGCGGGAAGCCAATTTTGAGTTGATGGAGTCGATGTTGAGGTAGGTAGTTTGCATTTAGGCGTATACGGCCAAAGTACCTAGAGTCGAAGTTCTTTTTACTCAATCGACAGTTAAAATTACTCATTTTGGCTTCCCGCATCGAACTCTCAAAGTTGGGTTGTTTTGCTATTCATTCTCTGACAACAATAAAGGGAGCGAATGAAAGGGGATGCAAAAAAGAACTCAAAAGTGAGTTTAAAAATACTCAATTTTGGGTTCCCTTGTTTTTCAGTGTATGTTGCTGAATATAGAGATAAGTGACATTTCAACACACGAACACTAGCGCAAATTTTTCCTCACACAAAAGTGCACGCCGATTGAAAGGCTATTCAGATTGCATATGCAAATATTACCCAATCGAATTGGGTAAAACGGGTAAATAATGATAAAACTAACGTCCGGGACAAGAGTGCAAATATTTTCCTCGCAGTTTCACAACTACATCTACAAAAAAGGCACGCATACATTTGAACGTGATTACCTCTATACACTACCCGTCATAAGTACGGACTCACTTGAAAAAGTATTGCAACACTCCGTTGAATATTGCAACACCTTGAAATGTTTAGCATCACCTCAAAACAACTACATACGTGCTGCTATATCTCAAATTTCTGAAAATATGCAAAGATACAGTCTTCAGCAAAGTCGTTCGGAAGGTCGTTGGCATCACAATGGCAAGCAGTTTGATTCGCAATTCTGCCGCTAGGTGACGCTAGTGAGCATAGAAATTGAGCATTTTTAACAAGTTCTATCTCGTGATCCTAATGAGATAGAAAGTTCAAGTCTTCGGCAAAGTTGTTCGGAAGATCATGGACATCATGATGACAAGCAGTTTGATTCCCAATTCTGCCACTAGGCGACGCTATTGAGCATGGAAAATGAGCATTTTTAACTAGTTCTATCTCGTGATCCTGATGAGATAGAAAGTTCAAATCTTCGGCAAAATTGTTCGGAAGGTCATGGACATCATGATGACAAGCAGTTTGGTTCGCAATTCTACCACTAGGTGACGCTAGTGAGCATGGAAAATGAGCATTTTCAACTAGTTCTATCTCGTGATCCTGATGAGATAGAAAGTTCAACTCTTCAGCAAAGTTGTTCGGAAGATCATGGACATCATGATAACAAGCAGTTTGGTTCGCAATTCTGCCGCTAGGCGACGCATGAAAAAATGCGCTTTTTCAACTAGTTCTATCTCGTGATCCTGATGAGATAGAAAGTTCTTGAGCAAAGTTGTTCGGAAGGTCAAAGATATCATAATGACAAGCAGTTCATCCACTTTATATTCAATGGCTTCAGGTCTGATTCACTTAACCCTAAAAGGGATACCATCATGGCCTCAGTTTCGTCACCTCGCTGAGTGTGTTCCATCAAAGACGGGCTCTGAAAGGCGCCTGGAGTCCAATGGACCCCAGGTATCTCTTTTAGGGTTAATATTCATGTGATTTAGGTGTATGTCATGTTAATCCGAGTGATTCGGGTCCGATTCGCTAGATTTTCAAGAGGTTCAGGTCTGATGCATTTCATGTTTAAGTGATTCAGGACTGTGTCATTTTAATCCAAGTGATTCAGGTCTGATTCACTTCATATTCAAGTGATTCAGTTCTGATTAATTTCATATTCAAGTGATTCAGGTCTGATTCACTTGATATTCATTATATTCAAGTGATTCAGGTCTAATTCACTTCATGTTCAAGTGATTCAATACTCCTTAACTTCATATTCAAGTAATTCAAGTTTGAGTCATTTCAATCCAAGTGATTCAGGTCTGATTCACTTCATATTTAAGTAATTCAGGTCTGATTCACTTTATATTCAAGCGATTCGAATCTGATTCACTTGATATTCATGCCATTTAAGTGATTCAGGTCTGACTCACTTCATAATCAAGTGATTTAGGTCTGATTCACTTCATGTTCAAGTGATTCAAGAATTATTCACTTCATATTCAAGTCATTCAGATCTGAGTCATTTTAATCCAAGAGATTCAGGTCTGATTCACTTCATATTCAAGTAATTCAGGACTGATTCACTTTATATTCAAGCGATTCAAATCTGATTCACTTGGTATTCATTATATTGGAGTGATTCAGGTCTGACTCACTTTATAATCAAGTGATTCAGGTCTGATTCACTTCATGTTCAAGTTATTCAAGGCTCATTCACCTCATATTCAAGTGATTCAGGTCTGAGTTATTTTAATCCAAGTGATTCAGGTCTGATTCACTTCATATTTATGAGGTTAATGTCTGATTCACTTCATATTCATATCATTCAGGTCTAATTCACTTCATATTCAAGTGATTCAAGGCTCATTCACTTCATATTCAAGTGATTCAGGTCGGAGTCATTTTCATCCAAAAGATTCAGGTCTGATTCAATTCTTATTCAAGTGATTCAGGTCTGATGCATTCCATGTTCAAGTGAATCAGGTCTGATTCGCTTCATGTTCAACTGATTCAGTTCTAATTTACTTCATATTCAATAGGTTCAGGTCGGATTTAATTAATGTTCAAGTGATTCCGGTCTGATTCATTTCATATTTAAAAGGTTAACGTCTGATCCACTTCATATTCAAGTGATTCAGATCTAATTCACTTCATATTCAAGTGATTCAGGTTACATTCACTTCATATTCAAGTGATTAGGGTCTGATTCACTTCATATTCAAGTGATTCATGCCTGATTCACTTTATGTTCTAGTGATTGAGGTCTGTGTCATTTTAATCCAAGTGATTCAGGTCTGACTCACTTAATATTTAAGTGTTCAGGTCGGATTCACTTCATGTTCAAGTCATTCAGGTCTGTGTCATTTTAATCCTTCACATTGAATATGAATGCTATCATATATTTTGAGAATATAGTTTTAACAGAACAATCTCCATAATAAAAATAATTCTCAAATAGGCTAAATATTACTGATGGGAGTTGTTTTTTTTTAATTTCCTACATCTTTTGTCAAGTTGCCATCTAAAATTGTGCAAACAACTATTTGATGCCCGAATGATAGAGCCATTTTTTTGCCGGATGACCTAATTATGGTTAATCCAACTCCCGGATAATCGAGTCTGACCTGTATCTCAGATGAGCATGCAGAAAAATATGGTAGAATCAAAAATATTTGAGATAAAGCCAAACAAATTGCCAATTTGTTCAGGCCACAAAAATAAAACTGTTTGAAACAAATCAAACGTCATATTTAAAGCAAATGCAAACCATGTTTGTAACAAACATGCATCTTTCATTCATTTCTGACAGGTTATGTTAGAAATATATGCGAAAATTTTTGTTTTGTGTGGCAGGTTGGCCCTGCGGAAATAATTATTTTCCCATTAAACTTACAAATTCTTTCCTTTCCTTTCCAACCCACCTCCCCCGTGGCACTTCCAATGCCAACATCATGTAGGTCACATTCGCTCTCGAAAACAACAGAATTCCGTGAAAACTTTTCGGGAAACTTAACTTTTTCTGCAGGAGGAAATCTTCTCCGATCTTGCAGCTGGAATTTGTGAGCTCTGTTAATGTTCTCGACGGTGAAACGAGCAGCTCCTCAATGGGTATTGAAGAAATCAATATGCAATAGAGTTTGTATCAAAAATTAAAATTTCAGTTTCAAACATTTTAACAGTTTACCAAATAAACATGAATATTTTTGTTTTAAATGAATTAAATTTGTCTCCGTGAGATAGGCAAATCGATTGTTCGACAATGTTATATTACATTATTTCACATTGTGACACAAACATTAAGTTATTGCTAGCAACACTAATCATGTATATTCAAATATAGCTAAATATTTGAGATCGTAGTGATATAGACAATTCATAACTACGACATGGCTATAAAGCGCACCTCATGTGCAGTTCAGTTATTCCTGGCAACACTGATCATGCAATTAATAAAATGCATTGAATTTCAGAAAAAAATCCAGTCAGAAATATCTGGAGTAGATCCTGATCCTGGAAGAATCTTAAGCAGAAATCCGTAGAAAAGGTTCCAGAGAGAAATTCAAGGCTAATTCCAGAAGACATTAATTCCATTAATGAATGATTAGAAGAAATATATGAACTAATATAAAAAAAAAAATCTGAAGTGAGACCATGGACCATGGAATTGTGGAAAAATAAATGGAAAATATCGTACTTCTCTAGAAAAAAAACCTCTCAGCTTTCACAGTGTTGAAATGCTCATAAAACATTAAGCCAAAGAGCAGGATTTGTACAAGTAGGTATGTTATGCCAAGAAGTAGAAAAAGAACATCCTTAAGAATTTCGGAAGGAATCCATGGAAAAATCACTGGGAATCTATATATCCAAGAGAGGAGGAGCCTCTGCAGAATAAACAATGATGCATATTATAGTGATATAAAAAGTGTGACAATTTGTATTTATATTTGCGTGACAAAATTAATGGACGTCTTCCTGTCAGAAGCGTCAGTTACGCATACTACTTTGCTTATTAACCCTCTAATACCCAATCCCGCCTTTAGACGGGGTATAGTTTGAGCATTTTTGTAATTTTTATTTCGTGGAAAATCAAAATTTTTATATTTTTGGCTAATATTTAGGACTGTTTTGTATATCTTAAAATGGGTTTTGGTGTATTTTAAAGCGTATTAACATTTTTTAAAAATCATTGAAAAATTGATGTTTTAGTCACCTTCTAGAAGTCATTGTTTATTTTGTATTGCATCGCTACAATTTACATATTTTAAATTTTTCCAAATCATTCTATCCTAGTTTTATAGCTTAAGGGAACCGAATACACTCTAAAATTATTTTCCTTAAAATTACACGGAAAATAAAATTTTCTATGAAAAAAATTAAAAATTAAAATATTTCAACAATAATCATAAAATCTCAAAATGTTTGTGTTGCGACGAAATATTGATGAAACTGGCAACACTGAAACGGTTGCTTATACATACAGAATAGTGAATTAGATTAGTTGTAAAGTAGAAGAGAGTGTGAAAAGATGGGGAGTTTGTTCCTTTGGTTTGCGAGAATTGCATACTAGAATGTAAGTTTATTGAATTGTATTTAGATTTAGTTTTTAATATTTGAAAAAAAATTTCAGCTTTGAAGCTGTGTCTAAGGAACACTGCTGTCAAGAAGTATCTCTTCAAGCCGGGAAACCGACTCCCAACAGTTTGCATCTCAAAAAATCCGTACCCCAAATAGCTTCTACAAAAACTATAAAACTGTGGGGATGTTCAAAAATAAAAATTAGAAAAATCAAAAAGTGAAATTCACGAAATCGAGTATTAAAAAGAATCATCTTCCAAAACATGTTTAAATCAAATAATTTTAGATGACGAAAAATGATATTTAGATCAAAATCAAAAATTTGGGTATTAGAGGGTTAATCTAAAAACTGCTTGTAATTAATGATAAAGTTTTAATATGAAAATAAAAAATATTTTATCACTGTGATAAAATCGGAAAGGAAAGAAAAATCTCTTTTTTATTTTTATTTCTGTGTAACTACCTATTTCTAATTCTACACTAGAAAAATCTCCGATGAAAATACTTTCAGTTACTTTTCGCTGAAAACCTGCAAATGTTAATGATTGAGTTTAAGGATTTAGTGTTAACCATAATTTAGTCAAAGCACATTCGACCAGATGACATTTGGATAAATAGCGTTTGTCACGTGGACGATGCCTTAAGGTGAAACATCAGATAATACAAATATGGCTGCCACAATGGCCGACTTGAGCATTTACTCATGTTTTCATGAGCACTAAGCTAAAAAAATTGTTAACGAATGCGTCTGATTTAAATTATCTGCCTCTTTTCGCAAGTGGGAAAAGCCAGAATTAACAAATGCAACGTGGTTGGATGCTTTGTTCGTTTGATTTGTGCTTTTAGAGTTTGTATGCATAATTAAGAGTTCTTGATGGTTTTTATTAACTGATTTCAGAAAGTGTTTCCAAGGCTATTATAGTGTTTGGGCATCGTTTCGGGTTATTTGTTACTTTCGGGAATTTATCATTCGGGCGTTTGGAGTTTGAGCAAATCATTTTTGGGAAAATGTGACATTTATGTTATAACCAATTGGTGAATCACCAAAAGGATATTGTCCTTCTGAACAACTTTGCTGAAGACAACACATTTCCCAGCTAACACAAAGTCGTAAATGATGTTGAATAGGATGCTAAAGTGGAGGCCATATACGCACCTGCTTCCATTTGACCGCGTGTAAAGGGTACGCATATCGCCTCCACTTTAGCATCCTATTCAACATCATATACGATCGTGTGTTGACTGGGTTCTATCTGCTTTCGATCCCGAGATAGAGAAGTCTAATACTTTACTTGAAAACTAGCGCCACCTAGCGGTGAAATCACCAGAATATTCTTGTCATTTTGATTAACTTTGCCGAAGTTGACACTTTCCTACCGGCTTTCGATACGGAGATAGAGAAGCCTAACTTTACATCAAAACTAGTACCGTCTAGTGGCAAAATTACCAACTAATTAAAGACTCATCAGAATATTCTTGTTCTTCTGATTAACTTTGGCGCAGACGATATTTTTCTATCGGCTTTTGTTAACGAGATACAGAAGCTGAAACTTTACTTGATAACTAACACCACCTAGCGGCAAAATCATCAACTAATTGGTGAATCACCTGAATATTATTGTACTTTTGAACTTAACTTAACTTAGCCCAAGATGGCACATTTCTATCTGCTTTCGATCCCGAGATAAAGAAGCTAAAACTTAACTTGATAACTAGCAACACCACCAGTTATTGGACGGTATTATGTAGATCGATTAGTGTTGCCATCTGAGGTCAGAATTGCAAATAGTGAACGGCCACACATGATAGACCTTGGTCAGTACTCGAACTTTGCGGACCATATGGAGAGAGAAAACTAGCAATTAATATGTGTATTTCAAGTTGTTTTTTTACGTCCAATTTGGTTTTTGTCCCCCTTTGGATATTCTTTTGGATTTTTTTCGACAATTTCTTCGCATTTGTGTGCCTAACAACAATTTAATTGGAAATTTCTCCGACATATTTTTGAGAATTCCTTTAGTAACGTCTTTGAAAATTTAAGTGGCAAAGACTTTGAAAATTTCCCCATTCGAAATTTTCTTATAAGTTTCTTCAAATAATGTTTTGGCAATCCTTCAAAAATTTCTTCGGTAATTCATTTGACAACTGCTTGAACAATTCCTGTCAACATTGAATTTTTTTGCAATTCCATTAGTAAATCCTTCGGTAATTGTTCCGAAAGTTGTTTGTCAATTAATTTGAGAGTTTCTCAAGCATTTATTTTTTTAATTGCTTCAGCGTATTTTTAGAAATTTTCTTTGCCATTGTTTTGACCATTTAATTTTTGGAATTTTCTAGCAATCCCATCGAAATTTCCTTCGGTAATGCCTTCAATAATTCATTCGGCAATGCTTCTGGGAATTACTTCGCAAATTTGTAAAATGTCAAATTTGTTTGGCATTTTGTTCGGAATAAAAATCAGAAACAAGAGTCAGAAAAAAATCCAATTAATCTGCCGAAGGAATTCCCATTTCTTTTTCAAAGAAATTTTGAAGAAATCTGTAATTTAAAGGGTAATATTTAAATTTTCGAAGAAATTGACATAGAAGTAGTTCCGAAGGAATTACCAAAAAAGTTTGTGAATATCTTTAAAAAAAACTACTTTAAAAAATGGACAAACACATTTTAAATACATTACTGCAGAAATTCACAATCGGTGCTGGTTCAAATGTGTTAAGTATTCGCTGTATGGCGAGGTTTTTGGTTCGTTTGCGCTGACTCAGGTCTACACGGGTTAAAAAATCAAGAATCTTTTGTACCATTATACTCGGAGTTTTCGGCTATTCAGTCTTTAAAAAAATCGGCTGCGCCGGTATTTTTCAGCTACGACATAAATTTAATGTGCATAACATCAATGTTTACGAAATGTGAGTATCGAATATAAAAAAACTATCATTGATCGTCGAAAATCCCTCCCACAGTAGATTTCTGGCTACGTCACTGTACTAAAAAAATCGGTTTCGTTCACTATTCATATTTTTTTTAATTTTTTTATTGGGCCCCAGATGTTTTGACAATTTTTAAAGGGGGTCGCCACCTAAAAAAGGTTGAGAACCCCTGCAATAGGTCGAAGCCTTAATCTCACCCTACTTAACTCTACAGAAATCACTCCGTGACATGACTCTATAAATGCAGAGACACACTTGGACTCAATAGTGACATTATTGTGAAAATCTTTGAAAATGTTCCTGAGCATACCACAGAAGAAATTTATGCACGAATTTTTGAGTGGATTGTCAATATGTGGTATGCTCAGGAACATTTTCAAAGATTTTCACAATAATGTCACTATTGAGTCCAAGTGTATCTCTGCATTTATAGAGTCATGTCACGGAGTGATTTCTGTAGAGTTAAGTAGGGTGAGATTAAGGCTTCGACCTATTGCAGGGGTTCCCAACCTTTTTCAGGTGGCGACCCCCTTTAAAAATTGTCAAAACATCTGGGGCCCAATAAAAAAATTAAAAAAAAATATGAATAGTGAACGAAACCGATTTTTTTAGTACAGTGACGTAGCCAGAAATCTACTGTGGGAGGGATTTTCGACGATCAATGATAGTTTTTTTTATATTCGATACTCACATTTCGTAAACATTGATGTTATGCACATTAAATTTATGTCGTAGCTGAAAAATAGCGGCGCAGCCGATTTTTTTTTCTTTTGAAGGCGTTTTATACTGAAAATTTGTTCCTGAAATTGTGACTTTTGGAGGTGACGGTATACAAAATTAAATATTCGTATAATTTACACAAAATTGAATAAAAAATTAACAATTTTTTTGGTAACATCGCAGCCCCTTAGACTGGCTTCACGGCCCCCTAGGGGGCCGCAGACCACTGGTTGGGAACCCTTGACCTATTGCATCAGTTATATGATAACACGTAAATACTAAACACGCACACGAATGAATGTCTTTTACAGATAGATCAGGTTAAACAAAAATTCCTACCTGAAATTCCCACTCCGGTAGCTGATTCAGCTATGAATGATGGTAGATGCACTGATATAGGTTTGGTGAAGTTCAACATGTGAAAAGCTAACAGCAAATTTCCCAATTAACATTTTGATGGCAAACTAGTCTTTTAGAGGTTTTCAGAAGCGTCATATAGCCAATTACTTTTTATTTTGGTTTTATGATAATTCTATCTTCAAGCCTATTTGACTAAAACTTTTTATTTCTATTTTTTATTCATTTTTTTTTATTTTTTTTTATTTCTTTTTATTTTTTTATCTGTATTAACGAGATTTTTAGCCTAGGCTAGTTCATCTCGGGACCCACGATTTACTTTCCTTCCGAAGGAAGAACCCACATTTTGTGAGTTTGTCGGGAGTGGGGTTCGATCCCAGGTCCTCGGCGTGATAGTCAAGTGTTCTAACCATCTCACCAGGTCTGCTTCTAAAAAAAATGTTTGGTTGATAGTCAGAACAGAACAGTTTTCAGTTTTCTGTTCCGAAAAATATTCCTTTGGTTGATAGCCAGAACAGAAAAATGTTAGGTTTTGAAGTTTCTGCCAAGAACTGATATTGACATCGATCGATTGAAAAATTTCACCTCGCAGCAACCAAACACATGGATATTTTTTGAAATTTGATTGTCTTTACTGTGATACATTTTATAACAAAAACAAATGAGTTTCAATTTAACTCAACATTAAATACAGTTTATCAGGTTTGTAAATAAATTCAACATTCTTCACAGCTCAATTTTTCCAGCAGTAACAGTAACAACAACCGCTTAGTCCTTATCGGGAACCAGCTCCCGTGCCGACTTCGTTCCGAACAATCGTTGATCGCGTTGCCCATACTTGGTCTTACGGAAGTTCGCATCGGTTCCATGCAGCCAATCCAGCAGGCCATTGGTACCAAAGCATTGATTGAATCTGTAAGAAGTTTTTTGATTTACCTTTCGAAATCTTCACTTTCCGTAAAAAAAAACTCACTTCAAATGATGATAATCGTGATACTCCGAGCTCATCAGGAACGGCAGATGATAGCCGGAGTGCGCCGTCAGCGTATCCTGGATGACGTAGTTGAACCAGAGAGCCGAAGTCACCACGTGGCACTTCATCAGCGATACGCCCAACATTGGAGGAAGCATGTTGCTGAAGATGTGCTCGATGGGGTTCGCATAGATGGCAGCCCACGATACCGGGGCCGTAAATTCATGATGCTGCTTGTGGATGATCTTGTACAGGTACTTGTGGTGCAGCAGCCGGTGGCTGTAGTAGAAACCGATCTCCCACATGAATATGCAAACGATGATGTCCCGTACAACGGTGGTTAGTGGTGGAAGAATTCGGACATCGGGGAGGTCCTTGTCGATCGACAGATGGAAACCGATGTACGTGAGGGGAGCTCCAATAACGAACTGGTTGAACAGGACCGTTTTGATGATCTGGGCGGATGAGAATTGTTGAAGGTTGAAGTACAGCTACGAATGCGTTGAACTCACCTTTTTCAAATCACTCCACTTGATCGGTTCATTGACCCCGGGTTGCGTTTTATATTTTCGAAGGAACTTGGGTTTCCCCGTTATGTCCATGATCATGAATAAGGCTCCCATTAGCCAGTAATGTGAGTAGGCATAGAACATCTGGACCCAGATGTACAAGGTGGCTGGGTCATCACCTGTCGGATTGTGAGAATGATTGGCGATTCGATATTAGTCACTACATTTAATAGGTGGATAGTGCTAAGCAGAAAATCTTTGTGTTAGAAATATGTGTGTTTGCGCGTAAGCTCTAAATTAAAACATATTGAATAATTCTGCATGTCAATTAATTATCTCTACTATCTTCAGCATCAACTTATTCGGTATTTTTGGTATAAACGTGTTTATGTTAATCCTCCACTTGATGAAGGTGAACTCTGTTTTCGACAAAGTTATTTCAAATCGAGTCCTCTATTGTGAAAAAAAAAAACATTTTTTTTTTCGAGAAATATCTACATAAGCGTTCACAGAAATAACTGCGAGACTTTATCCGGAAATTTTTCGGGGATTTTTTTTTTTTTGGTGAATTCCTCCAAGGAATTCCTACAGGAGTTCCTCCGGGTATTCATCCAGGGTTTTTTTTCTGGGGAATTTGTAACAAGTTCTACCAATAAATTCCTTGAACGAACTCCTCCGAGGGTTACTATGGAAGTTCCTTAACCCTCGAGCGATCGCGCTGTTGTATTTTGTACAATACCTTGAAAAAATCTTGCTTTTAGTACTCAGCATTACCGTGGTGCTGGCGGTGGTGGCCAACCGTGCGAGTGCCGGAAAGTTAAGGAGCAAATTAAATTGATTTATTCTTAAAAACATTGACTGCTGTTTTTACATACATATTAAGCTGAAAATATCCCAATAAACGATCAGCCAATTTCAATTGTTTATGCTTTTTTTTGTTTTTGGAAAACACACCAAACTGAGTTGCATTTTAGGATGTTCCTCCAAAAAATGGCCAAGCGATTCTAAAGGGATATTCCAACAAAATTTCATTATGAACTAGCTGTCCCGGCAAACGTTGTGTTGCCATTTCTGGTTGTGGTGGTTTGACAACTGTTGGGTTCATAGGACCACGGCACTCTAGATCAGTTTTATTGCGATCGTGTTGATTTTCTTCCCAGTTCAACAAATTTTGTTAGTTTCACAATTTTTCTTCTTTTCAGTTCTTTTTCTTAACTTTATTTTATATATAAACACAGCCACCATGAATACGAATCGAACCATGCAAAAGTCACGCTGATTGGTTCAGTCGTTCGTGAGTTTTGTTGCCTCAAAGAAACTTCAAACTCATTTTTATATATATAGATGTATTCAAGAGTTTCCACTTGACTTTCTTTTAGAACTTTCTCAGGGATTTTTTTTTTTTTTAATTTCTTTGTATTTGTGAATTTTAACTTATTGCTAATTCTTCACACAAATCTCAGGGAATTCTTCCAGAAGTTTGTATTTTGTATTTTGTATTTCTCCTCGATTTTTTTTAATGAACTTCTCTAAGAAATATCATATCCTGACTTATCGACCGTATTCTATTTATAACTTGATCATTTTATGGCTATATCGGTCTTTTTTCTACTTAGAGTATAAGGGAGTAGAGATCAAAGTGGATAATGAAATAATAGATATGATAGTATTCGCTACATTGCGAATAAGTATGGAAATTTTAATAGAAGGTGAAATTAGGCAAGTAGGCCATGTATTGAACGAATACATCGAATGCGTGAAACTTCTGTCGTACGACGTATTCCAAATTTTCTTCATCAATTCCTGCAGATTGCCAATTGGTAACACGTTTGCTTCATAAGCAGATGGTCATGGGTTCGATCTCAGCCCCGGCACTTTCGTCAGTTGCCCTTTCCCCCTGAGAATAACTGACACTGACCTTCTTCTGAGCCCATGGCTCAAACGGACCCGGATACTTAGACATCGGTGAACGGCAACTCATAATGGACTCCCAATAGGACTGAACATAAAGGAACAACCAACAACCAGCCAACACATCAACATCCTCGTGCCGTGCTCATAATTCTACCATGATAGGGTAGAAAGTGAAAGCAGCGCAACGGCAATCAGTTCGATAGAGTAGAATTAGAATAGAATACATTTAGGTGCTGTACAAATTGTAAGCACAACTTCCAATTGGAATCGCTCACGCAGTGCCCTAGTGGACAAAAGAGCTGTAAATTAGGTTAAGCGATTGAAGAATAAAAAAAAACCTGCAGATGCTTTTCATAGTATTATTTCAGGAATACTTCCAGGATGTTCGCTGACTTTAGAAGTTTCGTGGGGTCTCCAGTTAGCCTAGTGGTTAAGGCTATGGATCGCCAATCCGGAGACGGCGGGTTCGATTCCCGTTCCGGTCGGGAAAATTTTCTCGACTCACTGGGCATAGTGTATCAGTGTGCTTGCCTCACAATAGACGAATTTCGCCCCAAATCGTATTCGGAGTTGGCAGCACCCTCTCAGATTACAATGAAACTTTCTGGGTATGTACACCAAGACTAGATAAGCCACTTTGCATACTTAGTTTCTTCAAAATTTATCTGGACTGACTTTTGAAAAGAACCAAACTTTTTTTATGGATTTTTTAAAAATGTTTTTAATCAAAAAATGACTACTCCTACAAAAAAGTGTTGTATGGGTGATTATCACAAAATAAGTCAAATTAAAAAAAAAATACTGAAAAAAATCCAAAATGAGCCCTATACTGAAAAAAATCATTTCTAAAAATTCAAAGTTGATTTAAAAAAAAAAAACACCATTTTTGATTTTGATGAAATTTTGTCTCGAGACAGGTAATTATGTTCCCTACCAACCGTCCATACATCACAAGATGGGCACTTTTAAGGAAAAAAAGTTTTTCTAACATAAACTTTTTCATGTCCAAATTATTATTTTTTCAGTGTCTTTTTTTTTAAACAAACTAAACCAGTGAAGGTTATCTTATCTAGTAATCTCAAAATGCAATGAAACTTATTGTGTCATATGCGACAATGCAATGCACCCATATTCACGCAGCAGCACTCTAGAAGTACGAAACAATATACAATTAGTACACGCATTTCATACGTGCTGCTGTAATTTCTACCCAAACGTTTCTACCCCATGTTCTTACCTAATATTAGGTAAGGCTATTTATTAGATTCGAACTACCTAATCGAAAAAAAAAAACAAATCAAGAGTTGTACCTAAAGCAAATATGAACAAAACAAGAAAATAAATCGGTATCATTCAACGTGTTCCTTCTCTTTGGTTATTAAAGGCAGTTCTGAAAAGTAATGGATCAATCGTATAAATCAAAATTCAACAAATTCAAGTGCAGTGCAAAAATAAACAATCCAAAGTGCAACCGTCATAATCTACGGGGCATGTCATTAAGATTGATAGATAAAATTCATTCCATGGGATATACACATGAAATCGATGAATCGATGAGTATTTGTGAGTCATGTCGTGGATTGATAAGTCACAACAGAAGCCCGAATACGAAAAAACGCCGATCGGATGGAAACGACGAAACTATGCAACTATCATTTAGTGGGCAGCAACATCATGATGTTCCAGAACCAGAACCGTCAACGAGTGGTCAACAAATCGAACATGAGCTGGGTAAGTAAGCCTTCAACGTGTTAGCTTCTTTTATATAACTCATTTTGCAGCTCGTTGCATAACTACATTTTTCAGTATTCTTCGTATTTATCCAACCCGGCAAGCCTCGTTGGATAAATGTACTACTTGTGCGAAAAAAATCATTTTTGCAACTCGTTGCATAAATAACTATCATTAACTTTCCACTGCATTCATTATTATATTGTTAACCTTAACTTTTATCTTACAGATATGGTACCATCTATTCCATCATTGGAGTCAATTCCGTCAACAGATCAACTACAGGGTCCCCATAATATTGGGAAGTTTAATACCATTGCTGAAACATTGAGTTTATCGCCAATCTCATCTAGAAACATGAGAAGTATGGAATATCGCATAAACAAATCATTGCAGATTACGAAAGCAGTTCGAAAAAATATCTTCGGAATAGATTCAACGGATGTTGGCAAAGTGGAGGCGTATGACGAGATAATTATGCAGTTAAAGGATAAGTTCAATCACCCTACAACTGACAGAAGCGAACAGATTAAAATACTATCTGTACTTCCTAAGTCTTGGTCGGTAAATAAAATCACAAGAGAGTTTAACGCACCAATGTATATGGCGAGGCAGGTGAAGGATCTTGTTTATGAACAGGGTATTCTTTGTACCACCGAAAAAAGAAGGGGGCATGGTATTGATGACGATACAAAACAAATAGTAAGAGAATTTTTTGATGATAATGATATCAGCAGGCCAATGCCAGGAACAAATGATTTTGTTTCTGAGGTTCGAAATGGAAAAAAACAACAAGTTCAAAAACGACTTTTGATGATGTCGCTCAAAGAGGCTTATATGATTTTTGTAGATATGTACAAAACTGTGAATATTGGTTTCACAGTATTTACACAGTTGCGACCAAAGCATTGTATTTTACTTGATTCTACTGGTATACATAATGTATGCATATACATACATACATACATTTATTTGTTCAACATCATTAAGACAAGACATAATCAACAATAGTACGCCACAATACTCGGTTTGTGGCTGCCGCTCTCCATCCTCGGTCGCGCCCAATGCTCGCCAGGTCACGCTCCACCTGGTCCGCCCATCGTGCTCTCTGCGCTCCACGCCTTCTTGTGCCAACCGGATCCGTTGCAAACACCAGCTTTGCAGGGTTGTTGTCCGGCATTCTTGCAACATGCCCTGCCCAACGTATCCTTCCGGCTTTGGCCACCTTCTGGATGCTGGGTTCGCCGTAAAGTGCAGCGAGCTCGTGGTTCATCCTTCTCCGCCACACACCGTTCTCCTGCACACCGCCGAAGATCGTTCTTAGCACGCGTCGCTCGAAAACTCCGAGTGCTTGTAGGTCCTCCTCGAGCATGGTCCATGTCTCGTGCCCGTAGAGGATCACCGGTCTTATTAGCGTTTTGTACATGGTGCATTTGGTGCGTGGGTGAATCTTTTTCGACCGCAGTTTCTTCTGGAGCCCGTAGTAGGCTCGACTTCCGCTGATGATGCGCCTCCGAATTTCTCGGCTCACGTTGTTGTCAGCCGTCAGTAAGGATCCGAGGTAGACGAATTCCTCCACCACCTCGAAAGTATCCCCGTCTATCGTAACATTACTACCCAGACGGATCCGGTCGTTTTCGGTTCCGCCTACCAGCATGTACTTTGTTTTTGAGGCATTCACCACCAGTCCGACCTTTGCTGCTTCGCGTTTCAGGCGGGTGTACAGCTCTGCCACCGTTCCAAATGTTCTAGCGATAATGTCCATGTCGTCCGCAAAGCACACAAATTGACCAGATTTTGTGAAAATCGTTCCCCGGCTGTTGAGCCCGGCTCGTCGCATCACACCTTCCAGCGCGATGTTGAAGAGTAGACATGAGAGTCCGTCACCTTGTCGCAGTCCCCGGCGGGATACGAATGAACTGGATAGTTCACCCGAAACCCTTACGCAGTTTTGCACACCGTCCATCGTTGCTTTAATCAGTCTAGTCAGCTTCCCAGGAAAGCCGTTTTCGTCCATGATTCTCCATAGCTCTGCGCGGTCGATACTATCGTATGCCGCTTTGAAGTCGATGAACAGGTGGTGCGTTGGGACCTGGTATTCACGGCATTTCTGGAGGATTTGCCGTACGGTAAAGATCTGGTCCGTTGTCGACCGGCCGTCGATGAAGCCGGCTTGATAACTTCCCACGAACTCATTTGTTTTAGGTGACAGACGACGGAAGATGATCTGGGATAGCACTTTGTAGGCAGCATTCAAAATAGTGATCGCCCTGAAGTTCTCACATTCCAAATGGTCGCCTTTCTTGTGAATGGGGCAGATTACCCCTTCCTTCCACTCCTCCGGTAGCTGTTCGGTTTCCCAGATCCTGACTATCAGCCGATGCAGACAGGTGGCCAACTTTTCTGGGCCCATCTTGATGAGTTCAGCTGCGATACCATCCTTACCAGCTGCTTTGTTGGTTTTGAGCTGGTGAATGGCATCCTTAACTTCCCTCAGCGTGGGAGTTGGTTCATTTCCGTCCTCCGCTGCACTGGCGTCGTCGTTCCTTCCGTTGCCGTGGGCTCCTGTGCCTACGTTCTCCACGCCGTTCAGGTGCTGATCGAAGTGCTGCTTCCACCTTTCGATCACCTCACGTCCGTCCGTCAAGAGGCCTCCGTCTTTATCCCTGCATATTTCGGCTCGCGGCACGAAGCCGTTGCGGGATGCGTTGAGCTTCTGATAGAACTTCCGTGTTTCTTGGGAACGGCACAGCAGTTCCATTTCTTCACACTCCGCTTCTTCCAGGCGGCGCTTTTTCTCCCGAAAGAGGCGGGTCTGCTGTTTCCGCTTCTGTTTGTAACGTTCCACGTTCTGTCGAGTCCCTTGCTGCAGCATTACCGCCCTCGCTGCGTTCTTCTCCTCCAAAACCGTTCTGCACTCTTCGTCGAACCATTCGTTCCGTCGATTCCGTTCCACGTACCCGATGGTGCTCTCGGCTGCGTCGTTGATGGCTGCTTTCACTGTACTCCAGCAGTCCTCTAGAGGGGCCTCATCGAGCTCGCCCTCGTCTGGCAACGCGGCTTCGAGGTTCTGCGCGTATGCTGAGGCGACATCCGGTTGCTTCAGTCGCTCTAGGTTGTACCGTGGCGGTCGCCGGTACCGTACATTGTTGATGACGGAGAGTTTTGGGCGCAGTTTGACCATCACCAGATAGTGGTCGGAGTCGATGTTGGCGCCACGATAGGTCCTGACGTCGATAATGTCGGAGAAGTGCCGTCCGTCAATCAGAACGTGGTCGATTTGAGATTCCGTCTGCTGTGGTGATCTCCAGGTGTAACGATAAGGGAGGCTGTGTTGGAAAAAGGTGCTACGTATGGCCATATTTTTGGAGGCGGCGAAATCAATGAGTCGTAGGCCGTTTTCGTTCGTTTGCTGGTGGGCGCTGAACTTACCAATCGTCGGTCTGAATTCCTCCTCCTGGCCTACCTGAGCGTTCAAATCTCCTATGATGATCTTGACGTCGTGGCTTGGGCAGCGATCGTACTCGCGTTCGAGCTGCGCGTAAAATGCGTCCTTGTCATCATCAGTACTTCCGGAGTGTGGGCTGTGCACGTTTATTATGCTGAAGTTGAAGAATCGGCCCTTGATCCTCAATCTGCACATTCTTTCGTCGATCGGCCACCAACCGATCACGCGCCTCTGCATATCACCCATCACGATGAAAGCTGTTCCCAGCTCGCGTGTGTTGCCGCAGCTCTGGTAGATGGTATGATTACCTCTAAACGTTCGCACCATGGTTCCTGTCCAACACACCTCCTGCAGCGCTACGATGCCGAACCCGCGGTCCTTCAGTAGATCGGCGAGTATGCGGGTGCTCCCAATGAAGTTGAGAGATCGGCAGTTCCACGTACCGAGTTTCCAATCGCAAGTCCTTTTTGTTCGCTGGGGTCGTTGCCGTTGGTCTCGGTTCGTATTATTCTGTTGCTGATTTTCCGTTACAATGGTTTTTTACGGCTGGCTCGTAGGGCCTGACACCAACCCCCTACTTTCCGGAGGACCATAGTGCACAGTTGAGCTTAGAGTCCTTCCCTGGCACTCGGACGTAGATCAGCCGCCCCTAACATGGGGATCAGACGCTGTTGTGAGCCGCTCCTCCTGGAGAACAGACGCTCAGGTTTGCCGAAGCAAACCCCCCCTTCCCTGTCAGCCTACGACCAAAGTTCCCACCGGGGTTGGTTACCCGATCTTCCCTAAGGTTGCTCATAGTTTCCGGCCGGTACCGCGTGGAGGTAGGGATAGGAGTTGCTGGGCAGAGGCTAGTGGATCACAATCTGAATTGCGCAGCATACCCAGCCTTTACCGTGTATGCATATGTACTATTCATGAAAATGTAAATTTAATGTTCAACAGTATAAGAATTGTGTCACAAGATGAAATAATACAAAAAATGCTTTGCGATATTTCCACCAGAACAGATAATTGCTTTTTCCGTGCTTGTGAAAAGTGTGCTTGTAATGAACACATTGAAGAGGAACTTACATTGATATTAGAATCAAATGACAAAGAAGAGATTATATTTCAGCAGTGGTTGAATACTGATCGCTGTAATTTAGAAACGATTATTAACCCTCTAATACCCAATCCCGCCTTTAGACGGGGTATAGTTTGAGCATTTTTGTAATTTTTGTTTCGTGGAAAATATTTTTTTTTATATTTTTGGCTGATATTTAGGAATGTTCTGTATAACTCAAAATGGTTTTTGGTGTATTTTAAAGCGTATTTACATTTTTTAAAAATCATTGAAAAATTGATGTTTTGATCACCTTTTAGAAGTCACTGTTTATTTTGTATTGAAACGCTACAATTAACATATTTTAAATTTTTCCCAAATCATTCCATCCTTGTTTAATAGTTTAAGGGAATCGAATACACTCTAAAATTATTTTCCTTAAAATTACACGGAAAATAAAATTCTCTGTGAAAAAAATTTAAAATAATAATATTTTAACAATAATCATAAAATCTCAAAATGTTTTTATCTCAAAAAATCCGTAGCCCTAATTGGCTTCCAGGAAAAATATAAAAGTGTGGGGATGTTCAAAAATAAAAATTAGAAAAATCAAAAACTGAAATTGACGAAATCGAGAATTAAAAAGAATCATCTTCCAAAACATGTTTAAATCGATTTTAGATGACGAAAAATGATATTTAGATCAAAATCAAAAATTTGGGTATTAGAGGGTTAAACCTGTTGATGAATTTGTTCCGTATCTTGTTGATAAAATTGACAAACTTATAACACACGACTTTATTCATAAACAACAATCATCATTTCTCAGAAATAAAAAAGATACATTAAAGGATGATGAAATTCTTGCGATTTGTGATTTCTCTGAAAACTATTCATTCATAATTCAAAACGCTGCTCGAAGATATCATTGGAACAACTCGCAAGCAACAATACACCCATTTGAAATTTACTATATGAAAGATAATAAACTTGTAAATGTTAGCTTCATTATCATATCGGAAGTAATGGCTCACGATACAGTTGCGGTCCAGTTGTTCATCTCAAAAATGATAGATTTTATGAAACAATTAACGAACTTTTCTAAAATTTATTTTATGTCTGATGGGGCAGCATCACAATACAAAAATAAGAAGAACTTTGCTAGTCTATGTAGATTCCAGTCAAAGCATGCATTAAGAGCAGAATGGCATTTTTTTGCAACGTCCCACGGTAAAGGTCCATGTGATGCTATTGGTGGCACTCTCAAGCGAATGGCAAAGAGAGCATATAACTGGGCAGTTGTACAGATAGATAAAAATATTACTAAATCAAATTTCTGTTACGTGTCCACTGAACAGTACATTAAAATGTCAGAAGATCTCGAAGAAATATATAATAACGCCAAAACAATACCAGGCACTCAGAAATTCCATAGTTTTTTGCCTATTCCTGACGACAAAGTGAAGGCAAACAGGTATTCTAATTCAGAAGATGAACCAAAAATATTTAGTATGATCGGAAAAAAATAGAAAAGAACATGTTTGAAATTGGCTCTAAGACACATATATATATTTGAAAAATTCATAATTATAAATAATTGTATATTTAACCCTAAAAGGGATACCTGGGGTCCATTTGGACCCCAGGCGCCTTTCAGAGCTCGTCTTTGATGGAACACACTCAGCGAGGTGACGAAACTGAGGCCATGAAGGTATCCCTTTTAGGGTTAATAGTGCACTTCAATGCATATTGCGATCGAACATTACATTTCCTAAGAAAATACATTTGTAATATTTTGAAGTTTTTTATGTATAGGAAAACCCTTCCAAATGATTGAATAAATAACACAAAATCTCCTAGAAAATTGAGTTTCATTGGATTCTGGGATTGTTATGGCCTTCACTGGTTTTATTGTTGATAACAAAATACACTGAAAAAAAAATCATTCGAACAAGAAAAAGTTTTTGTTAGAAAAACTTTTTTTCCTTAAAGTGCCCATCTTGTGGTGTATGGACGGTTGGTAGGGAGCATAATTACCTGTCTTGAGACAAAATTTCATCAAAATCAAAAATGGTGTTTTTTTAAATCAACTTTGAATTTTTAGAAATGATTTTTTTCAGTGTAGGGCTCATTTTGGATTTTTTTCAGTATTTTTTCTTAAAATTTGACTTATTTTATGATAATCACCCATACAACACTTTTTTGTAGGAGTAGTCATTTTTTGATTAAAAACATTTTTAAATAAATCTATAAAAAAAGTTTAGCCCTTTTCAAAAGTCAGTCGAGAAAAAAAATAGAAAAATGAGTATGCAAAGTGGCTTATCTGGGCAAGGTCTACACACCAAGAAAGTTTCGTTGTAATCTGAGAGGGTGCTGCCAACATTTGTTCGAGTTGGCGCGAAATCCGTCAATATACTAATTCATGCAATGGCTGGCAGAGAAAGCCCTCCAATTAATAACTGCGGAAGTGCTCAAAAGAAGACTAAGTTGGAGAGAGGCAGGCCAAGTCCCAGTGGGGACGTAGAGCCATAAAGAAGAAGAAGGAGTTTCGTGAATTTCTTTGGGATTTTTCCCATGTTTGTAAGAGTTTTTCCGAGATTCCCTTAACGAGTTTCTCTGATCATTCCGGCAAGAGTTTCTGCGGGAATTACTTCAAGAGTCTCCCAGATTTCATTAAAAGGATTTTCTCAGCAAGTTTCTCTAGAAGTTTTTCGAGGAATTCATCAAGAAGTTTATCGAAAAATTTTTTGAAGGTTGTCAAAGAATTCCGAAGAAAGATTTTTTCCGGGTTTTTTTTTCCAAAAACTGTTTTGGGAGTTTCTTTGAATGCTATCAAAGCTTCTTTTCAGGGGTTTCTGGTTTCTCCGTTTTTAGGAGGCTCACCGAAACTTCATTCAGAAGTTTTTGCTGAGAATTCCTTCAGGAGTTTCTCCGTGAAATTATTTAGGGAATTCCTCTAAGGGTTCCGCAGTTTCTTCAGGAATTCCCCAGGATTCTCTCCTCGAGATTTTTTAGATTTTTTTTTCCAGGAATGCCGGCATTTTTTCAGAAAGAAGATTTTGCAGCCCAAAAAAAAAAAACAAAAAAAATGCCTTTCTTGGCGCGATATTTTTTCAATTTTAGTTAGATTTTGCTCCAGCAGGGATGTCGTGAATCATATTTCAAAAATAATAAAAATTGTTCCTTTCTATTTTTTTTTCTTTATTAAAGTGGCTTTTCGCCCGAGGCGAGTTCGCCACTATGCTGTTGATATTTTAACATTTTTCTTCAAAACTTGTTTCCAATTCAATAATGCTTCGCTGGGTTTCGAGCCATTATCCGTGTGAATCGTTGTCCTCCCGTAAGAGTTAGAGGAGTTCTGGCTCCTTTCAGATCGCACTGTACAGGCCCGCTTCCCTAAGGAAAGTTAGGAGGACCGTTTCGCTGTCCCGTTCATTCTGTAGAGCTGTTCTGATACTGGTGACTCCATATTGTTGTCTCAGGTGTTCGTAGGATGGCAGTTGCAGATAAAGTGTTCTACAGAATTGTGAACTCTGCAGATGTCGCACTGCTTTCGGAAGCCGCTACAGCCGCCTTCAAAATTGTGCGAGACTCGGGTGTGACTGGTTCTAACTCTTGAGAGTATGCGTTGGTCCCGCCTGTTCGGTAGGTCCTTCCAGCTATCGGTGGCGCGGTTTTTTACTTTCCGCGTGAAGCTTTCTCTATCATGGTGCCATTCGATGGACCATGCTTCTTTCACCTTCCGTTTCAGCCACAGCTTTACGTCCGCAGCAGGGGTGCTCCGTTTAAATAAGCGGCCGCTACGGCTCACATCGGCTAACCGGTCTGCTTCTTCATTACCTGGAATCCCTTTATGACCCGGAATCCACATGAAGGTTATGGGCTCACCTTTGGAGACCAGTTTCTGTGTAGCCTGGATCCAAGGATGGGCGTTACAAGTTCCTTGAAGTGCTGATACTGCGCTGGCCGAGTCCGTTACAATCAACAGCGGAGCCTCGCAAGGTCGAGATGCAGCTAGAAAGATTGCCGCTGCATCCGCTGAAAACACAGAGCAGATTTCGGGAATACTGCGAGCTTCTTGGTAGGAGGATGAGCAGATTCCGAGTCCCACCTTCGTACTGTTGGGTTCAAGTTTCTTTGAGCCATCTGTGTACCGGATTTCAGTGAAGGGATATTCGGTTCTTATTCGTTCTCTAAAGTGCGCCTGGACTATTTCTGGAAGACATTCCCGGTTGAAGTTGTTCTAGACATTCTTCGCCGAAATATGGTAATACTCATCAAAGAATTATCACTTATATTTTTCTAAGATTTCCTTCTTTCAATTGAATGCAATTCTGTAGAGTCAATTTTTCGAATGGAACAATAAAAGTGATCATATTTTTTATGTCAAACAGCATTCCGTCAAATCACCCGAAATCGTTGATAATACACTTAGTCAATCGAAAACCATTCAAAACGAAAGATTAAATAAGTTTGTCGAGAGGGGATAGTTTTGATCAACGCTTCACCATTAACAACCTTTTAGGAGAAATGACTAAAATATACAGAAATAATAACGGTTCCACCTAAACCATTAGCCTGACTGTCACTAGCTCGAAAGTCACCTGCCCGAAAGCCAGTATCCCGAATGTCAGAAGCTTGAATGTAATATAAGGTCGAATATCACTTGACCGAATGCTATGGGAAGCTTGTCCACTTATCCGCGAGCGGTATTGGCGGCGACGGGCATAAAAAACCGATTCGAATTTTGACGTTTCGTGGGGATCGCAATCGGTTAGCGCCATCAAACGGTAGGTGAAGGGGTGAGGAGGAGAATGAAACTGTTTTGACTTTCCCCCATGAAACGTCAAAAACCGAACCGGTTGGGCAAGCCCGCCACCGCCATTACCGCTCGCGGATAAGTGGGTACTTGTGGAAATATTTCTAATAATCCCATAATTATTTTTCTCCCTTTAAAAGTATCTGCCATTGGCGCCAACTTAGGGGGGGCAAGCATGGTTTGCCCCCCCCCCCCCAATATTTGACGATTTTTCGATTTTCCCATACAAAAAATCAGAAAAACCAGGCTTTGCCCCCCCCCCCCAATATTTGACGATTTTTCGATTTTCCCATACAAAAAATCAGAAAAACCAGGCTTTGCCCCCCCCCCCAATAATTTGACCAAGTTAGTGGGTCTGGTATCTGCTATTCTTCTAGATGTATTTCTTAGTGTTTATTTGCGCCATTTGTAACCAGTATATTCCCTTATTACGAAGATTGTAATATGTGAGCTATTTCGGGATTATGGTATTCCGGCTAGTGGCATTCGGAATACTGTTACTGTTATAGTTATTATTAAAGTTGAAGCTACTGCTATTTTACCCATGAATCATTCCTTTTTTTAGATATAGGAACTGCAAACGGTTATTGAATATGTTTGATTTTTACACAATTAGCTGTTACTTCTACATTATTTCAATTCACATACAATACTTCTACATTATTACAATTCACCCTCAATGTTACATAAACCACTTCAACTGTGTGTGGACGTCAAAACTCGACTGGAACGATGCTGGAGGACTTTATTCGCGGTTTTAATTGGTTTTAATTTGAGACACTTTCCGAAATAGGCCTTTCAGGTCTTTTGTTGAACAGTGATTTCGAGGTTGCAAAAAACCTTCAGAAAGCTCTACAGTCAATCAGATTCACTTCGGAGGCATTGGGAAGACGAGATGCTACATTACTATCTGCGGAAATCAGCTTGAGTTTGTTGTATTCGAAGCTTAAGAAAAGTATTTCCAAAGTTGGAAACGACCTATTCGATGCATTCACGAAAAGAATCAACGAACGGCGCCAAAAGTAAATAAGAACAGCGTAGTGAAGTTCTCCGAGGTCTTCCGTTTTCAACGCAAGTGTCAGCAAGGAAAGCTCATCGAAAACGCAAATGATTAAGTTCTTCAAGGAAGTGTGAGTTCGATTGTAGCAAAATTGATAATAATGATAATGACAATACAATACCGATGCTGCCGAGCTGAATGCTGGATTGTCTTGTATGCATGACACCATCGAGCATGCGTGAAGAATTGGAATCGACTATTAAGGAGTATGCCAATCCGCCCCAGACTGATTCGGCAATGATTCAAAAGTAATTGCGAAAGAGCTCTCACTTTGCGAGCTACATGGTAAGTTGAGCCCGAATATTAAAATAATTTTCTGCAGCTTAAAATCAATTAAACCGACGCCAACCGATAGCGAGCGCACCTTTTCGAACTCCGAAAATATCTGGTCGAAGAAGTGAACCTCACTGTCCGAAGAAATCATTAACCTTCCAGGACGCGCGCCATCAAGCAACCGAAACTGCACCGCGCTCGCGCTTTTTACAACAGCGCGCGCGCTGAAGGGTTGATAACATTTGCTTCTTGAAGTCGTATTTTCAGAGAACGAATTCAAATTGATAAGACCAGTTACTTGATTTGAACCGTTGCTTATTTTTTATTGATGAATAAAACATTCCTAATCAAAAAATTGCGTTTTTAAGCACAACGAAAAATTTCCCGGGATCCCGAGATTTCCCGGGACAAGCAACAATTTTTATCCCGAATCCCGGGACAAGCAAATTGGTCGGGAAATGGAACCTCTAGCCTAAACAGACGCGCATCTCTCTCTCTCTCTCTTCTTGGCGTAACGTCCTCACTAGGACAAAGCCTGCTTCTCAGCTTAGTGTTCTATGAGCACTTCCACAGTTATTAACTGAGAGCTTCCTCTGCCAATGACCATTTTGCATGTGTATATCATGTGGCAGGCACGAAGATACTCTATGCCCAAGAAAGTCAAGGAAATTTCCTTTACGAAAAGATCCTGGACCGACCGGGAATCGAACCCGTCACCCTCAGCATG
This sequence comes from Aedes albopictus, assembly GCF_035046485.1. Lineage (NCBI taxonomy): Eukaryota > Metazoa > Arthropoda > Insecta > Diptera > Culicidae > Aedes > Aedes albopictus. The sequence continues at coordinate 164,946,718 of NC_085138.1, forward strand.
GTCATGCTGAATTCCCGTGCGTTTACCGCCTCGGCTATATAGACGCGCATCCCAAAAGGTTAATGCCAAAAACTAGATTTACATTGAGACTGGAAATAATGGCCTATGTTTAAAAGAAGGAAATATTCACTATTTGAACATCAGCAGTTTTAATGTAGAACTCTTTTTTACAGTGAAACTAGAAGTAATATGTATGTTATAGATAGTTTTATGAGGATTATCAATTATGGGAACCATATAGGGTGACGACGGGTATTATCGGCAGGTTTGTTCTCTTTGTCATGGGGGGTTTTTGTGGGCCAAATTGCCTGAAATTTGGGCATATAACTCAGCTTGGTTGGGAAGAACTTGAGGTCAACTCTGAGTTCATCAGGTTTCAAAAAACCCCCCATGACGAAGTGAACAAAACTGCCGAAAATTCGTAAGTTCCCCATATATCCCTTTCGTGACGAACCTGCACAATTGTGCTGTTGAGCGATAACAGTTTTGCGGATTTTTTCATCTGTTTAGTCTTTGTTTTATGTGATGTAAACTGTTTCAATAACTCTGCCATTACGTATACTTGTATATGTACAAACATACTTTTGTTAACGTTGCCTCTGAGATTTACTACAACAAGTTAAACAAAAAGTGGACAAAAATCGTAAAACATGAAAAAGTTTTATCTGTCGCTTATTTTTTATTTTCGTTTTATCTAGGTAGTCAAAGCTGGAAATCGAAAGACGAAGAGTAGTTCTTTTAAGTGAGGAAAAATAATTGTTGATTTGTTGGGAAATTTAAGAGTTCTCGAGAGCCAAAGTTGAGACATTTGTATGGAGATTTCACCTTTTTGCGCTCCGTCCCGAAAGGGATATGGATAAAAGTAGTTGTCACGGGCTTTCTTGAAGCTAAAAGGTTGTTTATAAATGTAATATTGTCTTTATGAAATGTGTTTGTGATTGCTGTGTAGTATGGAATTAAGTATTGTTTATCAATGTCACTCACCATGGTTACATAATTACTGTATACAGATTATAAGTAAATAATTTCAATAAGATCCATAAGAGGTCAGTTGAATTAAACATAATAAATAATATCTAAGAACCACTTTTAGAGCTTCCGAAAACGCGCATTTTCGTGCGCTGAGAATGTTGCTACGTTATTCCGTTCAAAAGATATTGATGATTTTCTATAAAAAAAATAGGCATTTTTCAAGTATTTTTCACTTGAGTTACAAAAATAATACCCCTCTAATTTTTTGATATGTTTTATAACAACATTTCTTCTTTTGAATGCGGGCAAAAGATATTTTTTATATTTGCCACAACCCATCATAAACCCTTAAAAAACTATGATTTTTAAAGAAGAATGCTTGTAACTTTTGAACCAAAAGAGATAACGACCATCTCTGCGCTCAAACGATGTCTTCAAATGCTCTACAAGCGTTTCTTGGGTGACTTTGATGAAAAATCAATACTGAACATGTTAACGCCAGAAAACCGGTTTTTCTTGAACCACCCTAAGCTTATTCAGAAAAATACCTCTAGATCGGTCAATTTTAAAAAGTTTCTTCAGCAAACTTGCTCAAAATTGATAGATCTACAACTTTCTCGAAGAATGTATACAGTTATTCTTGCAAATAAAAAAGTTTGATTACCAATTTCTTTGAAAATTTTGGACAACATTGTAGAAGACCATATCGTCCACTTAATGCTAGAACTAGGTAACTGGTTTTGCGAAACCGCAAGAAATTGGTTTATATCTGAACGTACATCACAATAAACAAAAGTTTGTCAATTGAAACTACAAAAACACATATTAATTTACCTTTTAAGACCAACACAAAGTTTGTTTTATAGCAGGATAAGTTTTACCAGCAGTTTTTACCCGCACTTTCCAAAACGAGTTACCTAGTTCTAGCATTAAGGGGGCGATATTTGCCTAAAAACTCATTTGAAGGCGTTGAATGCATCTTTCCTCGTAAATCTGGTTCGTGGACCACTGTGCGTTGTCATTACATTTTCTTATGCACAATATTGGTTCTGAGTAGCTTTCCCTCTTTATGCCGAGCATAAAAAAGGGGCATAATTTAAAAGTGCATAAAATGACTTGCATAGAAGTATGTAAAAATTTCCAGATATAAATCCAATAATATTTTGCTATTTTCACTGATCAGGTTTCCTCCAAGACGTATTGGGCAGATAACTTTTTCGGAGCAGACTAATAATGGTGTACCTGAACGTTGACCAACCGCATCCTTTGGAGTACCCTTCCACTAACAACACCTAGAACAACACCCATATCCCCTTGACACCTAGGCCCGAGAGGTCGTAGAATTTTCTACATCTTTCTTTAGGTGTCTAACTAACCATCCTTTCATATTCCTCAGCAGTCGCAAGAACGATGCCAGGACAACTCTAGACTGTTGGAGGATTGCGTCAGACTTGTTGAGAAGTCAGAGAGAAGTCTCCAATCTTTGTGTTTTGGTATCCGACGGGAAGGAGGCAATCCTCACAACTGTGGTCTATGGCTGTACTATCTACGAAATTTGTGCGACTTGATTAATGCTTATTTTTACTTTTTCAGTGGTAACCAGGTAAATGATTAAACCATGACAATTTCTCGTACGCTTTTTCGCCAAGGAAAGCACCCCATTAAACCCTATCCAATTTCCAACTCCAGATATCTATGAAGTGGGCCAAGTTCTTGGACATATTCTGAGTAGATATCTAATCAACATTTCCTCCCCATCCCCGCTGATCGTAAGGACCTGGCCAGGTGTCGAGAGTTCGTTAAATGAAAGGTATGTCAAGTCCCAGGCAACTTTTCTGGCGCATTAAACTTCTCTATCGACAGCCACCCCAGGATGTGTACGGTCGGCTATGCTATGCTATGCTATGCTATGCTATGCTATTTTCACTGATCAGGTTTCCTTTGTCTCCATCGGTTCCCCCGCGCGAAGATAGATCATAAACCGGAATCATTCACACCAGTTGTTCGAATTCGGTCAAGATCATCTTCGCCACAATCACTACCACCACCCAATCAGACCAGAGCAGAGCACCCGTCAGTCAGACAGTCATTCAGTCGCACGGTCGATCACCATCGCACTCGATTGACCAATTTTACGACCGTCAGCGCATCCCCGAAGCCACCGCATAGCAGACACGATCTTCTGCACTACTGTGTGTAGAACTATGGTTTATGATCGAGCATTGAAGAGAATTGTCAGACAAAAGAGGCACAAAACAAGCAACAAAGAAGGCGCGGCGATTACTCTTTATCCCAACTGGTAACAGATAATGACATGATCTCGAAAATTTTTGTTGCAGACAAAACGGAGCCTGAATTTGTTGCGTACTTTTCAACTCGTGAATAATCAATTATTACCAATCCAAAATCGAAACTTTTTGATGGTACATCTTCAGTAGCGTTGCAGTGTTTACGGACTCGAAGTTACCGCTCGAAAATCACTATGCAAGCCTTAAAAATCTCTAAACTGGTGGTGCACGATCATTGTCCTATTCTGTTCAAGTTGGGACAAACGTATGTCGCATTGGGTAGAATGTCGCAACAAATTCAGGTTGCGACATTGTCGTTATTGTTGCACGATGGTTGAATTTTGTTTCACTGTGATCGAGTGATCGCACGATGCGACGGACGATTCAATCCAGCAACGCCAGTGTGCGGGGTGTGCCAACGAACAACGGCGTGAGTCGAGAGGGATTGCTCAAGCAACCCGAACGAACAATCGGACAGAGGCACTGAACTCGTCTGGGCCCGCCGCCGCCGCCGGTAGCAAAACCGGAGTTGCAGCACCACGATCGAAGTTGGCAAAGAGTCATGCAAATTCTGTTTTTTAGACTTTTCTTTTTTACAGTTTCAATGTCATCCGCTTGTTGCGGTTGTTGCTTCTTCTGCAGGGCTGGTGGCGAGGCATTTTGTTTGGAACTCGATTGCTACTGGGCTGATTAAAATAAACTCTTCTTCGTCTCCCTATCTTTATTTCTCTTGGCGTAACTGTTTTTTTTCCTCCTCTGTTGGGGAAATTAAGCCACTGCGTCCAATAGGCTGAACTTTTGTGGCAAAACTCTTGGCGTAACTGTTACTAGAGCATGTCTTGAGTAGATTCGATGCAAATTTACACAACTCCAAATTATTGTTGATTAATTGAATTGCCATTGCTATTCACTGATTCAACTTTTTCACTTTTTTTTTATTAACAACTGATTTTACATATTTTTGATCATTTGCTGCTCACTTTTCCAATTTACCACCTAAAAAGGCAACTATTTCTCATATGTGTAGCTAACCGCCACCAGCCCTGCTACAGTTATTCGACTCTGACTTTGGCCAAATACGCATGCGCATGATGATCCATATGTGTAAGGTCGATGTTTGTGCCATAAAACACTATCTCGGAAAAAGGTTATCTTATGGATTAACACTCCGAAAACAAAAATAGATGCTAATTTAGACCGATGGACGGACGTCGAATACGTTTGATCTCAATCTCACACAGGAAACCGTAAACCCCCCAGGTAGGGCAGGGCACTTTCCGGATGGCAAATGATGGCACACTACACTACTGCTGCTGAGACCGGATGGTGGTGTCCCCCAATTCGCACTTACCGACCACATCCAGGAAGGCGTCCCATTTCTGCTGCAGAAAACTATCACTTTTGGAAACGTTGAGGTACTCCATTTCCGAACGAGTAAGAAAGAGAGACAGAGAGCCGTTACAGAACTCCACACCTCAGTACAAACCCGAAGTCTCGAGTCAACTGCTGAGATAGGTTGCGGTGCTGCAGAATTATTTTGATTTAATTGAACCTTTAGCCGAGTAGTCGGCTCGCTCGGTCCAGAGATAAGATTGTTTTATATATTTTTTTAGTATATACTCGTATGTAGTTGATATGCTAGTCGATGTTTTGCTGCTGTCACAGTCACAGTCGTGAGTTCATTTAGTTCAGCGTTGATTACCATCGCATGGGTGACAGAGCGTTGAGTTACGACGGTGGTGTATGATACCGAACCGACCGAGGAGCATTGTGGGTGTATCGGTTGTTGGTTGTAACCGCCGTGATTAAGATGAAAGCGAGTGTTTTTTAAGTGTGTTTGTTGAGGCGTGCCAAATCGAGGGATAATTTAATCCTCCTTGAGTCCATGATGTACATAGCGTGGAGTTGCGTTGTTGTACTTTGCACTCAAGCATTCTTTGCACGTTCCATGGTAAATAAACTTGAATGTTGCTATTGTTGTTGTTTGCTGTAAATAGTTTATTTTTAATTGCGTAGAACACTAATTGCTGGGCAGTAACAAAACCACAGGAATACGCTCATCTATATATTCTAGGTTTGGGACACTTAGATTGATTTATAGCAAGCAAGCATACGAACATTAATGGAGGAATGATAAATAAAGGCAAAGGCCATAGCATCGTGGAATAGCCAACATTTGTAAAATAGGTTACCTAACGTGGTATTGTAAGGTTGTAACATTTTTGGATAGTACTGGCATAATAACCATCAACTCTAATAAGGCGATGTACACGGTTACGGGTAAATGGAGGGGTCGATCTAGCATAACTTTTAACTCCCATCCCAACCTCCCCGTAACACCAGAAACAAACTGTGAGCAACCTAAGAAAACATCAGATACCCAACCTCGGTGGAAACTTTATTCGCAGGATGACAAGGAAAGAGTGGTTTGCATCTGCAAGTATATGAGCGTCTGTTCTCCAGGAGGAGTGGCTCACCATAGTGTCAAGGCCCCACTTGCTCTGTAGCCGGCCTTCTGATGCCTGATGGTTCTCCGTGTCAGTGGCGTAGCTAGGAATTTAAGGGCCTGGTGCGGAACCAAATTTGTGGGCCCCCATGACATTTTCAGATGTACATATTTTACAATGGTAAATATGTCCTTCTAGGGCTGTAAAACGGTGAGTCGATAAGGAGAGCGTCTAACATAGCTCTGATCCTCACAAGTTCCTACCTCATGCTTCCACGGGTCAAACGATGACAAAGACCGCCAGCTAAGAGTTGTGTGCTGTGCATTGTGGTAGTGCAGCCTGGGCACTGTTGTCCTTCTGACTTCAGCTAGATTGAGGAGGTACGATCCGAGTGTCTGTTCACCAAGGAGGTGCGGCTCAAACAGCGTCTGTTCTGGCTGAGTAAGAAACGCTGCACCACGCCCAGCTAGATCCAAGGTGGTAGCCCCATCAGCGTGGTCGTCCCAGTGTTGGTTGGGACGTTAAACAGAACTGGCACGATGGCCCTCCGGCGAGAAGGAGTGTTGGGGTAGGCCCAATAAGCCACCCGTAAAAATCCCCATTGCGAATAACATAGGAGAAAATACGACTCGATACAATCGGCAAAGACCCACGCGACGAAATAAGGACTACGATTGGAAACTTGGAACATGGAATTGCAAGTCACTAGGTTTTGCAGGATGTGACAGGATAATTTACGACGAACTACATCCCCGCAACCTCGACATCGTGGCGTTGCAGGAACTTTGTTGGACTGGACAGAAAGTGTGGAAAAGCGGGCATCGAGCGGCTACCTTCTACCAAAGCTGTGGCACCACTAATGAACTGGAAACAGTATTTATAGTGTTGGGCAAGATGCGACAACGTGTGATTGGGTGGCAGCCGATCAACGCAAGGATGTGCATGTTGAGAGTTAAGGGCCGTTTCTTCAACTACAGCATCATCAACGTCCACTGCCCACACGAAGGGAGACCTGATGACGACAAAGAAGCGTTCTACGCGCAGTTAGAGCAAACATATGATGGTTGCTCGCCGCGTGACGTGAAAATCGTTGTCGGCGACATGAACGCGCAGGTAGGAAGGGAGGAAAAGTACAGACCGGTAATCGGGCGAAACAGCCTGCACGCCGTATCGAATGATAATGGCCAGGGATGCGTAAACTTTGCAGCCTCCCGTGGTATGGTAGTCCGAACCACCTTCTTCCCCCGCAAAGATATCCACAAAGCCACCTGGAGATCACCCGACCATCAAACAGAAAACCAAATCGACCACGTTCTAATCGACGGTAAATTCTTCTCAGATATAACCAACGTCCGCACATACCGCAGTGCGAATATAGATTCGGATCACTGCTTAGTAGCTGTATGCATGCGCTCAAAACTTTCGACAGTTATCACCACGCGTCGAAGTCGAACGCCGCGGCTCAACATCGAGCAGCTGCGTAACGTAGAAGTGACTCAAGACTACGCGCAGCAGTTAGCAGTGGCCCTACCAACGGAAGAGCAGCTTGGCGCAGCTACACTTGAAGATGGCTGGAGGGACATCCGATCCGCCATAGGTAGTACCTCGGCTACAGCACTAGGCTTCGCGACTCCGAATCACAGAAACGACTGGTACGACGGCGAATGTGAACAGTTGAAAAACGAGAAGAATGCAGCATGGGCGAGAGTGCTGCAACACCGAACGAGAGCGAATGCGGCACGTTACAAACAGGCGCGGAACAGGCCGAACTCAGTCTTCCGGATGAAGAAGCGCCAGCAGGAAGAACGAGATCGCGAAGCAATGGAAGAGCTGTACCGCGCTAAGGACACACGAAAGTTCTACGAGAAGCTGAACCGCTCGCGCAGAGGCTTCGTGCCACAAACCGACATGTGCCGAGATAATTACGGGAATATTCTCACGAGCGAGCGTCAGGTGGTCGACAGGTGGCGGCAGCATTACGATGAGCACCTCAATGGCGACGTTGCAAGTACCGAAGGTGGCGTGGTAACAGATTTAGGAGTATGTGCGCAGGACGAAAGACTTCCGGCCCCTGACCTCCAAAAGATTGAGGAGGAGGTTGGCCGGTTGAAAAACAACAAAGCCGCTGGAGCAGATCAACTACCATGCGAGCTTATAAAATACGGTGGAGAAGCACTGGTGAGAGCACTACACTGGGTCATTACCAAGATTTGGGAGGAGGAAGTATTACCGGAGGAATGGATGGAAGGTATCGTGTGTCCCATCTACAAAAAGGGCGACAAGTTGGATTGCGGGAACTATCGCGCGATCACACTACTGAGCGCTGCCTACAAGGTACTCTCCCAAATTTTATGCCGCCGTCTATCACCGATTGCAAGAGAGTTCGTGGGGCAATACCAGGCTAGATTTATGGGTGAACGCGATACAACGGATCAGATGTTCGCCATATGCCAGGTGTTGCAGAAATGCCGCGAATACAACGTGCCCACACATCACTTGTTCATCGATTTCAAATCGGCGTATGATACAATCGATCGAGAACAGCTATGGCAGATTATGCACGAATACGGATTCCCGGATAAACTGATACGGTTGATCAAGGCGACGATGGATCGAGTGATGTGCGTAGTTCGAGTATCAGGGACACTCTCGAGTCCCTTCGAATCTCGCAGAGGGTTACGGCAAGGTGATGGTCTTTCGTGCTTGCTGTTCAACATTGCTTTAGAAGGTGTAATAAGGAGAGCGGGGATTAACACGAGTGGTACGATTTTCACGAAGTCCGTTCAGCTGCTTGGTTTCGCTGATGATATTGATATTATTGCTCGTAAATTTGAGACGATGGCGGAAACGTACATCCGACTAAACAGTGAAGCCAGGCGAATCGGATTAGTCATTAATGTGTCGAAGACAAAGTACATGATGGCAAAGGGCTCCAGGGAGGAATCACCGCGCCCGCCACCCCGAATTTATATCGACGGTGATGAAATCGAGGCGGTTGGAGAATTTGTGTACTTGGGCTCACTGGTGACCGCCGATAACGTTTTTTTTTTTAATTTTTATTTTTGTGTATTTTAGCTTAAATGCTAACTCTACACTCCGCCGCCGATAACGACACCATCAGAGAAATTTAGAGGCGCATTGTGGCAGGAAATCGTGCTTACTTTGGACTCCGCAAAACTCTACGATCGAATAAAGTTCGCCGTAACACGAAATAAACTATCTACAAAACGTTGATTAGACCGGTCGTCCTCTATGGGCACGAAACATGGACCCTACGTGCAGAGGACCAACGCTCCCTTGGAGTTTTCGAACGGAAGGTGTTGCGTACCATCTACGGCGGAGTGCAGATGGAAGACGGGACTTGGAGAAGGCGAATGAACCACGAGCTGCATCAGCTGCTGGGAGAACCAACCATCGTCCATACCGCGAAAATCGGGAGGCTACGGTGGGCGGGTCACGTCATCAGGATGTCGGATAGCAACCCGACTAAAATGGTTCTCGAGAGTCATCCGACCGGTACAAGAAGACGTGGAGCGCAGCGAGCTAGGTGGGTCGACCAAGTGGAGGACGATCTGCGGGCCCTACGCAGAGTGCGGAACTGGAGACAAACAGCCATGGACCGAGTGGAATGGAGGCGGCTACTATGTACAGCAGAGGTCACCCCGGCCTTAGCCTGATTGGTTTATGTCCTTCTAACTCTCAAATGATCTCCAGCGTTGTATTTTGTACAACACGTTGAAATAATCTCGACTTTTGTACCCAGCATTAGCGTAATGCTGGCGAACTGACTGACAGAAGGTTAAAATTATTTTCTGGATTCCTTTATGAATTTCTTCGGAGATTTCTGCAAGGATACGTCACCGAATTCCATCAATGAGCGTAACATTTTTGTTATAAGAATTATGTCGAATTTTTTTAACGAATTATTTAGGACTAGCTGGCCCGGCAAACTTTGTCTTGCCAAGTGGTTTGACAACTGTCAGTTCATTGCAGCACCGCACTCTAGATTGATTGATTTTCTTCCCAATTCATAAAAAATCAGTTATTTTACCATTTTTATATTTTTCTAGATGATTATTTATAACTTTTCATGCATATAAACACAGCCACCATAAATACGAATCGAACGGTGCAAGAGTCATGTTGATCGGTTCATCCGTTCGTGAGTTTTGTTGCCTCAAAGGGTCTTCAAACTCATTTTTATATATATAGATTTGAAGAATAGTTTGTCTTCAACAATTTTTAAGTGGTTAACGCAAGGGTGTCATTCAGTACTCCTCTGACACTTCTTCAGAGTATTTTTCTTGTATTTGTTCAGGAAGTCCATCAGGGTTTCTATCAATAATATCTCTAAGGATTCATCTGGAAGATCATCCATAGAATTCTTGAAAAATTCCATAAAAATACAATAAAAAATATTCCTCCAAGAAATTACATCGGAATTCCGCCAGAGGAAAAGAAGTTCTTCTAGAATTTCTTCAAACATTCCTCCATGATTTCTTTCAGGAGATCCTCCAAATAATTCTTTGATGTTTTTTTTACATAAATTAAGATTTTCTCCATAGATTCTTCAAGGATTTCTCAAATATTCTCTTACATAACTGCATACATACATTTATTTGTTCAACATCATTAAGACAAGACATAATCAACAATTGTACGTCACAATACTCGGTTTGTGGCTGCCGTTCTCCATGCTCGGTCGCGTCCAATGCTCGCCAGGTAACGCTCCACCTGGTCCGCCCATCGTGCGCTCCACGCCTTCTTGTGCCAACCGGATCAGTTGCAAATACCAGCTTTGCAGGGTTGTTGTCCGGCATTCTTGCAACATGCCCTGCCCACCGTATCCTTCCGGCTTTGGTCATCTTCTGGATGCTGGGTTCGCCGTAAAGTGCAGCGAGCTCGTGGTTCATCCTTCTCCGCCACACACCGTTCTCTTGCACACCGCCGAAGATCGTTCTTAGCACGCGTCGCTTGAAAACTTCTAGTGCTTGCAGGTGCTCCTCGAGCATGGTCCATGTCTCGTGCCCGTAGAGGACCACCGATCTTATTAGCGTTTTGTACATGGTGCATTTGGTGCGTGGGTAAATCTTTTTCGACCGCAGTTTCTTCTGGAGCCCGTAGTATTTAGGCCCGACTTCCGCTGATGATGCGCCTCCGAATTTCACGGCTCACGTTGTTGTCAGCCGTCAGTAAGGATCCGAGGTAGACGAATTCCTCCACCACCTCGAAAGTATTCCCGTCTATCGTAACATTACTACCCAGACGGATCCGATCGTGTTCGGTTCCGCCTACCAGCATCTACTTTCTTTTTGAGGCATTAAACACCAGTCCGACCTTTGCTGCTTCGCGTTTCAGGCGAGTGTACAGTTCTGCCACCGTTCCAAATGTTCTGGCAATAATGATCATGTCGTCCGCAAAGCACACAAATTGACCGGATTTTGTGAAAATCGTTCCCCTGCTGTTGAGCCCGGCTCGTCGCATCACACCTTCCAGAGCGATGTTGAAGAGTAGGCATGAGAGTCCGTCACCTTGTCGCAGTCCCCGGCGAGATTCGAATAAACTGGATAGTTCACCCAAAACTCTTACGCAGTTTTGCACACCGTCCATCGTTGCTTTAATCAGTCTAGTCAGCTTCCCAGGAAAGCCGTTTTCGTCCATGATTCTCCATAGCTCTGCGCGGTCGATATTGTCGTATGCCGCTTTGAAGTCGATGAACACAGGTGATGCGTTGGGACCTGGTATTCACGGCATTTCTGGAAGATTTGTCGTACGGTAAAGATCTGGTCCGTTGTCGACCGGCCGTCGATGAAGCCGGCTTCCCACGGACTCATTCAGGTGACAGACGACGGAAGATGATCTGGGATAGCACTTTGTAGGCAGCATTCAAAATGGTGATCGCCCTGAAGTTCTCACATTCCAAATGATCGCCTTTCTTGTGCATGGGGCAGATTACTCCTTCCTTTCACTCCTCCGGTAGCTGTTCGGTTTCCCAGAACCTGACTATCAGCCGATGCAGACAGGTGGCCAACTTTTCTGGGCCTATCTTGATGAGTTCAGCTGCGTGCAATCCTCGGGGCATTTTCAGAGGAATTCCTGAGGAACTTTCGGAGGAATTCCAGAATACCTCCTGATGAAATTTTCGAGAAACTGCTGGGAAACTCCTGAAGAATTTCACGGGAAGTCCTGAGGCATTTCCTAGGAACTCGTAGATGATCTCGGAGAACATCACGATGAACTTCTGAGGAATTTCAGAGGAACGCCTAAAAGAATTCTTGGGTAATTTCCGAAACTTCCAAATACCATAAAGATCATTTGTATGTCAGTGGATGCACAAGGAACACAAAGAAATACTCAACATATTAAGAGATACAACAGAGGTAATCGTGGAAGAATTATATCGATAAAGTAAAGAGATACAAGAGTAGAGCTTATAGAGCTTGAAGGTCTTAACTCCAGAACAGTTTGAATGACCTAGATCACCAAGTGAATGTTGCTAAGTTATCAGAATTGTACTCTGTGGTTCTAAGAGTAGCGTAGATTATATTCCGCGAGCATTCGCTTTAATAAAAATATCCTAAGTTTTACAGATATTGCGAGCGACCCATACTTCAAAATACATTGGGTCCATTTATATGCCAGCAGACACCCAAATAACAACAAATAGAGGTACTCGTAATATAATAAGGTGCAACAGACACAATCGTGAAAGATTTATGCCGTAAGAGTGAAGAAAAACACGAGTAGAGCCTGTAGGCCTTGAAGTTCCTAACTCCAAATTAGTTTGGAAAGCCTGGAATATCCCATGAGTGTACCAAAAGCATTTTAGATATGCACTGAGGTTCCATCATCAGTATAGACTACATTCCACGAATATTTTTCACAACTAAAGCATGATACAGTATGTAGATATCGTAACCCAAACTTCAAAGTGTATTGGAGGCCATTTATATTTCACGGAATGACCAACTACCACAATATCAAGTTGCTCATAGCATAGTGAGGTCTGATGGAAATCAACGTGTCTAAATTTCTTGAACAGAGTGAACACAAACTATGGTAGATGTTTCAGATCTTAAGAAAATGAATTCCAGAGAGTTTGGAAGACCTAGATCACCCAAGTCATGTACCGTGAATTTTCTAGGGGTGCTTTGAGGCTTTTTGAGTACCGTAGACTATGTTCTGTGATCATTCATCGTGCATAAAAAATGGTTGAGAATGTTACATTTGTGTCACAAACTTCGGAGTATTTCGGAGGCCTTAGAATAGCTCTAGGATCAAAACTTCAACAGACTATGATGGGTAATAATACATTGCATGTCTAGGATCAGTAGAAACTATTGATGATTAGCAAAACGATGAAATTTGAGCAAAAACATGCAGAATTTATAAAAAATACAAAAAAAAGCCACGTATTTTTGGCTCCCCGCAAAAGGGGGGAGGTACCATGCATTTCTTAGCACAACTATTCTTCTTGACTATAAAAAAAATCCGGCGTAAAATGTTTTAAAACAAAGAAGATATTGCATTTCTACCAAAAGTAGATCGTCCCGGGTGTTTACGGGTTATGATCAAAATAAACAGTTAATTTTATTTGTTGTTTTGACCGCCTGTTAATCTACACCCTAAACTTAAGATTGTAACCAATATACTACATAAATTAAAATTGTTTCTTTCTTTTCGTTTCAGGTAATGAACGTTCAAATCTAGAAAAACAAATCAGTTGGCTCGATGTGTTAGAGAATCAAATTATCAACGGTTAGTGATATTGTATGTTTTACCACTTTTAGTATAAATTATTCCAGACGATGCTTTTTGTATTTTATTTTCCATTTTTTGGAAAAGTTATTTTTTTTATCTATATTAACGAGATTTTTAGCCCTGGGCTAGTTCATCTCGGGACCCACGCTTTACTTCCCTTCCGAAGGAAGAACTCACATTTTGTGAGTTTGTCGGGAGTAGGATTTGATCCAGCAAAGTGAAAAAGCCGCATTTTTTATTCGGACCAGCTGCGTCGTCGTCGTCGTCAATTTGAATGTCCACATCGTCGTACCCGTGTGTAGTTGTAGCGGTTCAGTGTGATTTCGGAGAAGAGGCCAGTTAGTGGAAGATGCTGTAGCACATACGCACTGGACACTTCGAAGGATGTTTATTGGTGAGCTCTTTCCATTTTATCATAATAATTAATGCTAAAGGATTTATACAATTCTGCTCTGGTTTTTGTGTATTTATCTAACAAATATTGAAAAGTTCGTCACGTCATGTGTCGGCGTTAGTACCCAATGCACATCTAGTTGATAATAAATATGTTTCTTTCATTTTTTGCATTTACATAAAAATTTGAATGGTTTGTCATCTTCGGTATCGACATTTGTAATATTTTAGTCAAAATGAATAAATGTTTTGACTCAAGTCAGAGCGTTGATGATTGATCATAAGTTTAATCATGATTGGTGATTATTGATTAAGATTAATCAAAATCATTAATCATTATCACAAAAAAATCTCATTTAATCTTTAATCATTAATCCTAATCACACTGCAATCTAATCATTAATCAGTAATCATAATCATAAGAAAAAATATCAATCAATCATTAATCATTCATCACCAAAAATGATTCATCATATAAAATATATGATCCAATTTAAAGTGGTTCAAATGCTGTTCTAAATAATATAATTTATGATTCTGTTTTCAAAAATCTCCCGGACAGAGTGATTAATCATGATTTTTAATCAATGACTCATTTTTAATCATTAATCATAATCAATAATCACAGATAAAACCAATTTTAATCATTAATCATTAATCATAATCATAATAATCATAATCTTTTGCCTCGACATCGATTGTTACAGTAAACTACCTGTCTGCGGTAAACTTTGTCTTGACTGCTGCGTTGTTTAACGTTCCCGAGTTCAAGTCCCTGTTCAAAATGATTGAAAAATAATGTTCAAAAAATCATAATTTTTTCATGTGTTTTGCCTTATAAACAGAAGCAAAGATGACCCAAATCGGCCATTCCTTTTGTAAGTATTTGCAGTCCCATGCATACCACGGCATTTTATAAGATTTCAGAAAATACTATTGTAATCGTATAAATTCGCATAAATAAAAACGTATCATGGAACGAAGCACGTGCTATTGTGTCACACCATATTTAAAAAGCTGTCAAAATTTCTGAAGAAAACATGACAACTTTTTTTTTTTAGTTTTCTCCTTGGAGTTTGAAAATCTAGTCAGATAGAACTAAATATAGACAATTTAGCTCTACATTTGTTCTGCAATTCTTGGTTTTGGATTTCCTCTGAATTAATATAAAAAGTTTTTTAATTAGCTTAGACCGCATCCTGAGATCAGACTCACCTGTCTTTAGTTGAAAGAAAGGAAAAACTTCATCCTTTTCTATGTCCAACGATGACTGAGCGAAAAAATATACTATCGCCAAACCAATGATCAAACCTAATATTTTAATATTTTTTGAAACATCTAAATTTAAAAAAAAATACAAAAATGTACGTGTTTAACTTTTTTTAATTATTTAAAAGAAGATTGGGTGTGTTGTAAAATTGATATTTAATTTATCTTTAATTAATTTGAAATTATATGTACCGAATTACAATACTTATCACGCATGGAATGGTATCGTAAAACGGAACACGTGTTTTTGTGCCACACACACAACTAAGCAGATTCACAAACACAAAACAAATCAATGATTACTAAATAAAACTAAGAACAAAAAGATGAAGAAGACATCCAAAACAAGATTACGAATCCTTCAACCTTAATCATCCTAAAAATCAAATTAATCATCATCAATCATCAATGATTAGTCATGATTAGAATTTTTGTTAGTCATGAACGCTCTGAAGTAAAGGTTGCATGAGAGTCCGTCTTGGTTCGTCGTTGCATCGCGTCGTCGTCCTGTGTGCATGCTCATCTCGTACGAGGCGGTTTAGTGTATTTTTGGAGGCAAAGGAAGTGCCGCTTTTTTCATTCGGATCGGCCGCGTTGTCGTCGACAATTTGAATGTGCGTTGCTGTAGCAGTTCAGTGTAATTTCGAGGCCAGTTAGTGGAAGATGCTGCAGCTCTGGTTTTGTGTATTTATCTAACAAATATTGAAAAGTTCGGCACGTCATGTGTCGGCGCTAGTTCCAAATGCACATTTAGTTGATAATAAATAAATTCCTTTCATTTTTTGCATGAGCACAAAAATTTGAATGGTTCGTCATCTTCGGTGTCGACACTTGTAATATTTTAGTCCAAATAAATAAATGTTTTGACTCATATAAAGGTTGCATGAATTTCTGGAAAAAGAGAGGGTCGGTAAAAGATAGACGGCAAACCATGCGGTAAGATCTTTCTGATTTATTTATCACGTGTTATTTTGTTAATACTTGTGAATTGATCACGTTCAGCATTGTCACGCGCGGAAACGCAAACTACAGATGCGTCGGTGTTTAGCATTGTGTTCTCCTTAGTTGCGAATGAATAACTTATGTAGGGTGAGTTTTGAGGCACAAAAGATCGCGTTCGTCGTCCAAGGTTTAGGAGGGTATTTCTTCGCGAGCGCATTATTAATCGCGAATCAAAACATTACACTCGTTTACCACGACAAAATCCTCAACACATCTCCATTTCCCCTGTCCAAACTCCTAGTGATTTCTCGTAGTAACGCAGAGAATTCCTCGGTTATTGGCCTAAGCGAGAATCACGTCATCACTTCCTTCCCTATCCTCAATTGACCTGCATTCGGACGCGGCCGGCGCTGGTATTGCTTATTGAAAAGTATTGGGATTCCAGCATTTACACAATGAAGAGAAAGCTAATCCCAAGCATCATTTGTTGGTTCTTTATGTAAATGCAGTTGTCCTTGCAATAACAGAGGAGCAACCGCGGGCGGTCAATCATGCTCATGCTCATGCTCAGTAGGATTTGATCCCAGGTCCTCGGCGTGATATTAAATTAAAGCACCTCAGTCTCAAATGTTTTAAACCGTCGTTTTTTCATCGATATGCAACAGCCAGGACACTAAAAATAACTCTGAGACAGTGATTTCAAGTTGAATATCTATCCGCAAAACCGTTCCCTGTTCGGTGGCGTAGTTGACTAACGCGTCCTGACTAGTGAAGTGGGAAGTCATGGGTCCAAACCCCATATGAACAATGGGGATTTTTTTTGTATTTTTTCTCCTTTCCCTGTACCCAGTTCTCTGTGGTTGCAACTATAACTTATTTTATTTTGTTAGCTAAGTCAATTTTGGTAGCTATCAAGTATTTTTTGGGAAAAGCTTCTCATTACCAGAAATTTGAATTTTCATATTTTTCGCCATACAAAATAAAATGATTTTGCCTCTGCTGATAACTCTGAACGAGCGGGTAATCCATTAGAAGTAAGCTATGCAGAAAGAGAGTTTGTTTATGTGAAAAAATCCTATGGGAATGACGATACATATACCTATTATTGTGGCACATGCCTTTGCAATAACACTACTTCCGGCAAAAATGAAAAAAAGTGTCCACAGTGAATTCAGTCTGCCAGTTAAGTGTCCACCTCGATTTCGTGTCGGCGTCCGCCGGATGAGCGACACTCTTGGTTTAAGGAGGGTCAAGTATACTAGTAAATTGTAAGGAGGATCAAGATTAGCTTCAAGCAGTGAATGAAAATTCAACCATCGCGCAACAATAATGACAATGTCGCAACCTGTATTTGTTGCGACAAACAAACCCATGCGACATAAGTTTGTCCCAACTTGAAAATAATGGGATTAACATCGTACACCACGAGTTTAGAGATTTTTAAGCCTTGCATTGCGATTTTCGAACGGTAACTTCGAGTCGGTAAACACTGTAACTCTGGTGAAGCTCTATCATCAAACAGTTTCGACTTTGGGTTAGCAATAATTGATTATTCACGAGTTGAAAAGTACGCAACAAATTCAGCTTCCGTTTTGTCTGCAACAAAAAATTTTGAAATCATGTCATTATCTGTTACCAGTAGGGATAAAGAGTAATCGTCGCACCTTCTTTGTTGCTTGTTTTGTGCCTCTTTTGTCTGACAATTCTCTTCACTGGCTTCAAGTATACTATAAAGCCTTCAACAATCTATATATCTACTAGCGGTACCCGGCAAACTATGTCTTGCCTACTGCGTTTTTTGACGTTTCAAGTTTCTATCCAAGACCAAGTCCCCGGTCACAAGGTGTATGGAAGATCAGTTTTCAAAAACTCTCATTTTTTTCATGTTTTTTGCCTCATAAACCTTCCTTGGGTGAAAACTAACGGAACAAAACAAAGACGATCAAAATCGGACCTTCCGTTCGCAAGTTATGCGCGGTCCCACGTATGCCACTGCATTTTTATATATATACAGTCGAGTCTCTTACTAAACGAATTCCTATTAAACGGACTCCTATTAAACGAACTCCTACTAGACAGGGGTGAGCGTTATAGGAGACTAAGAGCTTATGGGATTTCGGCTTTTTGGGGGTGTGGCGTATTATCTCGGGTGTGTTAAGAGTTAGCGCAATACTTTCTTCGGCAAAATTTTAGGGCTTGATAAGATCTACCATTCAGAACTTTGGTTCATATGATTAGTTGGCAATTTGGCCGCTAGAGGGACCATCAACAATTTGATGCTAAATTGCACTACAGGAACCATATCAGGTTGTCAAGCAAACGTTACGATATGCGACAGCTCAAGACCCTGATAATTTGGAAGCATAGTGTCTTCGGAAAAATTGTTGGGTACGCCAATAACTTACTGACGATGAGTTGCGAAGTTCGAAATTCCTCTACTGGGCGGCGCTAGTGAGCAAGTAAATTTTCAAAACCTCATATCTCAGAATCCCGATAACTTAGGAAGATGGTGTCTTCGACAAAGTTGATCAGTATGACATAAACTTACATAAAAATAAACACTTGTTTCGCAATTCTGCCACTAGGCGGCGCTAGTGAACATGCAAATTTTAGGAATCTCATAGCTCAGAATCCTGATAACTTAGAAAGTTGGTGTCTTCGGCAAAGTTGATCAGTATGACATAAACTTACATAAAAATAAACACTTGTTTCAAAATTCTGCCACTAGGAGGCGCTAGTGAGCTTGCAAATTTTAGAAATCTCATAGCTCAGAATTCTGATAACTTAGGAAGTTGGTGTTTTCGGCAAAGTTGATCAATATGACATAAACTTACATAAAAATAAACATTTGTTTCGCAATTCTGCCACTAGGTGGCGTTCACCGGATTTTTTTTTCGTCTTTTTTCTACATTTTTGGCGGTTTTTCGGCTTGGCAAAACTAGTGTCGCTCCCCCCGATAACTTAGAAAGTTGGTGTCTTTGGGAAAGTTGATCAGAGTGACATAAACTTACATAAAAATAAACACTTGTTTTACAATTCAGCCACTAGGCGGCGCTAATGAACATACAAATTTTAGAAATCTCATAGCTCAGAATCCTGATAACTTAGAAAGTTTTTGTCTTCGGCAAAGTTGATCAGTATGACATAAACTTACATAAAAATAAATACTTGTTCCAAAACTATGACACTAGGAGGCGCTAGTGAACTTGCAAATTTTAGAAATCACATAGCTCAGAATTCTGATAACTTAGGAAGTTGGTGTCTTCGGCAATGTTGATCAGTATGACATAAACTTACATAAAAATAAACACTTGTTTCAAAGTTCTGCCACTAGGAGGCGCTAGTAAACATGCAAATTTTAAAAATCTCAAAGCTCAGATTCCTGATAACTTAGGAAGTTGATGTCTTCGGCAAAAATGATCAGTATGACATAAACTTACATGAAAATAAACACTTGGTTCAAAATTTTGCCACTAGGAGGCGCTAGTGAACTTGCAAATTTTAGAAATCTCATAGCTCGGAATCCTGATAAATTAGGAAGTTGGTGTCTTCGGCAAAGTTGATCAGTATGATATAAACTTAGGTACATAAAAATAAACACTTGTTTCAAAATTCTGCCACTAGACGACGTTTACTGCTTTTTTACGTTTTTTTCGACTTTTTTGGGGGGTTTTCGGCTCAGCAAAACTAGTGTCGCTCCCCCCGATAACTTAGAAAGATGGTGTCTTTGGCAAAGTTGATCAGAGTGACATAAACTTACATAAAAATAAACAATTGTTTCGCAATTCTTTAATTTTTTAATTCTTTCAATTCGTCTAGTAGTTTCAGCTGGCTCACTCTTAGAAATTCCACGGAGGATTCCTTTCGAGTCCGACTGACATCAAGGTATACAACTAATAAAATATGCATGCTGCCGAGGGGCAGAATTTCAAACCAAGTATCTCATCAATGAAGAATTCAGTCTCTCCAAGATTGCAGAATTCTGAGCTATGAGATTCTCAAAATTTTCGTAATTACTGGTGCCACCTAGAGGCAGAATTCTGACACAAGTGTCCCATTTTGTGCAAGTCTATGTCATACTGATCAACTTTGCCGAAGACACCAACTATCAAAGTTATCAGGATTCTGAGCTATGAGATTTCTAAAATTAGCATGTTCACTAGCGCCACCTAGTGGCAGAATTTGGAAACAAGTGTTTATTTTTATGTAAGTTTATGTCACTCTGATCAACTTTTCCAAAGACACCAACTTTCTAAGTTATCGGGGGAGCGACGCTAGTATTGCCAAGCCGAACAACCGAGAAAAAAGTCGAAAAATGACGAAAAAAACCGGTAAACGCCACCTAGTGGCAGAATTGCGAGACAAATGTTTATTTTTATGTAATTTTATGGTATACTGATCAACTTTGCCGAAAACACCAACTTCCTAAGTTATCAGAATTCTGAGCTATGAGATTTCTAAAATTTGCATGTTCTCTAGCGCCTCCTAGTGGCAGAATTTTGAAACAAGTGTTTATTTTCATGTAAGTTTATGTCATACTGATCAACTTTGCCGAAGACACCAACTTTCTAAGTTATCAAGATTCTGAGCTATGAGATTTCTAAAATTTGCATGTTCACTAGCGCCGCCTAGTGGCAGAATTTTGAAACAAGTGTTTATTTTTATGTAAGTATATGTCATACTGATCAACTTTGCCGAAGACACCAACTTTCTAAGTTATCAGGATTCTGAGCTATGAGATTTCTAAAATTTGTATGTTCACTAGCGCCGCCTAGTGGCAGAATTGCGAAACAAGTGTTTATTTTTATGTAAGTTTATGTCACTTTGATCAACTTTTCCAAAGACACCAACTTTCTAAGTGATCGGGGGGAGCGACACTAGTTTTGCCAAGCCGAAAAACCGAAAAAAAAGTCGAAAAAAGACGAAAAAACCCGGTAAACGCCGCCTAGTGGCAGAATTGCGAAAGAAATGTTTAGTTTTATGTAAGTTTATGTTATACTGATCAACTTTGCCGAAAACACCAACTTCCTAAGTTATCAGAATTCTGAGCTATGAAATTTCTAAAATTTGCAAGCTCACTAGCGCCTCCTAGTGGCAGAATTTTGAAACAAGTGTTTATTTTTATGTAAGTTTATGTCATACTGATCAACTTTGCCGAAGACACCAACTTTCTAAGTTATAAGGATTCAGAGCTATGAGATTTCTAAAATTTGCATGTTTACTAGCGCCGCCTAGTGGCAGAATTGCGAAACAAGTGTTTATTTTTATGTAAGTTTATGTCATACTGATCAACTTTGCCGAAGACACCATCTTCCTAAGTTATCGGGATTCTGAGATATGAAGTTTTGAAAATTTACTTGCTCACTAGCGCCGCCCAGTGGACGATTTTCGAACTTCGCAACTCATCGTCAGTAAGTTATTGGCGTACCCAACAACTTTTCCGAAGACACTATCCTTCCAAATTATCAGGGTCTTGGGCTGTCGCATATCGTAACGTTTGCTTGACAACCTGATATGGTTCCTGTAGTGCAATTTAGCATCAAATTGTTGATGGTCCCTCTAGCGGCCAAATTGCCAACTAATCATATGAACCAAAGTTCTAAATGGTACATCTTATCAAGCCCTAAAACTTTGCCGAAGAAAGTATTGCGTTAACTCTTAACACACCCGAGATAATAGGCCACACCCCCAAAATGCCGAAATCCCATAAGCTCTTAGTCTCCTATTAAGCGGATTCCTATTGCGCCCCCCGACCAGTGATCTTATAAAAGTCTCGACTGTATATAGATATCTATATATATAAAAATGGATTTCCGTCTGTCTGTCTGTCTGTCTGTCTGTCTGTCTGTCTGTCTGTCTGTCTGTCTGTCTGACCGCTATGGATTCGAAAACTACTGGACCGATCGGTGTGAAATTTTGTATGTTGGTATTTTTGGGGCCGGGGAAGGTTCTTAGCTTGGTGCGGGACCTTTCCGGTCTCTGGAACGGGGGGCTCCCATACAGATGACTTCGCCGGGGACGTCCCTATAGAGCTGCATGTCAAAAAACACAGTAGGCATGCAGAACGACGTTTGCCGGGACAGCTAGTATCTATATATATAAAAATGAATTTCTGTCTGTCTGTCTGTCTGTCTGTCTGTCTGACCGCTATGCATTCGGAAACTACTGAACCAATCGACGTGAAACTTTGTATGTGGGTACTTTTGGGGCCGGGGAAGGTTCTTAGCATAGTGTGAGACACCTCCGGTGGCTGGAAAGGGGGACTCCCAAAGGAATGAACCGGAAATGAGCTGAGAGGGAAGTTCAAAACGGTCGCAAACAAAACCAATCTAGAGTGCGGTGCTGCAATGAGCCCCGCACGCCACGCAGTTGTCAAATTTGGAATGGGAAAATAAGTTGGCGCAATGTGTTGGCTAGCAGATCACCAGGGATGCGTGGATTACGAAAGCCCCTTCCCGCTCTGACCCACATCAACTTCTCCACGGTTCAAGCTACTGTTAAATCAATGATGGTTGTTTCCGTCGTCCCGGTTGTGGTCAGAGTTGTGGTGGGGATCTCTCAGGCAAGTACGCATGAACACCTAATTCTGAGCAGTACAAAAGTAAAGGTAACTAAAATTGGCATCTGGAGGTTTTGAAGGCTAAAAATGTCCATAATCCATGAAGGCATAATTTGGAAATGGTGTCCGGCCGACAGCCATTAGGCCAAACGTCATACAACCAAATTCACAATATCCCGAATGGATACTAGGCAGAATGGCCATTGAACCAAAAGGCCATCAGGCAGAATGATCATCATGCCCTCATTGCCATTCAGAATATACTTCCCAGAAACTCACCCGGGAATCCCTTCTGTGATTTTTTCAGGAGCAACTTTCGGAATTATTTTAAAATGACTAAACTTGGGATTCCACCAGAAATTCCTTCAGGAGTTGTTCCAGGATTCCTCTGTGAATTCCTTCAGGGATTCATCTATAAATTTCTGCAACGATTCGTCCAGGAATTCCTGTATAAAGTCCGCCAGAGATTCCTCCAGAAATTCATCCAGGTATTCCTCTAGATATACCTCAAGCAATTCCTCTAGAGATTCCACCAGGGGTTCATCCAGGAACTTCTCCAGGAATTCTTTCAGGGATTTGTCCAAGAATTCTTCCAGGGATTCTTCCTGAAAGTTCACCAGTGATTCTTCAAGAAAATCCTCAAGAAATTCCTCTAGGGATTACTCTAGAGATTCCTCCAGGAGTTCCTTAGAAGATAACTCAGGAAATTTCTCTAGAGATTGCTCCAGAAAATCTCTCAAGTATGTATATTGGAATTCCTTCAGGAGCTCTTCCAGGCATACCTTCAGGAGTCCCTCTAGGGATTGCTCATGGAATTCCTCAACGAATTCTTTAAGAAATTCCTCCAGGAATTCTTTTTGAAATACCTACAGGCATTCCTCCAGGGATTTGTATAGGGATTCCTCCAGAAATTCATCCAGGCATTCTTTCAGGATTTAATTCTGGGACTCCTCCAGGAATACCTTTATGAATTCCACCAGGAAATCCTGCAGAATTTACCTCAAAAATTCTGGATTTCATCCAGGCATTTCCTCCAGGATTGCCACCAATTACCCTAAGAATTGATCCAGAAAACCCTCCAGGGATTCCTTTTTGAAATTCTTTCAAGAATTTCTTCAGTAATTCCTCCATGAATTTTTACAGGGATTTTTCCGGGAATTCATCCAGGGTTTCCTTGAGGATTTTTCCCAGAAATTTCTCCTCCAGCTATTCCTCCAAGGATTCCTCCAGAGATTTCTCCAGGAATTGGTTCAAGGGATCCTTCCAGGAATACCACCAGCATTTCCTCCAGGAATTCATCAGGAATTGGTCCAGGTACTTACCACAAATTCCATCAGGTATTCCTCTAAAGATTCTTCCAGAGATTCCTCCAGAAATTCCTATGATGATTCCTACAATAATTCATCCAGAAATTCCTCCAAGAAGTTTTCCTGGAATTCCTCCAGAAATTCCTCTGGAAATTCCTAATGGAATTTCTACCGGGATTCCTCCAGGAGTTCCTCTAAAGATTCCTTAAGGATTCCTCGAAGAATTCCTGCAGGTGTTTCTCTAGAGATACCTCATGAAATTCCACTAGGGTTTCCTCGAGGAATTTCTCCAGAAATTCTTCCTCCAGGGATTCTACCTGAAGGTTTTCCAACATTTTTTCAAGAAAATCTTCCAGAGCTTCGCTAGGGAATCCTTTAGGGATCGCTCTAGGATTTCCTCCAGGAATTCTTTTAGGAATACCTCCAAGAGTTACTCCAGGGATGTTCATAGGGATTCCTCCAGGGATTTATCCAGGCATTTCTTCAGGATTTGATTATGGGACTCCTACAGGAATACCTTTAAAATTCCACCAGGAATTATCCTAGGAACTCCTGCATAAATTACATAAGGAATTCTTGCAAAAAATAATCCAGTAAATCGTTCAGAAATTACAACGGCAATTTATCCAGAAATTTCTCCAGGAAATCATCCTCCCACAGTGTATACATGAATTATTTCAAGAAATCAGGGATTCTTCCAAAAATTTCTCCAGGAGTTGTACACTGTTATGAAAGGCTGTTAAGAGAAAAAATGAAACCATAGATAAAATTTGTTTGGACAATTCAAACACAAACTGTTTATTTCACAGGTGAAAAGCATGTTCTGATAGAAGTTCAGTTCTATTATGTTCTATACATACATGATGTCCTATTATATATACAACTGACTTTGCATACCCTTTGTAGTCGATGGAATATTAGAACGATCGGCATGATTTTTGCACGGTTCAATTCGACTTCAGAGTGGGTATGTTTAGATGTAGAAAAAGTTGGGAAAATCAACTACATAGAGTAATGCGGGGCAAAAGTTCGCACCTAACAGACTTCACAAAATAACTATTGAACGAAAAGAAAATAATATCGTTTTTCTTCGTGAAACGGGTCCCTATCATGTTGCCTTCAAAACGTAGTACTAGATTTTTTCGCGTTTCTATTGTAGTTTTAGTGATACAATTTTTAAA
This sequence comes from Aedes albopictus, assembly GCF_035046485.1. Lineage (NCBI taxonomy): Eukaryota > Metazoa > Arthropoda > Insecta > Diptera > Culicidae > Aedes > Aedes albopictus. Next base: position 164,971,837 of record NC_085138.1, read on the forward strand.
ACAAGTACTCCAATGCGAACTTTTGCCCCATAGTGGGGGCAAAAGTTCGCACTATGCGGGGCAAAAGTTCGCACCTTGTACAGGGTAGTTTATTGGTGTGATGTTCATTTATTTCATGTTCATCTTCTCACTCTAGCCATGAAATCTGTTTCTTTCTGTTCTTAGAATTACGACCCAACTGGAATACGACCTGGTGTTCAGCTTTTGTGTAGAGTGTGTTTTATGAAGATTTCCACAACTATTAACTAAGAGCTGTCCTTTACAGCGTTACTGAAGTTGTCAAAATACGTTGTGGGGTAATCATAGAGATACGTGTTGCATAAAATTCATGAAAAAAAATCAAATATGCAGCAAAACTGTTGAACGGGACTATTATCGAATCTTATCCCCGTCAGTATAGTGATGGATTATAACTGTGAATTTACACACTAAGCTATGAAAGACCCCGGTAAAGTAGATGAACATAAGACCTTCAGAAACATACGAAAAGACACGACGAGGATGATGAAGAAAATGTTTTTAAAATGTTTTCTAGCCATTTTTCATTTATTGATTTAAATGCGTGAACAAAATGTTTGCTTTACAATCAATCTTCTTACAAAACTATGTTCAGACCCTCGGTCGCAACGATTTCAGGGTGCATACTACTCATATTATGCATATATAGTAGTTTCTATACAAAATTATCATTGCTTCAAAGATTCTGTAATTATATTGATGTACTAGACTCAGAAATCTAGTGCGAACTTTTGCCCCACAGCTACTGCGAACTTTTGCCCCACTGTCGAGGTTTTAACAATGTCCCTTTCTGCAAGAAGCACTAGTAGTTTGTTGTTTATTCGAGTGCACCTCGCGAACTACTATGGAATAACGATTCTCCTACATAAAGAGGTTATGAGATTCTTCTTCTCCCTGTTACTACAAATTCTTATTCCAAAAGATCCAAAAAATCTATCAAAACCCCTAGAAACACATTTTTTTTGCATAACTCTGCCAAACCATAACGAAATCGTTCCAAATTTTATTGACGAGTAGCTGACCTGATTATGTGTCGAACCCATACAGATTTGTTTGGGTTTTTAAGTCGTGCTGAGAAAAAGACCCACTGCGAACTTTTGCCCCGTGCGAACTTTTGCCCCGCATTACTCTAATTTATTTAAAAAAAACTGTGACATTACTAAAATATGCATGAGATGCGAAGAATTTCAAAAACAACACAATAAAATTAATATTAAATGCGGTAGATAATTGTAAAAAAAAACTACACCAGCACATTTAAAATGGGCAATACAAGGTTTGCCGGGTCAGCTAGTAGATATATATAAAAATGCAGTGGCATACGTGGGACCGCGCATAACTTGCGAACGGAAGGTCCGATTTTGGTCGTCTTACTATTGTTCTGTTTGTTTTCACCCAAGGAAGGTTTATGGGGCCTAAAACATGGACAAATTGAGAGTTTTCGAAAATCGATTTTCTATACCCTTTTCACCGGGGACTTGGGCTTGGTTAGAAACTTGAAACGTCAAAAACGCAGTAGGCAAGGCAAAGTTTGCCGGGTACCAAGCATGGGAAAACTCATTCGCTCACCCGAATGCCGGCGATGCAAACTAGCAAAAAGAACGCCAACAACCCAATACTGAGTGAGAGCACGGCGCAGTAAGAACGAACGCAGCACGAACGGCTCGCTACCGACGCCAACGAAGCGAATCAGGAGAGAAACAAATAGTAAGCGAAATGAATCAGCCTGCATCGGTGTATACGAAACGAACGTTCGCTCTCTCAACTACCGAGTGGCATTCAGCTGATTGAATCAAAACGCACTCACTGATTCAATTCCCAGTACTGAATGCTTCCACTGAACGCTAAATGAACGTTCCAAAACGATTGCTCTCGCACCCGACTCAGAACGCAAACATTCGTTCAATATTGGTTCGTTCGACTTCGGCACTCAGATTCGGTAGCGATTCATTCGGCGCCGTTGCTTGCGTCGCTCGGTGCTCGGCGATTAGAAAGAATGGGCAATGAAAGTGGAAAGATTTTGCTTGGCTGGGGGAGAAGCACACTCGCATCAGATTGTGCGTGGATGTGAGTGAGGGATACGCAATAAATTAATGATTTTTTCCCATCCTTGCCGGGTACAGCTAGTTATTTTTATAAAAACAGTCACAAAACTGTGAAGTTTTTGCTAATGCTGTAATAAAACCCAAATAAAAACCAAACAAAACCAATCAGCTTACTTTGTTCTGATCCCACGTGAGCCTCTTAGTATCTTGAAACCTTGATAACTAACCTATATACGAATATGAAGGAAGTAGGGAAACCAAAAACCAGTTTCCTTGAGTGATTTGCAAAAATTACATCAAACCTACAATTGCTGGCGGAGAGCGCACTGCATGCACCACTGTTCGCTTGTCGCATACGAAATTACTTAACCGCGCCGCGAACGCACAACACTTCAGTTACTACAGCAGCGTGTTGCCATTGTTCCAAAGCCTGTACTTACTACCATTACGCGCGCACATTTAACAGGCGTTAAGCGATGGCGTTGAAACAATTTGTTCGAGTATTGTTGAATTGACATAAAAAAAAACTGCTCGTCATAACAACGAAAACCGCATAAAGTTTGGGGTAGGTAGGCAGCAAAAAAAGCTAACCTTTATCTATCCCGCCGATCAAAGTACCTACTATCTTACGAATTTCAGCAGACATAGCAGACTGATGATCGAACGTCTCTGAGCTGAGTCTAATTCCATTGTGCAATTTGCCTACAATTTGCTTCCCCAAGTTCAAATCGCACCGAATTTCGGCCAGTTTGAATAATTGAAAAGAGCAGAAGAAGTGGGAAAAAAAACTTCCGCCTTCTGCCCATCTGTTGTTGGAAAGGTAGGTTTCTGCAGTGCAGGAAGTCAGTGGTTGTCAAACTATTGTTTGCCGCCCATCCTCTTGTGATTGGATTCTGAATCCTCTTGGAATTCTGTATTTATCTTGGATTCTCCAAGAATAACAGGCATACTGGGAAGAAATACAAAAAAAGAACGAAACACAATTAAAGAAAAATAAAAAAATAAAAAGAATAAAAATGAGAAAAATAATAATAAAAAAGGCAGATAAATTTCATGAATGATGTTTTGGTCATCATTCAGCTGTCATTGTTTCTTTTACATGAAATCAAAACATTTTACAAATTCAATTTTTTTCCCGAATTATAGTAAAAAGAATAGTTTTTCTAAAACTTACACGGAAAATAAAATTATCTAAAAAATATAAAAAATCTAAATATTTCAAAATGTCAAAATGTTTTCGTCTCAAAAATCGGTAGCCCAAGTAGGCTACAAGGGAAAGTCTAAACGTGTAGGGATGTTCAAAAAATAAACATCAGAAAACCAAAAACTTCATCAAACCGCGAATAAAAGAAAGTCGCTGTCCTAAACGTGTTTAAATCGATTTTCGATACTATTTAGATCAAAACCCTTAATTTGGGTATTAGAGGGATAACATATACATACATGAAATATCTTGTAGATTTACATTATAGGAAGTCGACGACATGAGTATAATGAATTTTCCATGACATGCCATCCTGATATGGTATTTTTGCTTAGTTGTAGTTGACCCAACCTAGACAGAACGATGAAAAGCCCGTTGAAAACCACTGCCGAAGCAACTGCCCGCTAGGAAGAACTCTAAATTCAATCGACACGTGTGAATCATTCAATTATTGCGTGGTGTTGGCTTTGCAGTTCCATGCGGATTAGCCGCCGCCGCCCGCCTGCCTATAGCCAAGTTTGAATCGATGCGGCTCGGCGGCCGGCGGCTTGCATGATGCCGCCTGCCTGACTGTTGTATCATGGCTTGCGGGCTACACCTCCTATGGTCTTAAGTTTTCACGCTGCTGGTGGTCTATATCATCATTTTCCTATGCGCGAACCATTCACTTCCATGTGGTCCACGTTCCGTGTTGCTGGTACTTGTACTTCCCGTGTGTTTTGGCACACGAACTCAAACTATATGGGTTTCAAAAATGCACGTTGGATCTCGGTAGGTACTATATTGAGCCTTTTTAGCGTTTGTTGAAGGGCAAGTGGCGGACTTTAAGTTGCTGTCTATTTACGATGAACACCCAGCCAACACACGATTGTATATGATGTAGACTAGGATGCTAAAGTGGAGGCGATATGCGTGCACTTTACACGCGGTTAAATGGAAGCAGGTACGCATATGGCCTCCACTTTAGCATCCTAGTCTACATCATATACGACTTCGTGTTGACTGGGCATTCACTAGATGTCTTGAATTTATGATTTCATAGCTTTTTAAGTGTTTAGCAAGCAATTTGGGTAGGCTTCGGCCAGTATGGACTATAGATGATCAGAGTTAGCATAAAGGTGTAAAATTCAGCCACCAAGTCTACATCAATAGATATTTTGCGATGACCAACACACATAAATTAAATCGCCGACCTCAGAAAACGGATTGCCGAGAATCCAACTGCCGAGAATCCGGTAATAATTTTCGCTGAATCTCGGTAAAAGTTTTACCGAGATGTCGTTAAAACTTTGCCGAGATCTTGGTAATCCAACTTTTTACCGAGATCTCGCCAAAGTTCACCGAGACTCGGTAATGGTTTATCGAAATCTCGGTAAATTTTTTACCGAGAATCAGTAAATATTTTACCGAGATATCAGCTGTTGGATTCTCGGTAAACCGTTTACCGAGATCAATTTCTGAATTTAAGTGTGAACACGTAAGTACTACAACTACATGTTAAATGTCGCACTTTAGGAGACTAACCATAGATCATGGGGGGGTGGGGTTTGTGGTCAGAGGGTTGCCGTGCATCGACACATTTCTCCAGGAAATGTTCCATAGCCTCCTTCAGTGATTCCATCATGGATTGCTTTTTTTTTTCAAAAATTCCTCTAGGGTTTCACCAGAAATTCCTCCGGGAATTTCTCCTGGGATATCTGTAGAAGTTCTTCCAGTTTTTCTTCCACTGCTTTCTCTAGGATTCCTTTAGGAATTTATCCAGGACTTCCCAAAGGGTTGCCAACAGAGATCCTTTTAAGTATTTCTGCAAGTGTTCCTTCAGAGATTTCTTCAGAAATCACTCCAAATCCTAAACAGATTCATAGTATAATTCCTGCCAAATAATTCATTTCATTTATTTAGTTAACATCAAATTCATGATAATACTGAATCAACAATTTGCCGCCATAATACTCGATTTGCAGCTGCAGCTCTCCAACCTCGGTCACGCCCAACACTCGCCAGATCACGCTCCACCTGGTCCGCCCATCGTGCTCTCTGCGCTCCACGCCTTCTTGTACCAACCGGATAGTTAGCAAACACCAACTTTGCAGGGTTGTCGTCCGGCATTCTTGCAACATGCCCTGCCCACCGTATCCTTCCGGCTTTGGCTACCTTCTGGATGCTGGGTTCGCCATAAAGTGCAGCGAGCTCGTGGTTCATCCTTCTCCGCCACACACCGTTCTCCTGCACGCCGCCGAAGATCGTCCTTAGCACCCGTCGCTCGAAAACTCCGAGTGCTTGCATGTCCTCCTCGAGCATCGTCCACGTCTCGTGCCCGTAGAGAACCACCGGTCTTATTAACGTCTTGTACAGGGGATAGACTAAATGATCGGGACAGGCAAAATTTTCACTTTTCAAAAAATATCCAATTAGCTGTAACTTTTCGAAAAGTGCATCAAATATTCTCAAATTTTCACTGTAAGTTTATCAGCTAGTTGTGTATCAGTGGACAAAATTTGGAAAAGATCGGGCTATTTTGCACGAAGTTACAAGCATTTTAGAAAAAGGTAGCATTATCCGATAGCCAACTTTGAGCTGTTATATCTCCGGATTCAATGAACCGAATGCAATGAAATTTTGTCCATTTATGACTTATATAATGAGCTCTGAAAAACGCGTGACTTAACTTGAAATTATTAACAAGAGAAAAAGTTATAGCGATTTCATTAATTTTATGATTTTTTAGTAAATTGGTCTATTTTTAATATGCATCCCATTACTTTTTCAATCAATTGCCGCCTATGTTGTTATTTTCTTTCAAAACATATCTGTATTGAAGACAATCGGAGGGAATTTAAATGAACTATAATTAGCACCTTGAATTTTGAAACAATGTTGAAATTTAAGAAAATTTTGTGTTTTTTTTTAGAAAAATAATCTAATTGTTATAATTTTCTTCCGTGTTAAAATTTTTAAGTTATGTCAATAGTTTTTCAAAGCTCATTATATAAGTCATAAATGGTCAAAATTTCATTGCATTCGGTTCATTGAATCCGGAGATATAACAGCTCAAAGTTGGCTATCGGATAATTCTACCTTTTTTAGAGTCTTTATAACTTCGTGCAGAGCAGTTCGATCTTTTCCAAATTTTGTCCACTGATACACAAATAGTTGATGAACTTACAGTAAAAATTTGAGAATATTTGATGCACTTTTCGAAAAGTTACAACTATTTGAAATTTTTTTGAGAAGAGAAAATTTTGCCTGTCCCGATCATTTTGTCTATCCCCTGTACATGGTACATTTGGTGCGGGGGTGAATCTTTTTTGACCGCAGTTTCTTCTGGAGCCCATAATAGGCACGACTTCCACTGATGATGCGCCTTCGTATTTCACGGCTCACGTTATTGTCAGCCGTTAGCAAGGAACCGAGGTAGACGAATTCTTCTACCACCTCGAAAGTATCCCCGTCTATCGTAACATTGCTGCCAAGGCTTGTCCTGTCTCGCTCAGTCCCACCTACCAGCATGTACTTTGTCTTAGCCGCATTCACCACCAGTCCGACCTTTGCTGCTTCACGTTTCAGGCGGGTGTACTGTTCTGCCACCGTTCCAAATGTTCTAGCAATAATATCCATGTCATCCGCAAAACAGACAAATTGGCTGGATTTCGTGAAGATCGTACCCCGGCTGTTGAGCCCGGCTCGTCGCATAACACCTTCCAGGGCGATGTTGAATAGTAGGCAGGAAAGTCCATCACCTTGTCGTAGTCCCCGTCGAGATTCAAATGAACTGGATAGTTCACCCGAAATCCTTACGCTGTTCTGCACACCGTCCATCGTTGCTCTTATCAGTCTAGTCAGCTTCCCGGGAAAGCTGTTCTGGTCCATAATTTTCCATAGCTCTGTGCGGTCGATACTGTCGTATGCCGATTTGAAGTCGATGAACAGGTGATGCGTTGGGACCTGATATTCACGGCATTTCTGGAGGATTTGCCGTACGGTGTCCGTTGTCGACCGGTCGTCGATGAAACCGGCTTGGTAACTTCCCACGAACTCATTTACTTTAGGTGAAAGACGACGGAAGATGATCTGGGATAGCACTTTGTAGGCGGCATTCAAAATGGTGATCGCTCGAAAGTTCTCACACATTAACTTGTCGCCTTTCTTGTGGATGGGACAGATTATCCCTTCCTTCCACTCCTCCGGTAGCTGTTCGGTTTCCCAGATCTTGACTACTAACTGGTGCAGACAGGTGGCCAACTTTTCCGGGCCCATCTTGATGAGTTCTGCTGCGATACCGTCCTTACCAGCCGCTTTGTTGTTTTTGAGTTGGTGGATGGCATCCTTAACTTCCCTCAGCGTGGGAGTTGGTTCGTTCCCGTCCTCTGCTGCACCAACATAGTTATTTCCTCCGCTGCCTTGGTCCTCCGTGCCTACATTCTCTTCGCTATTCAGGTGCTCGTCGAAGTGCTGCTTCCACCTTTCGATCACCTCACGTTTGTCCGTCAGGAGGCTCCCATCCTTATCCCTGCAGATTTCGGCTTGCGGCACGTAGCCTTTGCGGGATGCGTTGAGCTTCTGATAGAACTTCCGTGTTTCCTGTGAACGGCACAGCAGTTCCATTTCCTCGCACTCCGCTTCTTCCAGGCAGCGCTTTTTCTCCCGGAAGAGACGGGTCTGCTGCTTCCGCTTCTGTCTGTATCGCTCCACATTCTGTCGGGTTCCATGCTGCAGCATTACCGCCCGCGCTGCATCCTTCTCCTCCAGAACCGCTCTGCACTCCTCGTCGAACCAATCGTTTCGTCGACTCCGTTCTACATACCCGATAGTGCTCTCGGCTGCATTGTTGATGGCTGCTTTAACTGTACTCCAGCAGTCCTCTAGAAGGGCCACATCGAGCACACCCTCGTCCGGCAACGCTGCCTCGAGATTCTGCGCGTATGCGGTGGCGACATCCGGTTGCTTCAGTCGCTCTAGATCGTACCGGGGCGGCCGCCGGTACTGTACATTGTTAATAACGGAGAGTTTTGGGCGCAGTTTAACCATCACCAGGTAGTGATCAGAGTCGATATTAGCGCCACGATAGGTCCTGACGTCGATAATGTCGGAGAAGTGCCGTCCATCAATCAGAACGTGGTCGATTTGCGATTCCGTTTGTTGTGGTGATCTCCAGGTGTAACGATACGGGAGGCTGTGCTGGAAGAAGGTGCTACGAATGGCCATGTTCTTGGAGGCGGCGAAATCGATGAGGCGTAGACCATTTTCGTTCGTCAGCTGGTGGGCGCTGAACTTTCCAATTGTCGGTCTGAATTCCTCCTCCTGGCCTACCTGAGCGTTTAGATCCCCTATGATGATCTTGACGTCGTGGTTTGGGCAGCTGTCGTACTCGCGTTCGAGCTGCGCGTAAAATGCGTCTTTGTCATCATCAGTGCTTCCGGAGTGAGAGCTGTGCACGTTTATTATGCTGAAGTTGAAGAATCGGCCCTTGATCCTCAACCTGCACATTCTTTCGTCGATCGGCCACCAACCGATCACGCGCCTCTGCATGTCGCCCATCACTATAAAAGCTGTTCCCAGCTCACGTGTGTTGCCGCAACTCTGGTAGATGGTATGATTACCTCTAAACGTTCGCACCATAGATCCTGTCCAACACACCTCCTGCAGCGCTACGATTCCGAACCCGCGGTCCTTCAGTATATTGGCGAGTATGCGGGTGCTCCCGATGAAGTTGAGAGATCTGCAGTTCCACGTACCGAGCTTCCAATCGCAAGTCCCTTTTCGTCGCTGTGGTCGTCGCCATTGGTATCGGTTCGCATTCTTCTCTTGTTGATTTTCCGGTGCAAGTCTTTTTTACGGCTGGCTCGCAGGGCCTGACACCAACCCACTAACCCAGGGAGCTGGGCTTACCTTCCCGGAAGCTACGGGTTCTGCATTGGTATTTCCTCCAACTACAGTGCTAAATAGCTAGGCTCGAGCGCCAGTCTTCGCCGGGGGTGGTGTTTTTAATGGGCGCCCAGGAGATAATATTTTACCTGAGCTTCCACCCCCATTAACGTGACCTATCGGTATAATTAAGACCCTGTTATCTATGCTATCATTTCCCTTTGGTGCATTTTACTGCCTTTTACTTTTTATATTGTGCATGTCGTGACAAACAACGACACAATAGATCGACATTCCAAGCTAAAAATATCACAGATGGCTCTTTCTTGTGTGGTAGTAAAATCAAATTTGCTCGGTGAAGAAGCTGTTCCGCAACATGAAGTAAACACAAAACGTTGCCTTTTCAAACCATTCTTGATTTCTATTCACTAACTTATCACAAAACTATCCCGTTTTCTAACAATTAACGTTTTTCGCGATTTTTCCATACGATTTGACAGTTATTGACTACCATGTTCCCGTGAGCTTGAGGTGTGAATTTGAGAAAGTTTACAACCGAGAGTAGCACAGACGATGCATTGAATACAAGCGATGGTGTCGCCGCCGGGCTGTCAGCGGTGGAAACTAGATGCCATAAAAGTTCTTGTCTGCACTTTGCGCTGTTGGCGCCAATTGGGTTCTTTAGGGGTATCCGGATTATTTCATATAATCGGATTCTCCGCCCAAAAATTAGTCGAAATCCAAAATTTCATAATTTTTGGAGTCCGGGAACTATTTTTAAAATGCATTTAAAGTTTGTATGGGGAAAATTTTTTGTTCGGGTCGAACTGTCACTTTAACGATTGAACTGTCATTCTATCCACGAAAATTAAAATTGTTTCGTTGATTTAACCATCAAAACAAAGGTGTTGGAATCCAATAAAATCACGTTACACTCAGAAAAATGAGCTCTTTCGATTAGGCTATAGAGAATAGCAATATTTTATTCACTAAACAACCCAATTGACACCAATCAATTATTATTATTATCTTTATTTAAGAGATTTGCAGCCCTAGGCTGGCTCATCTCTGCCACCAATCAATAAAAATGTAAACAGCAATCATTCTATTCACAATTCAAACAAAAGTTATGCTAAGCAGGCTTGACAGAAACTCCCTCGCGAGAAAATGAGGAAGCGATTTCGGCGATTTTCTGAGGAGTGAAAATAAAACTCAGAAATCACAACGCAAATCCTCAACAGCACCGAGCGCGAGCTTGCCGCGCAGCGAGGAGTTCGTCCAACACTCTGATTGCTTGTTGTGTTTCTCACGTCCACTCACACTCAAAAAGCTCTCGCGAGTTCCACTCCCATACAAAGAAAGACACTCGAGGCGAAAATCGAACTCAAAAACCCGAAATAATCATCGGCTCTTTTTTCGTTCCCCTCTTCCTCGCTCAGTTTTTATTGCCTCACCCTAAAATGAAACAACACAGGCTTGTGTACAATGTACACAGGCTTGTGTACAATGTACACAGATTTGTGTACTACTAGATCAGCCTCCACCCCTGTGTCAAATGTACACAGTCACTTTTCTGGCTCTAGCGCTGGTATGGGAGCAAAGTTCATAACTAATTTTCTCTGAACGATGACATGCATTATCAGGAATCGATCAGTGCAAAAATAATTGTTAATTTTGTTTTCATGCCAGCGCTGGAGCCGGAAAAGTATCTGTGTACATTTGACACAGCGGTGAGGCTGATCTAGTAGTACACAAATCTGTGTAACTTCTGTAACCGTGCTCTCTGTTTGGGGTTCGTTCGCTCCCTCGCGACGAGGCAGAAGCAAAACATCACTCTAGAGTATGTTGCAAAACTCTTTTGATTTCGAGGAGGATTATCAAGCCTGATGCTAAGAGCAAAAAAGACTTTCTTCATGAGTTCCTCCAGGCCCAGGATCACCTTCAGAAATTCCTCCAGGTATGTCTTCATGAACTTCTCCAGGAATTTCTCCTTCATGAATTCCCCCATGGAAGTCTTGCGAGGTTCCGATAGTGATTGTTTCATGACTTGTTCCAAGACATGATTCGCGAATTCCTCCCACGATTTCTTCAGAAATTCCTCCAATAATTTTAGTATAGCTTCCTTCAGAGATTTCAATATGGATTCTTTCAGAGATTCATTCAAGAATTCCTACACACTTAATTGAGATTGCCGGGATATCAGCATTTTTCCATTCTTTTGCCGAGATTTGCACAGCCGAGTAATCAGCAAACAACAATTTTGCTGAGATCTCAGCAATTTTGACAGTTCATTGCTGAGTTTCGGCAATCGTTTTGCTGAGAGTCAGCTAACAAATGTCACTTTTTGCTGGGATATCAGCTGATAGTTTTACTGAACAGACGGCTGTGCGCGTTTTTGCCGAGCCCGCAAATCTGTTTTGAGTGTGTAGATATTTCTCCGGGAATTCTCCTGGGATATCTTCAGAGCTTCCTCCAGCGGTTGTTCAGGTATTTCTGCAGGTATTCTTTCAAAGATTGCTTCAGAGATTTCTCCGTATATTCCTTTCAAAATTCTGCTAGAGTTTGCACCACTAATTCCATCTGGAGTTTTTCTTCCAGCAATTCTTTCAGAAAAAATAACCGGATATTATCCAAAAGTTAATCCAGGAATTCCTTAAACATTTTGTACAAAAACCCATCAAAGGATTTCCCTAATAATTTGTCCAGAAATCACTCCAGACATGAATTCTTTCAGATTTTTTTTTCCAGGGATTTCTAAAGATTTTTCCCAGGAATTCGTTAAGAAGCTCTCCGAGGATTTCCTAAGGAAATCCTCATGGGATTGCTTTTGGGATTCCTCATGGGGTTTATTCAGGAATTCCTCCACTCGGGAATTCCTTCTGTGATTGTTTCAGAAATACCTAACTCCAGGTATAATTTTAAAAATTCCCCCAAGGACTCCTCCAGGAACTCTTCTTGAGATTCCTTTAGGAATTCCTCCTAGAATTCTTGCAGGGACTCCTCCCGGAATTAATCCAGCAGGAATTGTTTAAGGATTCCCTTAGGAGTTCCTCGTGGCATAGCTTCCGCGACTCCTCCTGAGGCTAGTCCTGGGATTTCTTCAGGCACTGCTACAGGGACTCGCTCAAGAACTCTTCTTAGGATTCCTTAGATTTCTTCAAATACTTTTCCTGGGATTCCCTTAGGAATTCCTACTGGGATTTCTTCCGGAATTCTTCCTGAGATTCCTCCAGTGATTCCTCCAGAAATTCCTCCAGGGATTCCCTCAAGGAGTTCTTCCAGGGTTTTCTCTGGGAATTCCTGCAGGGATTCCTTAAAGAATACCTTCAAGGATTGTTCCTGGAATTCCTCTAGAGATTCCTCTAGGCATTCCTCCAGGCTTTCCTTCACGATTTCATCCAGGAATTTCTCCAAGGACTTCCTCAGGAATAACCTCACAATTTTTTTCCAGGAATTCACCTGGGAATTGCTTCAGAAATTCCTCCAAAATTTACATCAAAAATCTCTACGACAATTCCTCCAGCAATTTCTTTAGAAATGCTTCAAGGATACCTTCAGCAATTCTTCCGCGAATTTCTCAAGGATTTCCTACATAAATTTTTCTAGGGATTCCTCCAGGAATTTATCAAGGATTTTCTTCTATAGGAATAAAACTCCTCCCGGCAATCCTCCAAGAATTTATCCATGCATTCTTCCAGGAATTCCTCGAAACATACCCCCAGAAATTTCCCCAGGGTCTCCTCCAGAGATTGCTATAAGGATTCCTCCAGAAATTCCTTCATGAATTCCATCAGGGATTCCTCCAGAGATTCCCCAATGGATTCTTTCAGACATTCCTCCAGGAATTCCGTTAGGGATTTTTCCGCGAATTTCTCCAGGGATTCCTCCATGGCTGCCACCATGAATTTCTCCAGAAATTATTCTAGGAAATCCTCCAGCTCTCAAGATTTTTTTTTTTTCAAAAATATACCCAGGCATTACTCACAGAATTCCTCTGGCGGATCCTACAGGAATTTCTCCAAGAATTCATCCTGGGATTCCTCCAAGAATTCATGCAGGAATTTCTCCAGGGATTCCTCTAGGATTTCCTCCGTGAATTGCTTCAGGAATTACGCTAGGATATCCTTCAGCAATTTCTCCAATAATTCTTCCAGAAATTTCACCAAGAATCCACTCTAGGAATTGCTTCTGGAATTTCTCAAACGATTTCTTCAGAATTTTCGCCAGGAACTCCTCCAGCGATTCCTCCTAGAATTCATCTCGAAATTTTTGAAGAAATTCATCCAGGGATTCCTCCAAGAATGCCTCTAAGCATTTATCGAAAAATTCCTCCAGAAATTCCTTCAGGGATTTGTCCAGAAATTCCTTCAAAGATTCCACCAGGAATTTATCCATAAGTTCCTCTAGGTATTCCTCTATGAATTGCTTCACGGAATTCACCAGGAATTCCTCATGAAATTCCTCTAGAGATTCCTCTAAGAATGTCACTAGAGATTTCTTCAAGAATTCCTCCAGGGATTATTCCTCCAGGGATTCCTCCAGGAATTCCTCCAGGGATTCCACCAGTAATTTGTCCAGAAGTTGCTTAAGGGATTCCTCCATCATTTCCTCCAGAAATTCCTCCATGAATTGCTTCACCGAGTATACCAAAAATTCCTCTAGAAATTCCTGCTGGAATTCCTCAAGAGATGTCTTCAGAAATTTCTTCAAGGGTTCCTCCACGAATTCCTCCGGGAATTCTTACAGAGATTTCTCCAAAAATTCTTGCAGAAATTGTTCCAGGAATTTCTCCTGGGATTCCTATAGTGATTTCTTCAGATTTTCCTCCGTGATCTCTTATATATATATATATATATATATATATATATATATATATATATATATATATATATATATATATATATATATATATATATATATATATATATATATATATATATATATATATATATATATATATATATATTAGGGCAGTTCAGACTTTACAATCCTTGGTGCAAAACTAGAGTCCTGTAAAATTTTCAGCCGATTCGGTGGTGATTTAATGGTGGCCCAAAAGCAAAATAGGTTTATATGGGAATTACTATGGAGAATTTTCGAAAAAGGTGCTCCGCGCTGTAGAGCATTACCACATGGATAAAGTCATAGGGTCAAAGCCGTTTTGAATTCTTCAGACCTCAGTGGTGAATGTTGCTGAAGACCGGAACTTATTTCGACAATCGGGCAAAAAGATATTAAACAAATTCTCACTCGCATGCGCATCTTTGTACTCGATGTCCTGCAAGGTATGCAAGAAGGTAACACGCATACTATGATTGCGTGCCAAGCGTGTCGATCGAGCTGTGGTCTTCTGTTCAAGCATGCATGGATGAATATAGATTAATAACTTCTGTCTCGTAAGTCGAAACGAGTTGCAGTCTTCGGCAACACTCATCATTAAGGTCTGAAGAATTCAATTTGACTTTGACCCTATGACTTCATCCATGTGGTAATGCTCTACAGTGCGGAGAACCTATTTTGAAAATTCTCCATAGTAATTCCCATATAAACCTATTTTGCTTTTGGGCTACCATTAAATCACCACCGAAACGGCTGAAAATTTTACAGGACTCTAGTTTTGCACCAAGGATTGTAATGAACACATGGGAGCTATGAGTTTTAAACATGTTTAAAGTCTGAACTGCCCTAATATATATATATATATATATATATACTAACTGACCCGGCAAACCTTGTATTGCCCAATGAAAATATGATGGTGTAGGCTTTTTAATGTTATCGAACTTTTGCACTTCTGTACTCGAGTTTGATGTAATTGTGTTCGTGTGGAATTTAAATACAGGCAGTCTAAAGACAAAGACGAAATAATGCTGATTGGTTCATTTGTTCGTTAGCTATATGGCTACTAAGGGACCATTTGACACATTCATTACCATCTGTTTCTCCATTTATTTCCTTCCCACAATCCCCAATGCTTGACTTAGAAAAAGTTCAAACTGACATCAGAACATGCTTCTTTCCTGAGAAATGCAGCTTTTGTATTTTTGTTGCCGGAATGTATTATATTTTTGCTTTAAATTTTTGTTTCGTTTGTATAAGGAGTGCCCTTTCTACATAAATAGTGTAACGCGAAAGAATAGCCTATTTATAAAAAAGGAAAAATCTCAGATGAAGTAAGCTGATTGATTGTAAACTTAGTTTGCTAAACTAACTCCTTATCAGTCTACGAAAGGCAAATATAACATAGAGGTAACAGCTCGATCACCACAAACTACACAACAGTGCCATTCGGAAGAAAAAGCTTTGATGAAAAGAAAATAAATTCTGATTGTAATGTTAGCATGTTGGCCGCAAATTATGCACACTGTTCACACTCAGATTCAATTTCGCTGTTCGGTAATTATTTTGCTGGAAAACTTCGGTAAAGTGAAAAAACTACCATTTTCCGGTAATGATAGTTGATTTTACATAAGTTCGGTAATTTAGTTACCGATCCGTTTGTAATTCGATACTGTGACAGCATCATCTGTCAAATAATTTACAGTACGCACTGTAAAATCGGATTTTTACCATGTACTGTAAGAAACATTACCGAAATGATTGTAAATAGCACCCTAGTTTACCGAAATTCTGTAAAGCTGCGAGCAACAAATTCGAAATGTCAAACTGGTGATAGAATAAATTTCTATGTTGGTTTCAGTCAAAACTTTGAAGTAGTGCCCTCCTAAAAACCAAGTTTAATGGCCTCAAAAAAGTAATATTGTTAAATGGAGAGCCGCGTTTACTGGAATTGAGTAAGT
Organism: Aedes albopictus; assembly: GCF_035046485.1. Lineage (NCBI taxonomy): Eukaryota > Metazoa > Arthropoda > Insecta > Diptera > Culicidae > Aedes > Aedes albopictus. The sequence continues at coordinate 164,987,769 of NC_085138.1, forward strand.
ATTCGTACATAAATTATTTCTCACCTTCCTTTATGTAAATAGTCGACATTCCATTCCAGGCACTTCGCATGATTCAATGGGCATACAAACTCGCTCCACGTTCCTGCTACGGATCAATGCCGAGACAGACTAAGTTGAAGTGACGTAATTTATAAGCAAGTTATAAGCAAAAATGTTAAAATTCTCTGGAAAGATGGTAAATAGAAAAAAACAAAAGCCCAGGCTGTATTTATCATTTTTAGAAGTACCGAAAATCTGTAAAAAATCCAAATGAAAACATTCAACCACCGAATCCTACGGTAATTCCGCAACTCAAATTACCGGAGAAATTCGGTAAATTTTGACAGCCTTTCTAAAATACCATTTACCGGATGTTCGGTACTCGATTCCATTACCGAACGGATTACCGAACGTTCAGCTGTTGAGAATTCGGTAAAAAATTACCGAATACTGTAAAAAAATCTAAGTGTGTTGACTTGTAGGAATTGCCTTCTTTTAACCTTCCTTTTGCATTATGTTGGGAACAGATCGCTAATGTAGTGTACGGTTTGAATATAAATATGCTTTTGAAATGATCCTATTGTCAAATGAGGGTTAAAAAGACGTTGATTCTCAGATGAAGTGAGCAATGTCACACTTAGATTTTTTTACAGTATTCGGTAATTTTTTACCGAATTCTCAACAGCTGAACGTTCGGTAATCCGTTCGGTAATGGAATCGAGTACCGAACATCCGGTAAATGGTATTTTAGAAAGGCTGTCAAAATTTACCGAATTTCTCCGGTAATTTGAGTTGCGGAATTACCGTAGGATTCGGTGGTTGAATGTTTTCATTTGGATTTTTTACAGATTTTCGGTACTTCTAAAAATGATAAATACAGCCTGGGCTTTTGTTTTTTTTTTCTATTTACCATCTTTCCAGAGAATTTTAACATTTTTGCTTATAACTTGCTTATAAATTACGTCACTTCAACTTAGTCTGTCTCGGCATTGATCCGTAGCAGGAACGTGGAGCGAGTTTGTATGCCCATTGAATCATGCGAAGTGCCTGGAATGGAATGTCGACTATTTACATAAAGGAAGGTGAGAAATAATTTATGTACGAATACTTACTCAATTCCAGTAAACGCGGCTCTCCATTTAACAATATTACTTTTTTGAGGCCATTAAACTTGGTTTTTAGGAGGGCACTACTTCAAAGTTTTGACTGAAACCAACATAGAAATTTATTCTATCACCAGTTTGACATTTCGAATTTGTTGCTCGCAGCTTTACAGAATTTCGGTAAACTAGGGTGCTATTTACAATCATTTCGGTAATGTTTCTTACAGTACATGGTAAAAATCCGATTTTACAGTGCGTACTGTAAATTATTTGACAGATGATGCTGTCACAGTATCGAATTACAAACGGATCGGTAACTAAATTACCGAACTTATGTAAAATCAACTATCATTACCGGAAAATGGTAGTTTTTTCACTTTACCGAAGTTTTCCAGCAAAATAATTACCGAACAGCGAAATTGAATCTGAGTGTGTAAGCAATAAACATTGTCTTTCAGAAGCGAGGGCCTTCTGAAAACTTCGCATGAAAGATTTGATTGGTTTTTCTTGATATATTTTCAAGATATGCAGAAACTACTGTTTTATTTTTATGAAAGCCTCTCCCCTACTCCCAGATAGAGGAAAGGATAATACCATCGAAGAAACATTTCTTGCTTTATAAATTTTTTACACGCCAAGTTTGGTTCTATATATTGACTGGTTCTCAAGTTATTATCAATTTTACATTTCATATGTATTGGAGCCCCTCTTTCCAGAAGGAGAGAGGTCTCCAATCACTATAGAAACATTACTTGCCTTCTGAAACATCCGGACTAATGCAGGAATTTTTGTTCCATTTGTACTGTAGCCAAATTTGGTAGCTCATCCTAATGGTCTCGCTCGCTTGTCTCGCTAATTGATGAATGGTTTACTCCGATAATCGAAATTCTAAATTGTTTGTTACACATTTGTCATATTTTCATTTTCAAATCTTATGGGATTTTAGGAGCTGGAATACTCTCGGAAGGGAGCTCTGAAACCAACGCAAACCCCCTAAAATGTCCAAGAGGACTCCAGAAACCTTCCTAGCCAGACCCTTTTTCTGGCAATTTGGACATCAAAAACCCATAATTACGAACAAAACTAAGAAAATACCCAAAGGCACCTAACCTTAACGACAAAGACTGATGCATTTATCTTTGCGATTCGTCCAGTGGTTTTCGTTTTAAGGGTTTAAGACTTTAAACACCCCTCGGCTAAGTGTTCTGCATGATCACCGTGGTTCATCTAGCAAATTTATTCTGATGAGTATTATCTTTATTTCCCGATCTGTAGATACCAGTGCAGCTGCACTATCTAAGGCCATCCATGTAAGGTTAATACCTCTGAAGTACTTCCGGTGATAGGTTTGGAACGTCTCTGCATCATTCGTTGATTTGTTTTCGGTCATGTGTCTGAAATATTTACCGATTACCAACCGTCAATGTGTGGTTCACCTTCTTAATGACATCCGCTACCACTACGATTTAACATCACCAGTCCTTGGACCGGAACTAATACAACACTTGTAGGTCCTCTCTTAATGGCTTTAATTTTGCAAGAACGTGTAACCTGTCGGTTACAGCCTAAGATTTTTATTAGGTATAGCTGGCCCGGCAAACATTGTATTCACAGCTAGTTTCGATTACCGACTTCGGTAAATTTTTACTGGGGTTTTGAACTGCTGATCACCCAGTAGTTTTTTCGTTACCGAACAAACCCAGTAAATTGGAAAATCGTGCAGTTGTCAAAATATACCGAAAAAGTCAGTACATTTTGTGAGAAACTTTTACTGGCTTTTTCAGTAAATTTCTTGTTTATGTTGTTTTACCGAATTCCCCGGTTTCCCAAAAGGTTCGACCCAGCTCCCCGATCTTCCAAGTTCATACAATGCCATTTTGGATTGATCTTCATTGCGCTTTTCTTTTATCACTAAGTAGAATGGAAAATCAGCGACGGGTGGATAGGACGGATAGATAGACATTTAAATACGGGATTGAACCATCAAAGGTTTTAATGTTTTTCGGTGATGATGTCAGCCTTGATGCAAGCGACACTGTACGAAGCGACATGAAGCTTAACGAATGCCTCTGAAAAACCTCATAAGAGAAGCCTCACAATCAATTTCACGAGTGCGTGGTTCCATACGAAATTGATGCCGTTCGCTGATTTTCCATCACTTACCTAGACGATGAAAATGAAGCGCTTCGGTCCAAATTTCCTGATAGAACCGCGATTTCTATTTTGCTTTAGTCAAACTTTGGTGCTGCCGCTGTTGCTGGATTCTATCTTCATCGTTTGACAGTTGTTTGGAGGGTCAGTGCGATGTTTTGATTTTCTTTTACGAAAACTCAGTAAAATTTTATCAATTACCGAAAATCGGTACTGGTGTTTACTGGCTTTTGGCTCATTTCGGCAAACGATCATGTTTACCGTATAATCAGTTATTCTCTTTACCGTACTCAGTGAAATGCTTATAATTCTACTGAATATCGGTATCTTTGCATGAAAAATACTGAAGAGTCGCAATTTTATTGAATTACGATTCGAGTTCAGTAAAGAAAACTACCGAACACTTAAATCAAAAATAAGTGTGTGCCATTGCAAAATTTGACAAATTTGGTGTTTATTGTAGCACCGTATTCTAGATTGGTATTGTTGTGGTCGTGTTGAACTTCTCCCCCAGCGCCATATCTGTTGCATTTGTATGGGAGAGGGGAAGGGTCTCAAACCATGCTAGTAACCGGCCCGACTTTTCAAGGAAAGCAAAAACTGTGCTCCGGAAAAGGGCTGACAAAATTGGGTCACTTAGCTATTTCTAGTGCCATCGACAACGCTGGCAGGACGCGATAGAAAAAGACTTGTGGGTGACATAAACGTTTTAGGAAAACTGTAGAACAGGGATGGGAAATGTCATTTCGTTATTTTCTAATTTCTCTGTCCCCAATCAGAAATATTCTTCGACGACATCATTGATTTTCCATGACTTACCAACTAACATTAGGGATTGGTGATATAAACGGATGAAAATCTACAGTGGAAGTCTTCGAAATTTAAAAATGTCACATATTTTGTTTTTTCATGAAACTCAGTGACATTTCCCACCTCTGTTGGAGAATAGAAACAACGGTCGAGTTTTTACACATTTCAAAATATTTGAAAATTGATTTCAACCATAATTGTAATACTCACAATGAAAGCGCCTCCGATAGCACCGTGGCACCACATTTTTCCGAATTTAAGATTCCGTCGCGCCACACACGACGCATTTGTCTTCCTTCCCGATTTGGTAGTACCGATCCACCTCACCCATCGCGCGGCCCTTTGGTTCGAACTTAAGACGGATAGTATAAGTCGGCTGATCAGTTACGATTTCCTCTCGCTTTTTTTATGTACCATTTGGCTTTCTTGCAATCGCAGGTGCTCAGCAGTTCGCTAGGCCTGCATGAGATAGTTGTCGTGAAGCGGTTTGGCACGGGTCGCCATCGCGCGTTTGGCGTCGATGGACACATTCAGCATCTTCTTTTTGCCCTGGTTCTTCAAATTGCCACTTCCCAGGAATCTTTCGCGGAACCGCTGCACAATGGTCGGAAAAAGATAAAGTTCGGCCAAAACTCTTTTTATGTGTTTAATCGAAGTTATGGGTTGTCTAGATATGTTATATAGTATTTTTAGTGTTTAAAAAGGGGTATTCAAAAATTACGTAACTTCAATAATTTCAAAAACGGTAAAAATCAGCAAACCCTACATTTTTTTGCGTTTTTTGTTAGAAAATCAAATTGAATTTAATTAAATGATCATCTTTCGATCAAATCCAATCAAGTTTGTCCAAAACGTGTGAAAAATGTGGGAAGATACATTTTATTTCAGTCAAAAATGGGAAAATAACGTAAAACATATGAAAAAACATGACTTTTTTTAATAGCTGTAATTTGAAAAACTGCAAATTTCTGCAAAAAGTTTAAACGTTTTTATGCAGCCCTAAGCATGATGTTTAAGGTGTACTATTCGAAATTGCGGCGACACGTGACGACACGGACCGTTTTTTAACTTAAAAATTACCAAAATTCCTATGGTACAATATATGAAAATTTGAAAAGTTTTGTGACACATTAATTTTGCACCATACGTGCATTCAAACAGTCCAATAACAAGCTTTCATATGCTGGATAACATAAAACATATATTCCATTCTCAAAATATTATTATTTTACTTTTTTCGAATAGTTCATTTTCCAATTTTATGACTTAAGCCACTTTGGCAGTGAAAATGTCATTGACATACAAAAGCTGGTATGCTTTTAATTAAGAATCATAAAACTACAATACATTATCTTTGTTATAAGGTGAAAAAAAGTTTTAAAATATCAATTACGTTTTTTGAGAGTTTTGGCCGCCCCTTTGTATGGAGCCCGACCAATGTGCGCTGGTTGAAGAAACATTCCAGCTCGTCAATGGTCGTTGGAAGCCTGGTTTTTTGGCTGGTAAATATAGATCTGGGATGGTAAACATTTTTTTTTAATTATGCTTATTGGTAATTTCATACAGCACCGAATTGCAAATGGTGATAACTTTTTTTATCATCTATCGCTAATTGGATTGAATGTTTCATATTCACCGCGGAACAGCCTTTTTGGCAAACGTCCGAAACATCTCCACCGTCACATGGCCATCGCTGGCTGCGCACCTAATCTGGCGTTCCGAGAGCTGTGTAAGTCCTGATACGCCAGGGTTTGTCTAGTTTGACGCAAAGCGTGCTTTAGTGGGTCAACGCCAATTTTGACTATGGCCGGGTCATTCAGCAGGTCCCCCAGCTCCGATGGGATTCGCTGCATTTCGCACAGCCGAATCAGTGTAAACAGACCTAGGTGCGAGGCCAACTGAAGCAGGGCCACCGGACGCCTCTTGCCTTGCTCGTTGACCCACTTGCATATGATCCCCAGCACCCGGAACTCCCGGCAATGATCCCGCAGAAGCCCAATCATTATGCGGCACTCGTTCGCATTAGTAGTGATGTTTACTGATTGGTTTTACTGCGGATCGTTAAAACGACGCACTAACCTGCGTTAGTTGAATAACAGGTAGAACGCTACGGCTCCGACGGCCACCATAATTGAAGTAATTTCGATAATTTTCTCTCGGTCCGTAAGAGTCATGTTGTGTCACTAACTAATTATAGCTCAAGGAGAATACATTTTACTAAGGTGGCGCAGATAAACATTGCAAACCACTGGTTGTCTCTTCCATTCTTCTGGTGTTCTTATGGAACTGAAATAGTGACGTCACTATTTTAGGCCCAATTAGAATTCTTTTGGGCTGCAAAACGGTGAGTCGATAAGGAGAGCATCCAATATAGCTCTGGTCCTCACAAGTTCCTACCTCATGCTTCCACGGGTCAAGCGATGACAAAGACCGCCAGCTAAGAGTTGTGTGCTTAGCTGGTAGTGCAGCCTGGGCACTGTTGTCCTTCTGACTTCAGCTAGATTGAGGAGGTACGATCCGAGTGTCTGTTCACCAAGGAGGTGCGGCTCAAACAGCGTCTGTTCTGGCATCCAGCGGCTGAGTAAGAAACGCTGCACCACGCCCAGCTAGATCCAAGGTGGTAGCCCCATCAGCGTGGTCGTCCCAGTGTTGGTTGGGACGTTAAACAGAACTGGCACGATGGCCCTCCGGCGAGACAGGAGTGTTGGCGTAGGCCCAATAAGCCACCCGTAAAAATCCCCATTGCGAATAACATAGGAGAAAATACGACTCGATACAATCGGCAAAGACCCACGCGACGAAATAAGGACTACGATTGGAAACTTGGAACATGGAATTGCAAGTCACTAGGTTTCGCAGGATGTGACAGGATAATCTACGACGAACTACATCCCCGCAACTTCGACATCGTGGTGTTGCAGGAACTTTGTTGGACTGGACAGAAAGTGTGGAAAAGCGGGCATCGAGCGGCTACCTTCTACCAAAGCTGTGGCACCACCAATGAACTGGGAACAGGATTTATAGTGTTGGGCAAGATGCGACAACGTGTGATCGGGTGGCAGCCGATCAACGCAAGGATGTGCATGTTGAGGGTTAAGGGCCGTTTCTTCAACTACAGCATCATTAACGTCCACTGCCCACACGAAGGGAGACCCGATGACGAGAAAGAAGCGTTCTACGCGCAGTTAGAGCAAACATACGATGGTTGCTCGCCGCGTGACGTGAAAATCGTTGTCGGCGACATGAACGCGCAGGTAGGAAGGGAGGAAATGTACAGACCGGTAATCGGGCGAAACAGCCTGCACGCCGTATCGAATGATAACGGCCAGCGATGCGTAAACTTTGCAGCCTCCCGTGGTATGGTAGTCCGAAGCACCTTCTTCCCCCGCAAAGATATCCACAAAGCCACCTGGAGATCACCCGACCAACAAACAGAAAACCAAATCGACCACGTTCTAATCGACGGTAAATTCTTCTCGGATATAACCAACGTCCGCACATACCGCAGTGCGAATATAGATTCGGATCACTACTTAGTCGCTGTATGCATGCGCTCAAAACTTTCGACAGTTATCACCACGCGTCGAAGTCGAACGCCGCGACTCAACTTCGAGCAGCTGCGTAACGTAGAAGTGGCTCAAGACTACGCGCAGCAGTTAGCAGTGGCCCTACCAACGGAAGAGCAGCTTGGCGCAGCTACACTTGAAGATGGCTGGAGGGACATCCGATCCGCCATAGGTAGTACCTCGGCTACAGCACTAGGCTTCGCGACTCCGAATCACAGAAACGACTGGTACGACGGCGAATGTGCACAGTTGAAAAACGAGAAGAATGCAGCATGGGCGAGAATGCTGCAACACCGTACGAGAGCGAATGAGGCACGTTACAAACAGGCGCGGAACAGGCAGAACTCAGTCTTTCGGATGAAGAAGCGCCAGCAGGAAGAACGTGATCGCGAAGCGATGGAAGAGCTGTACCGCGCTAAGGACACACGAAAGTTCTACGAGAAGCTGAACCGCTCGCGCAGAGGCTTTGTGCCACAAGCCGACATGTGCCGAGATAATCACGGGAATATTCTCACGAGCGAGCGTGAGGTGGTCGAGAAGTGGCGGCAGCATTACGATGAGCACCTCAATGGCGACATTGCAAGTACCGGAGGTGGCGTGGTAACAGATCTAGGAGTATGTGCACAGGACGAAAGACTTCCGGCCCCTGACCTTCAAGAGATTGAGGAGGAGGTTGGCCGGTTGAAAAACAACAAAGCCGCTGGAGCAGATCAACTACCAAGCGAGCTTCTAAAATACGGTGGAGAAGCACTGGTGAGAGCACTACACTGGGTCATTACCAAGATTTGGGAGGAGGAAGTATTACCGGAGGAATGGATGGAAGGTATCGTGTGTCCCATCTACAAAAAGGGCGACAAGTTGGATTGCGGGAACTACCGCGCGATCACACTACTGAGCGCTGCCTACAAGATACTCTCTCAAATTTTATGCCGCCGTCTATCACCGATTGCAAGAGAGTTCGTGGGGCAATATCAGGCTGGATTTATGGGTGAACGCGCTACAACGGACCAGATGTTCGCCATCCGCCAGGTGTTGCAGAAATGCCGCGAATACAACGTGCCCACACATCACTTGTTCATCGATTTCAAAGCGGCGTATGATACAATCGATCGAGAACAGCTATGGCAGATTATGCACGAATACGGATTCCCGGATAAACTGATACGGTTGATCAAGGCGACGATGGATCGAGTGATGTGCGTAGTTCGAGTATCAGGGACACTCTCGAGTCCCTTCGAATCTCGCAGAGGGTTACGGCAAGGTGATGGTCTTTCGTGCTTGCTGTTCAACATTGCTTTGGAGGGTGTAATAAGAAGAGCGGGGATAAACACGAGTGGGACGATTTTCACGAAGTCCGTTCAGCTGCTTGGTTTCGCCGATGATATTGATATTATTGCTCGTAAATTTGAGACGATGGCGGAAACGTACATCCGACTTAAGAGTGAAGCCAGGCGAATCGGATTAGTCATTAATGTGTCGAAGACAAAGTACATGATGGCAAAGGGCTCCAGGGAGGAATCACCGCGCCCGCCACCCCGAATTCATATCGACGGTGATGAAATCGAGGCGGTTGAAGAATTCGTGTACTTGGGCTCACTGGTGACCGACGACAACGACACCAGCAGAGAAATTCAGAGGCGCATTGTGGCAGGAAATCGTGCCTACTTTGGACTCCGCAGAACTCTACGATCGAATAAAGTTCGCCGTAACACGAAGTTAACCATCTACAAAACGTTGATTAGACCGGTCGTCCTCTATGGGCACGAAACATGGACCCTACGTGCAGAGGACCAACGCGCCTTTGGAGTTTTCGAACGGAAGGTGTTGCGTACCATCTACGGCGGAGTGCAGATGGAAGACGGGACTTGGAGAAGGCGAATGAACCACGAGCTGCATCAGCTGCTGGGAGAACCAACCATCGTCCATACCGCGAAAATCGGGAGGCTACGGTGGGCGGGTCACGTCATCAGGATGTCGGATAGCAACCCGACTAAAATGGTTCTCGAGAGTCATCCGACCGGTACAAGAAGACGTGGAGCGCAGCGAGCTAGGTGGGTCGACCAAGTGGAGGACGATCTGCGGACCCTACGCAGAGTGCGGAACTGGAGGCAAACAGCCATGGTCCGAGTGGAATGGAGGCGGCTACTATGTACAGCAGAGGCCACCCAGGCCTTAGCCTGACCGGTAAGGTAAGTAGAATTCTTTTAGGAAATATATCCTGAGGTTCTTGTTTTCTCCAAGAAATCCTTCATCCGCGGACGCTTCAAATTTTTGTGACTGTCATTTTTTTGCATCTTTTAATTTTTTATTCAATCGATTCTTTTCAACTAAAATCGAAAGAAATTTAATAGTGATTCATGGAAAAGTAGTGTAACCGCAGTTTTGAACCGGGGTTTCCAAGAGTTTGATCTCGCGCGCTTTGCAAAAGTGTTCAAATAACTCGTGAAATCCGTTCGACGAATGCCAAATTGATTGTCATCCGTTGTGGAGTCCGGTGGCGAAGTGTTTTTGGATCCTTGTGTTAAAAAAATTTGTGGACAGAAGAAACTATATGGATGGAACATTTTGTGGGTTTTTCGAAAGCCGAAGATGTTTCGTTTCATTATCCATCATTATGCGAGTGGGACGAAAAAAGTTAGTTCCGCAGATGTGTTTTGAGTGTAGGGGTTAGTTGGACGCGGTTAGTTGATTCGATATGTCTCCGTTCGTCGCGTTGCCCTTCCGCTGGTGTTCGATTTCGAGGAAAAATTCACTCCCGTGTGCCATTTTGTGTTAACTAAATTTTCTGCCCCCGGGGTGGTGCAAAAAGGGTCTCCCGTTGACCATAATGAAGCAGCGGCTGTCAGCAGGGGAAATAGTTTGAATTTCGGGGGTTCATGCGAAGCTGCCACCAGGCACACTGGAGCAATAGTGATTATGTGCTTATAAATCTGCGCGATTTCGAACGAATAAAATTGCAGTAAGAGTTTTACAGTGATTGGGATAAGAACAGATTTTGGGAATGATCTACGCCATCGTGATACGAAAAATCCAACAGCTTAGGAGGGTTAATGAAGTACAATAAGAAGTCCAGTACGATGGTTCGGGATGAAATTAAATCGTGTTTTCTAAAAGCAAGAGTGTACGACTAATGATGGAGCAATGGAGAGATGGATTCCTGAGTTGGTGAGTTCGTTTCATACTGTTGTTGTATTGTGAAAGCTTGCTTATATGTTTCATAGTAGTCACGGAAAGTGTGCAAATATTATGTATTTTCAACAACCATTTCATATACTTATTCAATAACCATTGTTTGGTTCGCAAAATCAGATTCATCTTGCTATTACAATTCGTTGCGATAATCGTCAAATGGTTCAGGTAAAAAAATAAACATTTTATACATATTTACCTGTAGCTATTTCGTATTTTTTGTTGTGCTTACAACATAATATATTATAAGGGCTTCTTTGTCTGTACATTCGGGGATGGATTATTATACTTTTTTCTCGTTTCAGAGAGCGAGTAATGGCGCTTAAGCCAAGGCTTTGAAGCCAGGACACATGGAGAAATGCCTGTGCCCCATCCCAGGAGAAGCGTCGCCAACTAAAACGGAGTGTGCATTAACCTTCTTAGCAGCACCACTCCCAACGATTGTCCAAACACCATTCCCCTAAACGAAACGGTTGGTACGGTTGTCCCCGTTTCTTCCTTCATTCAATTCAAAAAGGTTTGTCAATCATGTTATTCATAAGTGGATAACCTGATTGCCTTAAATTTTTGAATTATCTTCCAACCCATTAGTCTGCACAGTGGGCCTGGCCATTTTAATATTTGTGTCACGTCTCTGACATGCTGCAAATATTAATGCTGACAAGAAAATATCGAAAGAAATTTCGATATTTCCAGGATGCTTTTCAATACTGGCTGTGCAAGCACTAGAATAGAATAGAATAGAAATCCTTCAAGAAATTATCTGTTGATTTTTTCAAGAACTCCTCTAGAAATTCCTCGAGTTTTTCCAGGGAGGTTTTGAATGTGTTTCTTTAGGAAGTGCTTCAGTGATTCTATCAAAAAATTATCAAAAGACCATTTCAGAAATTCCCTCGGGAATTCCTCAAGGGTTTTCTCCAACGATTGTTTCAGGACTTATCCTAGGGTTCCTTCAGGAATTTCCCCAGGGATTTCTCTAGAAACTTCTCTTACTATTTCTCCAAAAAATTGCCTAAAAACTTTCCAGGGATTTTTCAGGGATTCCTCCAGCAGATTCCTTCACAATAGCCCTTCAGGGATTCTTCTAAGCTATACACATGTCACACAAGGGTCAAGCCAGTGCAGGTTTTAGTTGCGCAGAATTCACTGTGACTTATTTTAAAGGAATATGTACTTACATGCACCGGGAGTTCATCTAGAAATTTCTTCTTAAATTCCTCCAGATTTTTCTTTCACATAGCAGTCATTTGCCCAGGAAATCCTTCACGTGAATTCCAGGATTTTTCTAAGAATTCCATTATTTGAAAGCTCTCCGGAAATACCTCTGCATCAATACCTCAATTGAATTTAATCAGGGATTCTCTTCGGAGATTCTTACAGCGATACCTCGATGGTTTCCTCAGTTAAGAGTTTCAAGGCTTTTGCGACAATACCTTCAAGAATTATTCTCATGGTACTTTCGGGAATACACTAATTGACATTTCTATAGGATTATGCTATGAGTATATCCAGTATAAGGACTGTATCGGAAATTAACTATATATGTTCACAACATCCTAAAAAATAATTTATTCAAGTTATAAATAATTTCATTTTTGGAGGTACTATATAAATCCTCAGAAAAAGGAATGGCACTTTTGCTTTTGTAAAAATAATTATTTTACATGGTCATCAATCTCAAAGCTTAAACGCATGATCTTGAAATTTTGGACACCTCTTAAAAATTTGAAATTGCGGAAAAAATTGATTTTTTAAAATATATTAGCGCAAATATATTCTTTCCCAGATTGCTCATAATATAGGTAAAAAATTTTTTTCAAGAAAAAATTCGATTCCATTTTAGCGCAATTCTTAAAAATTAAAAAAGGTCATTTTTCAGGGACCCTTTTTTTTATGCTCATTCAAAGCACGATTACGCAAATAAAAAATACATCAAATTGATGATTCAATTTTTTTTTAAATTGGAAATGTTTTTAAACTTAATGACGAGGTAGCTTTGGTAGAGAACGGAATTGTATAACCTTTGAAGATATTTAAAACAGACTGTCAAAGTTCTACAAAAAATTAGTGTTTTTTTACGATAGGTCATTTTTTAAATGTTGAGGGTTTTTTCGATCATAAATATTTTTTTTAAGTTGGTGTTCGGTGATATGTTATGTGTACATAACTGCTAACAATAATTAATATTTTTTGGATTTTTCGCCGTACAAGTTTTATTCGCTACAGATTATTGAAACGCTGAAAAATCTTTAAAAACCAACAATTTGTCCAAAACTTTAATTTGTGAGATGTATTCATTCTACAATATTTTCAATAATGCTAAACATTTTTCAATTTTTTTTCAGGCTGTTCTAAACTTGACTGTATTGTGAAGATTTGATAGAAGAACCGAAATGATAAGACCAAACATGCTTCGAGATAGAGCATCCTGAATGTTTATAGTTAATTTCCGATACACTCCTTATGTGAATGTAAAATCTTCTTAAGAGAATTTCTGGCAAGGATGTACTAGGAACAAAACAATTGAAGGTTTGTTCTACGAGGAATGGAGATCCAAGATTACTAATGAGCATAGATAAACTGGATGATTCATTACTGAAAGAACTCCAGTTAGTTACGAACGACATTATGTGAATATTTCTAAAAATATTCGGACGGGTTTCTACTGGAGAAAATGTTGAACGAAAATATGAAGAAAATACTGGGCCCTAAAAAGTGTTCGCATTTTCCAAAAGAGATCACCTATGATTAATTACAAAAGTTTTGTAAATATTAACAAAAAAAACTGTTATAAGCTGCAGAAGAAATAATTCATGAGTAAAGAAAAATCCTTAATCTTCCAGACATTGGCCACCGCTGCCAGCACCACGCTGATTTGTATAGAACAGTCAGTCGAGCTTTTCCATTGCATTGTACAAAATACAAAAGCGTCACTGCTGCTGAAGACTTAAATAATGCTTCTAGAATATAATGTGATTGTATTAAATTTCATCGTGTTGCGTTTAGTTATTAACCCTCTAATACCCAACACTGCCTTTAGACGGGGTATAGTTTGAGCATTTTTGTAATTTTTGTTTCGTGGAAAATCAAAATTTTTATATTTTTGGCTGATATTTAGGACTGTTTTGTATACCTCAAAATGTTTTTTGGTGTATTTTAAAGTATATTTACATTTTTTAAAAATCATTGAAAAATTGATGTTTTAGTCTACTTTTAGAAGTCATTGTTTATTTTGTACTGAATCGCTACAATTAACATATTTTAAATTTTTCCCGAATCATTCTATCCTAGTTTAATAGTTTAAGGAAATCGAATACACTCTAAAATAAGTTTCCTTAAAATTACTCGGAAAATAAAATTTCCTATGAAAAAAAATAAAAATAAATATATTTCAACAATAATCATAAAATCTCAAAATGTTTTCATCTCAAAAAATCCGTACCCCAAGTAGGCTTTCAGGAAAAATATAAAAGTTTGGGGATGTTCAGAAATTAAAATTAGAAAAATCATAAACTGAAATTCGCGAAATCGAGAATTAAAAAGAATCATCATCCAAAACATGTTTAAATCGATTTTAGATGACGAAAAATGATATTTAGATCAAAATCAAAAATTTGGGTATTAGAGGGTTAAAGCTACTACGTATAAATTTGCTAAATGTGCTCTACAAAATTTGCTAAAGGTTCTATACAAAAATTCTAATTAATCGGTTCGAAATTGACTTAGTTATAGCGGCAAGTGCCCAAAATAGGTACATCTGCCCAAATGGTACAAGACCCTAGTATCCAGCTGTAAACAAAAATACAAGTAAATTGATTTTGACAGATAAATAGCGAAAAAGTGTCCAAAGTACCAGCCTATTTGGTTTACTAGCAAGAAAGTTTTTTCAATCGTGGCATATCTCCGATCTTCGTTTTCAAGAGAGATCGTGATGATGGGATTAAGATCAAGAATCCACGTTGCACCGATAAGGCGCCTGTCAATTAAATTCCAAGATCCAATTCAGAATGGCAAGTCAAATGTACCTCTGTAAAAACTCCAGAACCTGTTATCGATCTCTACAGATTTTCCAACTGGGCAAAACTTTTGCACGTCGGATGACTTACGTTTCTGTTCCGTTAACAGTGTTAAGAAAACAGAAGTTGACAGAAAACAAAGTAATTTCTACCAAATCACTCAACGTAGTGCTGCGTGGTGACGTGGTAGTTATTTCACTCGATAGAACGGCAGCAGGAAACTCGACAGTGATAACTCCGAAGAGTAGCTCAATTCACTATATTTGCACATTTCTTAACTAAAATGAGCTACTACTTGTACGAGGTAACATGGAAGCCTTTCGATTTATAGATCAGGAGGCCGTTTATCCTATAATCCTCTCAGGAGCCACCATATCATCTGTCTCATTGTTGGCGAATTTGAGCAAGTCAAGGTTCGTCTAGGAAGAAAGCGGCTTCACAATATACGGGTATACCTGTGTGGTAGTCAATGAATTCGTTTAGGGGCCGTCTATAAAGGACGTAACATTTAAGGGGAAGAGGCGATTTTCCGATTTTGCTACGAACCTTTAGGTATAGAGCATTTCAAGCAAAGTACATTGAAATGCATTGAGTGCTTGCATGTGATTTTCACGGTTGTTAAATTATTTTCAACTTTCCAGCAGGTGACGTCCTGTTGATGGGTAACAGCGGCTCGTTACAAGCAAATTACTAACAGCATGATTCTTTTCAACGAAATTGTGCATTTCGTGAATTGGTGCTGTGCTCATCGAAATGAAAGAGCAACATGCCACCACCCAGGCTCATAATCATCATCACCGAATCAACACTATTGCCACTCCGCTGCGCTACTAACTGACTGCACATGCTGCAGTCAGTCAGTTCCAGTGCACGGTTTACGGTTTACGCCGCCGAGCCGTATGTGTGTCCATCTCATCAGGCTTTCATGCATATGCAGCACCGGTAGTGGCCTGCGAAAAGCGTGCAAATGTGCACTTTATAGACAAATGGGCGCGAACGTGTGCTATTTCGTTATAGGTATGTATATGCAGATATAGACACTCACTCTCGGTATCTACAGCAGACCACATGCAAACAGAACTGAACTGATTTCGCGCGAAGATCCAACCGTCGTCGTCGCGTTGATGTGTGTCGGTCGGTCCAGTCCAGAGTATGGCCGGTGGCGGGTCCCACCGACCGTCACTCCCGTCACGCCCGCTATACCAAAAGTGTGAATGCATAATAATGTTCAATTATTTATTATACACACACGGCGCTTAACAACGAACTCACGGTTCGTGACCACCGCCAACTACCACATGAATCAGAAATCCGTCCCAGAGTGAAGCTTCTATATTTATGCATGTGTAGCGTAGGGTGACCCGTTCTTAACGATTTAAAGAACTTTTTGAAAGTAGGTAAATAAATAGTTATAGTTACTTTAGACAGACACTCAGTTAAGCGGGAGCCACAATGCTGCGTCGACTTCGACTTCAGCTGTAACTGACAGCTCGGTTTGAAGCAATGGCTTTCAGTGCAGCAAGTCACAACGATGCGTTGCGTGACGTACACTCCCGATCAAAAGTTTTGGGGTCACCCACTCAAAACCATGTCATTTTTTTAGGCCCATATCTCCGCCAATTTGCGTCCGATTTCAAAACCCTAGGACTCATTCAAAAGATAATAAGTCAAGGTAACTTTGAACATCGTTTTGGTGAAACTTTTACAAAAATATGTGTATGTAAACTTAACCCAAAGTTGCCAAATTTTCTAAAAAATGAATATAAACTTACGGCAGTGTCGCTGAAAATTGTGTCGACCAAATTTTCAGATGAGAGTGGTAATATAACCCATTTTCTATTAGCTTTCAACTGCTTTTTACAGAACTTAGCTAAAAAATCTAGAAAAAAAAGTTATTAAGTAAATCAACTCTTCATGTCATCGACCAAAGGTTTGGGGTCACCCCTCAATATGATATATCAGCCAAAAGTTTGGGGTCACCTTCGTAAAACATGGAAAAGTGATTTGATGATATCGTCGTCATCTATAGTTCAATTTTAATTCTTTTTGGTTCATATCAAAGATAATTAACTAAATTAACGTTTGATGCCTTTAACTTAACGTATTCAACGATTTTTGTATATAAAAGTGCTATGTAAAGTTAACACATTACAGTACATTTCAAAAAATGAGGCAACTTCACGTTAAGTTTTAGTACGTAAATTTCAACAAATATGGGTGGTTCAATGTCTATGCAGTAAGTATCATTCATTATGTTTCAAATAAGCCAAGAAAAATTGAAATTGAATGAAAGATGACAAATATCAACAAATCACTTTTCCATGTTTTACGATAGTGACCCCAAACTTTTGGCTGATACATCATATTGAGGGGTGACCCCAAACTTTTGGTCGATGACATCAAGGATTAATTAACTTAATAACTTTTTTTTCTAGATTTTTAAGCTAAGTTCTGTAAAGGGGCCGTTCATAAACCACGTAGACTTTTTGGGGGGAGGGGGGGGGGTCTAGCCAAAGTCTACGCTCCATACAAATTTCAAAATTTTTGTATGGACAGAAGTCTACGAGTGGGGAGGGGGGGGGTCTGAGATGATCAAATTTTGGTCTACGTGGTTTATGAACAGCCCCAAAAAGCAGTTGAAAACTAATAGAAAATGGGTTATATTACCGCTCTCATCTGAAAATATGGTCGATCCAATTTCCAGCCACACTGCCGTAAGTTTATATTCATTTTTTTAGAAAATTTGGCAACTTTGGGTTAAGTTTACATACATTTTTTTTTTTTTTGAAAAAGTTTCTCCTAAATCATGTTCGAAGTTTCTTTGACTTATTATCTTTTGACGCAAATTGGCGAAGATATGGGCCTAAAAAAATGACATGTTTTTGAGGGGGTGACCCCAAACTTTTGATCGGGAGTGTACGTCATTGTACAAAAAACGCTGAAGTCGTTCTAAACTTTGGGAATTTTAAAAGTTGACGCACTGCAACACAGCGCCCAGCAACAAAGCCAGTGGGGGGAAGCAATGTTTACCTTTCGTTTTTGAAGAACAGCTTCATAATTTCATAAAATAATTTAAACTCGACACATTTTGGGAAATTTTAATGGCATCGGACACATTTTGGAATGCTGTGGGAAATTGTATTACAAGTTCTTGGTAGTGCACGGAAGTTGTTTAAACCACGATACAGCATATCCAGTTTCAGATTGGTTTTTCACCTGCCACAAAACTCCTCTTGACTATCAATTCAGCGGGAATACTTCTTCTGAAATGTGCCCAGACATTTCTTGTGGGATTCAATTGAGAATTCCCTCTGATATTATTTTTCCTACAGGATTTTCTTTTGGCATTCCTCCGGCAGGAACTTTGTCTAAATAGATATTCCACCAGGACTTTCTTCTGCACAGGAACTCCTTCACCAAAATGTCTAGCATTGATTGCTGTTGCGATCTCCAGCAGAAAAATTCTTTCGGCATTTCTCTAGCAAGAATTATTTTAAAGGTTCGTCAAAGAGGAATTCTTTCGGGGAATCTTCCTGTAATATATTTTTTTTTATTTCAAAATTCCTTCAACAGAAATTCCTTCTGGGTTTCTGATACCAGGCATTTTTTTCTTGGGATTCTTCTAGTAAGTTTTTTTGGGGATTCCTTCGAGATTCCTAGAAATTAGTGGTTCCTTCAGGAATTCGTCCGAGAGTTCCTTCGAGAACACCTCCAGGGGATTTCTACCCGAGCAGAAGGGAATAACAACAGCATAAGGAGCTGTGTTATTTGGGTAAAATAACTGAATAATAGAATCGATTATTTTCAAGTTATTAATATAACATATTATGTTATAAACTTGTCTGTCTTCTTCTTCTTCTTGGCGTAACGTCCTCATTGGGACAAAGCCTGCTTCTCAGCTTAGTGTTCTATGAGCACTTCCACAGTTATTAACTGAGAGCTTCCTCTGCCAATGACCATTTTGCATGCGTATATCGTGTGGCAGGCACGAAGATACTCTATGCCCAAGGTAGTCAAGGAAATTTCCTTGACGAAAAGATCCTGGACCGACCGGGAATCGAACCCGTCACCCTCAACATGGTCATGCTGAATACCCGTGCGTTTACCGCCTCGGCTATATGGGCCCTCTACTTGTCTGTCATAAGCGTCAAAATAACAAATATCATAACAAAAAATGTTCTTGGAAAACCATTTTAATAACTTGTTTTGTTAGTTTCAATAACAACTTAATCACAGTGAATTTGGAAAATATTTTAATAACAAATTTTGATATTAATTTGTTATTGATGATAATCGGAAAGCAAAATTTGTTATGATATCAAAATCGTAACTAAGTAAATTATGATACTTATTATATATAATTATTCACTTTTTCTCACAAACCCACCAATAACATGAGTAACACTTGCACTTGCTGTTATAACTCAGTCAATTTTGAACCGATTGATTTGACACGACCAGATAGGCACATTATGTAGCCATGTTGAAAAATTCAAGTCAATCGGTTAGAAATTGACTGAGTTATCTCTTTATAAGGCCGAGAGAACCAGGCACGGAATCCACTCGTTCTACATTGGAATATAAAGTACAGGTGGTGTAATGAACAAAAACATGTTTATTTCCAAAAAATTCGATGGTCGATTTTGTATGAAAAAATTGGCCTAAATTTCAACTTTTTGTCAACAAAGTTTAAATTGTTGTTATTTTGTGATGCGTTTATCAATCATGCTTATTTTTTGACAGGTTATTGCCCTAATATTCATTCATGAGTTACTTGTGTGGATTTTAAGTCGATTGGTCAATTATTTTGGACGATATGGCAATTTTAGTACATGCCCATTTATTATGGTACATTTTTTTTCAAAAGGCTGAGTTTCTAAAAGTAATGAAGCAATCAAGTTAAAATTTTGTCCACAAATAAAAGAAACATAGACCTTTCATTCCCCATCATTAGATTTTCAATTCGTTCACCATAACAAAATTTCGAGCTTATAAACCTTCATGCACTCAAAAAAGGCAGTTTTTGGAGAGGCATTTTGTTCTAAAAAAGCCCATTCATATTTGTTTTGGCTCAAAAAAATCATGAGTGTTCACAAAGGCCTAATGTGTCCATCAGTAAAAACAGAAGTTGTAAAAATTATCTAAACCAACAGAAAAAAATATGTGTATAAGGTGGCAATATAGTTGCCACTGCCTTATAAAGGGTTATAGGAGCAAGTGCCTAAAATAGGTGCTCCTGCCCAAATGGTCCGGGATCCTACTTTAAATAATCGAAAAATACTATATTCAGATTTAATTCATTCTAAGAGAATGTAAAAAAATATTCCAAAAATTTATCCGAGAGTTCTTCCACAAAATCATTCACAGATTTTCAAAGACTCTAGAAATTCCTCCGGAATCATGAATACCTTCAAGGATTTCTTCAGAATTTCCCGTAATTATTTGTCCCGAATTTCATCTTAAGGCTTCTCTGAAAATTTCTTTAAGAATTTCACCAGCTTTTTTTTTGAAGAATTCTCCAGGAGTTTTTCAAAAAAATTTACCAAGAATTCTAATAGTTTCCCAGAAAAATTACTTTTGGAATTTCTAAGAAGATTGAGCCATGAGTTCTTTTGAAGACTTCTCCAGGGTATCGAAGGGTTCCTCCAGAACTTCTAAGTGTTTTCCGAATATTATTTAAGGAATTTTCAGAAGATTCGTTCAGAAATTTCTGTCCTCACTGTATACAAAAATGGAACAAAACAAAAGGACAGGTGATCACTATCGAATTGTTGCTCTGATTTCAAAACTTGTTACTGTTGTGCTATTGTTGATAAGTTGATCAATAGTACAACAATAACAAAACTTGTACTTCAACAAAACATGTTATTGAAATGTAATTAAGTGAATGTATATCAATAGCTTGATAATAACAAAATGAGATTGTCCAACAAAATATGTTATGGAAAGCTATGCCTTGATAATTAAATAATAACAAAACAAGATTTAATAACAGGTTATGTGAACATTTTAAGTTTTGTTCGGCTCTTCAAGAAATCTTCATGACCAATTTTATAAAACTCGCAATAAAACTGATTTATACATCAAAACCTCTTGATAACCTCTTTAAGAGCATCTTCCGGCTAAGTGGACTACTCTCGGAGAGGTTTTGCAAACCGCAATAAGAGTAGCAATAAAACCGTTTTAAAACCTAGTAGAAAAAATTCCCATTCTCGATTGTTGTTGTTTTTTTTTTCAACAAAAGCTATGACAGCTCAAGATGCAGAGAAGCTTCTTCGGTGGCACGTAAAGTTCAGGACGATACATCATTCGTAAGTAGAAGCGGTCATTTTAAAGTAATATTTTAGTTGTTATTATGTTGGTAGGCTTATGCGCCTTCAGTTTTACCGTGAATACTGGGGTGACAGAATCATAAAATTAATGCGCTTCAAAAATAGTGAATATTATCATCTTGGAATGGAATAAATCAATTTGTTTATTTAGTAAAACTATCTCGAATCACAAGAAAACTCAGCAGAGAGAGTTTATTCATGTCAGCATGTTATGGAAATGGTGGCAAACTATCAATTCATTGCTAATTTGAGCAAAATAAACTATTTTCCATTCACGTTAGCTAATTCTTCAATATGGCGACAACCATAATTAGCGAAAATAAAACGAAAGCAAGTTTACTTTTATGATGACCGCAATAAACCTAGAAATGTCGTAGTGCTGCTTTTGCACCAACAGATGTCGTTAAAAATCGAACGGATCGCCATCTGTTGAGAGTTTTAACAGTTTTATTGTGGTAATAATGATTGCCAGAAGGTTTACAAAGCGGAAAGTTTT
Source organism: Aedes albopictus (assembly GCF_035046485.1). Lineage (NCBI taxonomy): Eukaryota > Metazoa > Arthropoda > Insecta > Diptera > Culicidae > Aedes > Aedes albopictus. Next base: position 165,009,432 of record NC_085138.1, read on the forward strand.
GTTTACTCTTAAAATCTGTCTTTATGGATATCTTCAAGTATACTATAAAACATGGTTTCCCAAACTGTGGGTCGCGACCCCCCAGGGGGGTCGCCAACCTTCATCCAGGGAGTCGCGAGGGACAGTAAAATATTTTACTGTAATAGACAACAAATGAGGGAATTTCTATGGGGGGTCGCGAAAACTACGTCTGCTGGCAAAAGGGGGTCACGCAACCAGAAAGTTTGGGAACCTATGCTATAAAATATTTTATCAATGGTTTTCATAAAAGCAGTCATAAAACTGCGAGTTTTAATTATTGCTGTAATAAAACCCTAATAAAAATTAAACAAAATTAATCAGCAATGAAATTGTTACTTGGGCTCTGCTCGGGTAGTACCTAATGTTCTTTCATGTTGTCTATCGGGGGTTCGTCCAAGAGTTTTTTTTTTCAGTAGTTCCATTGGTAATTCCTCCAAGAGTTCCTACAGAAATTCCTTCAGATATTTCTTCGGGAATTCCTTCAGGAGCTTCATCGGGTTTCTTGAATGAAGTTCTTCGAGAATTGATTCGTGTGTTCTCGAAACTTCATCTAGGAGTTCCATCGGGAATTCCTCCATGAGTTTCTTCGAGAATTCCTCTACAGGTTCTTTCGGAAATTCTTGCAGGTGCTCCATCAAGAGTTTCTCGAGCAGTTTCATCGAGAATTCCTCCAGGTATTCCTTCGGTAAATTCTCAAAGTATTGCTTCGGGAATACCTTCAGGATTTCCTCGAAGAATTCCATCGGAATTCCTTGGGGAATTCCATTGGCGTTTCCTAAAGGAGTTCTTTCGTGAATTTCATAAGGTGTTTTCTTCGAGTATTTTACAGGGGTTTTTTTTAGAAATTTATTATGGAAATTTATTATGGAGGTTCATCAAGTTTTTTTTTTGTGAATTCCTCCAACAGTTTCTTTGGAAGTTCCTCAAGGGGTTTCCTTCTGGAGATCCTACAAGAGTTCCTTTGGGAGTTTTATGGGCATTCCTCCAGGATTTCATACGGAAATTTCTCAAGTTCCATCGGGAATTCCTTTAGAAGTTCCTTCAGAAATCCCTCCAGTTGATGCTTCGTGAGTTCTTCCAGGAGATTCTTTGGGAATCCCTCCGGAAATTCCTTCGGTACCTTCTTACCTTCGGTAATTCCTCTAGGAGTTCTATCGTGAATTCCTTCAGGAGATGTTACGAAAATTCCTCCAGGATTTTTCTTGGGAGCTTTTTCTGGAATTTTTCTAGGTATTCCATCGGGAATTCCATTTCCCGAGTTGATTTGGGAGATTACTTTAGGATTTCCACCGGCAGTTTCCCCAGAAGTTTCTTCGTGAATTCCCTTAGATGATCCTTCGGGAATTTCTTTAGGAGTTCCATCGGGAATTCTTCCAGGAGATCGTTCGATTATTATTTAAAGGAACCTCTCTAGAGTTCCTTCGTGAATACCTTTAGGTATTTTCGGGGAGTCTTTCAGGGAATTCGTACAGAAATTGTTCCGGGAGTTCCTTCGAGAATTTATCTTGGAGTTCCATCGAAAACTCCAAAAATTTTGCTACGAAAATTCTTCAGCTTTTCTTTCATGTGTTCTTGCGGGAGTTTCATCGATAATTCCTGCAGGAGTTCCTCTGAAAATTCCTCCTGAGGTTCTTCTAGAAATTCCTCCAGACATTCCTTCGGGAATTAATTTAGGAGTTCCCTCGGACATTCCTCCAGATATACCTTCGGGGATTCCTTTAAGAGGTTCTTCCAGCTACTCGGGAATTCCTCCAGGTGATCCCTCAAGATTTCCTCTAGTAATTTTATCTGGAGATGTTTGTGAATTCCTTAAAGATTTCCATTGGAAATTTCTTCAGTAGTTCCTCCTGGAACTCCTCAGGGAGTTCCTTCGAAAGTTTCTTGAGGAGTTATTTTGGGGCTTACTAAAGGAGTTCCTTCTACAATTCCATCAGACTTTCCTTCGAGAATTCTTCAAGGCATTCCATTGGAAATTCCTACAGTTGCTTCCTCGGGTATTCCTTTAGGAGTTTCATCAGAAGTTCCTTCAATTATTTCTTCGAAAAGAGTAAGTCCAGAAGTTCTATCGAGAATTCTTCCAGGAATTCTTCAATGGATTCTTTTTGGAAATTCCTCTAGGACTTCCTTCGAAAATATCTCCAGATGTTCCTTTCGGAATTTATCCTGGATTTTCTTTGGGGGTTCCGTTGGGAATCCTTCCAGAATTAGCTCCAGGAGTTCCCTCGAGAGTCTGGAATTTATCTGGAATTACTCTACAAGTTTTTTCGGCAATTCTTCCAGGTTTTGCCTCGAGAAATCTTCCAGGAGTTCTAACGGAAACCCCTTCAGGTACACTTTCGGGAATTCCTGTAAGAGTTCCATCGGGAGTTCCTCCAGAAGTTCCTTCGGGAAGTTCTCCAGGTGTTCCTCCAGGTATTCCAGCGGATACTCCTCCAGGAGTTCCTGCAAGAGTTCGTTAAGGAGTTCCTTCGAGAATTCCATTAGGTGTTCCTTTGCGATTTTTTTCAGGTATTCCATCTGGAATTTCTCCAGCAATTCCATCGGGAATCACTCCAGGTGCTCCGTCGGGATTTTCCATAGGAGCTCCATCGGCAGTTCCTCCACTAGATTCTCCGAGAATTTCTCTAGTATTTCTTTTGGGACTTCCTCTAAGACTTCCTTCCTTATTTCTCCAGCAATTCCTTAGGGCTTTCCTACAGGACATACTGCGGGAGGTCCATCGTATTTTCTAAAAAAAAAGTTCCTTCGGGAAACCCAGCTTCGGAAACCACTCCAGGAGTTCCTTTGTGGATTCTTCCAGAGGGTGCCATTGATTTTTTTTTTGTTTGAGTTTTATCGAGAATTGCTGAAGTAGTTTCTTTGGGAATTGCTAAAGAAATTTCTTCGGTAAATCCTTCAGAATTTCCGGTGAGAATTTTTCCAGAAATTCCACCTTGAACTCCTTCAGATATAGCATGGGAAATTCCTCTAGGTATTCGGGGATTCCTCCAGGAGTTCCTTCGGGCGTTTCATCAGAAGTTTCTTCTGGAATTCATTCAAGTTCTCCACAAATTTATTCTGGAAATTTCTTGAGGAGTTCCCAAGGTATGTCATAGAAGAAAATTCTGTATCAATTACCGGACGAAGTCCTAATTCCCAACAAATCTCTTGGAGGAATTATCGATAATTCTCTTGAACCACGAGTATTTTTAAATTTCCCGAAGGAACTCATTGGAAAATTCCCAACAGAATCCCTGGAGATTTTTTTGGGGGAATTCTCAATAAAATTGTATAGTCCTGGGTAATTTTTAAAGAACCTCTGAAGTAATTGTTGAAAGAATCCTTGGAGAAATTCTCATTGAAAGTTTTGATAGAATTCCCAATGAAACTCGTTTGAATTACTGGAGGGGTTCCCGATGGAATCACTGAAAAAAATACCGATGAAACTCCTGAAGGAAATACCGATGGAACTCCTGAAGAAATTCCCCATGGAACTCTAGGAGGCATTCCCGAAAAATTGATTTGATTGATTTGTCTTTATTTCAGAGACTTTCAGCCCTTGGCTGGTTCGTCTCTTTCCCGATAAATCTCCTAGGGGGGTTTTGCAAAGAAATTCTGAAGTAATTATTGAAGCAACACCTGCAGAAATTTCTTCAAAAAGAAAGAATTTTCGATGGACACTTTTGGAGTAATTTATAATGGAATACCTGGAGTAATTCCCAATAGAAATCCTGGCAGAATTCCTAATGAAAGTCTGGAAAAAAATACGATAAAACTCCTGCAGGACGTCCGGATGGACTTCGTGGAGGAATCCGCAATTTTTAAAGGAACTTTTGGATAAATTACTGAAGGAACTTTTGTAAAACAAAATCCTGTGAGACCTCCAGGAAAATTTCTTGAAGAAACCAGCAAACAAATTTCCTGTTGGAACTGCTGAAGAAACTCTCGAAGGAATTTTCCTAGATGAACATCTGGAGGAACCCCTGGAGAAATTCCTGGAGGAATCCCTAGAGAAGTACCTTGAGGAGTTCTTGGAGAAATTGCTAAAGGGATCCCTGGAGAAATTCTTGGAGGAATCCCTGGATAAATCTCTGGAGAAATTATTGGAGGAGAGGAATCCCTAGAGGAATCCCTGAAGAAATTCCTGGAGGAATTCCTGAAAAAAGTTCTGGACGAAGTCGTGAAGGAACTTCAGGAGGAATTCCAGAAAAAAAATCCTGGAGGAACCTCTGAAAGAATACCTGGAGGAATCCCTGGAAGAATTTCTGGAAGAATCCCTGGAGGAATTTATGGAAGGAATTCCTGGAGAAATTCCTGAAAAATAGCTGGAGGAATCCCTGGAAGAATTCTTGGAGGAATCCCTGGAAGAATTTGAATGTGCTTGTGTTGTTCGATAGATTTACACGACTTTGATGCTGCTCTGTTTTTGAATCGCGATTTAAGTTGTTCGTAGATTGGAAAAAATATATTTGCCTATCATCAAGCCCGCAGGTTTAATCGTGCTTGCTTTTATTCATAGTGTACCCTGTATAAACGTTTTTCGAGTCTCGGTAAATTGATTTCAATTTTAACGTTGTTTTCGGTTTGCAATGGCGGAGGCCAGAAAGTGTAAGAAATGCTGCCAATCTATTGACAGTTATGCCGATCTGTTCACGGTTTGTGAAGGTGATTGTGCGGGTTTATTTCATGCCAATTGCGTTGGTCTGAAAGACGAAGACATCGACTTCCTAACACTATCGCAGAATGCCTTGTGGTTGTGTGATACGTGCATGAGTATGTTCCGAAAAACGAGAGAGGGTATCCCAGTCAACACAGCACACAAAACTGACAGCACGGAATCGATCGAGCAAGAAGTGAAGGATTTGAAAACAGTGGTGAACGGAATTTTGAACACTCTTTCGAAAATTGTTCCTACGGCCACGACTTCCCCGAACACACCATCGAATGTACTGCACTCAACGCCGATCGCGATCTCATCACACACGCTTTTCAATGGAACGAATGGATGTGTCGCAAGCGTGGGCAATTGTGATAGCGCAAGCCGGCCCCAAATAGAAGATGAAATCAGAACAAACAACGACTATTTCGCATTGTTTCTCTCGAACATCAATCCATATGTTTCTGAGAGGGATGTACATCAAATGGTATCTCACGCGCTTGGCTTTAGTGAACCCGAGCGTCTGGATGTGATCAAACTGACGAAAAGGTGGAACGATCAAATGATGCCAGATTTCGTTTCTTTTAAAGTAATTGTTAGTAGAAAATGGAAATACCGAGCGCTTGATCCTTCGACGTGGCCTGTTAATGTGAAGTTTAGGGAGTTTGTTTGTAAGCATAACGACACTTGGCGACCTTGAATATAAACGTGTATTGGGATGCAAAAATAGTTTGTTTTTTGTTTGATTTTTTTTGTAAGGATTATTGTATGGATTCGCCTATGAATGTGTTTGATGCTGTTCTTTTGATATTGTTTATTGTTATGTGTTCTGTTTGATTGTTAAATTAGTTTTAAGATATTCAATAAGACTTTATTGTCAGTTGAATCAAAGAAATAAATAAATAAATAAATAAATAAATAAGAATCCCTGAAAGAATCCCTGGAAGAATTTCTGGAAGAATTCCTGGAGGAATCTCTGAAAGAACTCCTGGAGGAATTCCTTGAACAATCCTTGAAGGAATTCTTGGAGGAATACCTGGTGAAATTCACTAGCGTGCGCAGGGTTCTTGCTTAGGGGGGGCACTATAATAATGGTGCAACATATGTATGATCATGGTGCAAAATAGAATGATGGTGTTACATGCAATATGAATTCCCAAGTAGGGGTTTCAACATGTTGTGGTGCCAGCATCACCAAGTACTTTATATTGGGATTCTAGAGAAGGCTTCGGATGGTAATGATTTCAAGGCAATACGAAACTTTAATATGGAGTCATTATCTCGAGTCTTATAAAATTTTATAAACGTATCAAATACAATGGAGAATATCTAGAAAATTATCAATTATAGAAAAAAATATATTGTCGTTGTGAAAGAATTTTGATCCTAGACAAATAATGATGATAGGAGAATGTCAGAACTCCTAGATAGAACATTTTGATCGGAATCCTTATTGCAATCTACAGAGATTCCTCCAGGATTTCTCCAAAGATTCGTGCATGAGTTCCTCCAGGAATTCCCTCAAAAAATCTTCCAATAATTCCTTCAGAAATTCCTCCAGGAAGTCTCATATATTTCTCCAGAAATTCCTCCAGTAAATACTCCAGGAATTCTTCCAAAATTACCTTCAGGAATTCCGCCTGAAATTTCTTCTAGGAAAAATTCACTAGAAATGTCTGCCCCCAATATTTCCTCTGGGGATTCCTCTAGGAGTTGCTCCATCCTAAAGGAATTTCTGAAGAATATCTTCCTGGAATTCCTTGGGAAATTCCTCCAGGAGTTCCTTCAGAAAATCATCCAGGAAATTCTCAATGAATTTCTTCAGGAATTCCTTCAGGGATTCATCCATGCATCATTTCAAAAAATCTTCCTTAAATTCCTCAACATATTCCTCCAGAACTTCCAAAAATTCCTACAGAAATTCCTAAAAAAAAATCCTCCAAGAATTCCTCATGAAATTCTTCCAGGGATTTCTCCAGAAAATCCTCTAGGAATTTCAGCCACAATTTCTCCAGAGAATCCTAAAAGAATGTCTCCCGGAACTCTTCCAAAAATTTCGCGAGGAATCTCTACAGGAAATTTTCCACAGATTCCTCCAGTAGTTTCTCCAGGATTTTTTCTAGTTTTTTTTTTTGGAATTCTTTCAGGGATTCAATAATGACTTTCTTCTGAAATTCTTCCAGATATTCCTTAAGAAATTCCTCTAGGGGTTCCTTCAGACATTTCTTTAGAAATTCCTCCAATATATGTATAACCAGTGATTTCTTTCAGGAATCCCTCCACGGATTCCTGCAGAAAATCCTAAAGGAATTTCTTCCAAAACTCTTCCAGGAATACCTCCAAGCAATCCTCCAGGAATTTCTTTAGGATTTTTTCCAAAAATTTCGTAAGGAATTTCTCCAGGGATTCATTACTGAATTTCTTCAGAAATTCCTCAGAAACTTCTTCCAGAAATTCCTCCAGGAATTCCTTCAGAAATTCCTCGAGGAGTTCTATCAGACATTTCTCCAGGAAGCCTCATATATTTCTCCAAAAATTCTTCAAATAAGTCCCCCAGCAATTCCTCCAGTAAATACTCTCAAAATTCCTCCAGAGATCCCTCCTGATCCCTCCTCTTGGAAAACTCCTGAATGTCTGTCTGCCAGAATTCCCCCAATATTTCCTCCACGGATGCCTCCATAACATGCTAAAGGAATTTCTCACGGAATTCTTCTAGATATTCCTCAAGAAATTTCTCCAAGGATTTTTCCATGAATTTCTTCAGGGAATTCTCAAACAATTTCATCAGAAATTCATTCATGGATTTCTTCTAAAAATCCTACAAAAAAATCCTCCAGAAATTTCACCAGGAATTCTTTCAGAAATTTGTCGAGGAAGAACTCCTGAAATTCCTCCAGCAGTTCCTCCAGGCATTCCTCCAGAAAATCCTCTAGGAATTTCTGCCTGAGTTCCCCAAGAATGTCTCCCGGAACCCTTCCAAGAATTCCTCGAGGAATTCCGCAAGGAAGTTGTCCAGGAAATCCTCCACGGATTCTTTCAGGAATTTCTTCAGGATTTTTTCCAGCAGTTTATCAAAGAATTCCTGCAGGAATTCATTCATAAATTTCTTCAGAAATTCCTCAAAAAATTCCACCAGGTATTCGTTAAGAATTTGCCCGAGTAGTTCCTCCAGACATTCCTTCAGAAATTCTTCCGAGATGCCTCCAGAGATTTCTCCCCGAAATTCATCCATGGACTCCACCAGAAAATCCTAAAGTCATTTCACCCGAAACTCTTCCAGGAATTCCGGGTGTTCCTCGAATGATTCCGCGTGAAATTCCACCAGGGAATCCTCCACGGAATCCCCTAGGAATTTCTCCAAAAATTTTTTTTCCTGAAATTTCTTCAGGAATTCCTCCAGGGATGCAATAATTAATATCTTCAGAAATTCATCCAGATATTCCTTCAGAAATTCTTCGAGAAGTTCCTTCAGGCATTCCTTCATTAATTTTCCAGGAAACCTCATATATTTCACCAGAAATTCTTCAAATAATTCCTCTGGTAAATACTCCAATAATTCCTCCAGAGATTCCTCCTGAAATTTTCTGTTAGGAATGACTGTCAGAATTCCTACAATATTTCAGAGCGCCATAAATTCTACCAGGAACTCCTCCAGGGATTCCTCTAAAAAATCCTCTGGGAATTTTCACCAGAACTACAGGGATTTCTCCTTGCATTCCTCAAAGAATTCCTCAAGAACTTTTTCTAGGAGTTTCTCAAGGAGTTCCTACAGGGATTCGTTAAAAAATGTCTTCAGAAATTCTTAAAAAAAATCCTGCAGAAATTCGTCCAGAAATTCCTTCAGAAATTTCTCGAGGAGTTCCTTCAGAAATTTCTCCATGGAGCCTCATATATTTCTCCAGAATTTCCCCAAATAATTCCTCCAGTAAATACTCCAGAAATTTCTTCAGAATTACCCCCAGGAATTCCTCCAGAGATTCCTCATGAAATTTCTGCTAGAAAAAATCCTTTAGGAATGTCTGCCAGAATTTCTTCAATATTTCCTCCCGAGATTCTTCAAGGAATTGCTCTACAAATTCCTCCAGAAAATCCTAAAGGAATTTCTCCCGGAACTCTTCCAGGAATTCCTCCTGGAATTTCTCGAGCAATTCTTCCATGGATTCCTCCAGGACATTCTACAGGAAATTCTCAAGGACTTCTTCGGGGATTCATTCCTTTAACGATTTATTCATGAATTTCTTCAAAAAATCATCCAGAAATACCTCCAGAAATTACTCCAGAAAATCCTCTAGGAATTTCTGTCAGAATTCCTCCACAGAATCTTAAAGGAATGTTTCCCGGAACCCTTCCAAGAATTCCTTCAGAGATACCTCCATGGATTCCTCCAGGAATTTCTCCAGGATTTTTTTCAGGAATTCCTTCAGAAATTTCCCCCTCCATGGATTCCACCAGAAATTTCTCAAGGCATTCATCCAGGGATTTTGCCAGGAAATCCTTCACGGAATCCTCTACATAATCCTAAAACAATTTCTCCTAGAGCTCTTCTAGGAATTCCTCCAGGGATACTTCCATGGAATCCTCATGAAATACCTTCAGGGATTGCTGCCGGAATTCCTACAGAAAGTTCTCTAAGAATTTCTGACAGAATTCCTCCAATATTGTCTCCAGGGATTCTTCCAGAAATTCCTCGACTAATTCATCCAGAAAACCATAAAATATTTTTTTCTCTAGGAATTCCTTCGGAGATTTCTTCATGGATCCCTCCGAAATTTCTTCGGGAATTCATCCATGAGTTTCTTCAGAAATTTCTCAAAAAAAAAATACTTTATTAATTTCTCGAGGACATTCCTCCAGGAAGCTTTAAATATTTGTCCAGAAGTTCCTTAAAGAAGTCATCCAGGAATTTCTCTAGTTATTCCTCTAAGAATTCATAAATAAATTCCTCCAAAAAATCTGGAGAAATTTATCCAGAAATACCTCCCGGAATGCAAACATGGATTCTCCCAGAAATTTCTCCAGAGATTCCTGAAGAAAATCATCCAGGAATTTCTCCAGGAATTCCTCCAAGAATGTTTCGCAAAAAATACCTCAAAGAATTCTTTCGGGAATTCCTCCAGAAATTCCTCCATTCATTCCTTCAAAAATTTCTTCAGTAATTCCATCTTGAATTTCTACAGGGATTCCTCCAGGAATTTCTGCAAGGATACCTTAAGGAATTCCTGCTCGGGTTTCTCCAGAAAATCCGAAGAAATTTGTCCCGGAACTCTTCCTGGAATTCCTCGTGAAATTTTTCCAGAATTTTTTTCAGGATTTTTTTTCTGGAATTTTTTCAGGAATCTCCTGGAACAACTATAAATATTTCTCTAGTTTTTGCTCCAGAAAATTCTCTAAAAAAATCTTTATGGATACCCCCAAGAATTCCTCTAGGTATTCCTCCAGAGCCCATCTACGGTTTCTCCAGAAAAAAAACTTCTCCCGAAACTGTTCCAGAAATTTTTCAAAGAATTCCTTCAGGAAATCCTCTAGATTTTTTTCCAGGAATTACTTCATTTTTTCTGGAATTTCTCCAGAAAAATCTTTAAAGATTCTTCCAGATTTTTTCTAGGAATTCTCCAGTGATTCATCCTTAAATTCCTTCACAGATTCCTTCAGGAATCCCTCCTAGGATTACAGCAGCGATTTTTCCCGGATCTTTTCTGGGAATTTCTCTAGGAATTCCTTTAGGGATTTCTCCATGGATTCCTCCAGGAATTTCTCCAGGGATCCTTCCAAGTATTCCTCCTGAAAATCCTCCAGAAATTCTTCCAATGATTCTTGAAAGCATGCCTCCAGAAATTCCTCCAAGAATTTTTTCGCGGATTCTTCCAAAAATTCCTTCAGGAATGACTCCACTGATTCCTCCAGAAATTGCTCCACAAATTCCTCCAGAGATTTTTCCAGTTATTTCTGCAAGGATTCGTCATTTCATATCTCGAGTGATTTTTCCACAATTTATGCAGGAATTTTTCCAAAAAAATCCTTCAGGAATTCCTCCAGCAATTCATCCTGGAATTCCTCCATGGATTATTTCATGGATTCCTTCTGTTACCCCTCCAGTGTTTCATCCTGTTATTCCTTCACGGATTCCTTCAGGAATTCCTCCAGGGGTTACATCAGGGATTTCTCCAGGAATTTCTCATAGCTTCCTCCAGGAATTCTTCTAGAAATTCCTCCAAATGTCCCTCCAGAAATTTCCTCAGGGATTTCAGCAGAAATTCCTCCGGACATTCTTCCAGAAGTTCCTTCAGGAATTCTTACAAGAAAACCTCCAGGCATTCTCCCAAGGATTTCTTCAGGAATGCCTTCAGAGAATCCTCCAGAAGTTCTTCCAGGAATTTCTCCAGGGTTTCTTCCAGGAATACCTCCAGAGTTTACTCCAGGAGTTCGTTAATGAGAACCTGCTGGAACTCTTCCAGAAATTTGTCCAGGAGTTTTTCGAAATATTTCTCCACAAATTCCTCCATGAATTCTTTTACGAATTCCTCTACGGATTCCCCCAAGAAATTCTTCAAGGATTCCTTTAGAAATGCCTCCAGGGAATTCCTTCAATATTTTTTCCAGCTATTCCTTTAGTAGCTCCTCCTGCAAATTCTACAGGAATTTCTCTAGACACCTCTTCCGGTTTTTGAGAGCTACGTTCAAGAATTATTTCAAACACTTCTTTAGTAATGCCTTCAGGGATTCCTCCAGAAAGTCCATCAAGGATTCTTCCTGAAATTTCTCCAGGGATTTCTTCTAGAATGCCTTCACGGATTACTACAGATATACGCCACGATTACGCATTGAAAGCTTTGGTAATGCATAAAATTTAACGATGGTGCATTATTTCGCAATTAGACACATATTAGATTCAAAGATGGTGCGTGAGATGGTGCCTGGATGATTCTGTGAACATCATGGTGGTGCATGGAATGAATGATGTATGTATGGTGCATTAGCTATGATTCTGTTATTCTCGTCATGTTTCATTAAAGGTGCACATGCAATTCGTGCAAAGGTGCAGGAAACTCAATGTGGCACAGAAATCAACATGTTCCACGTACCGTCAAGGCGCCATTCACCGTGGGGGCTCCATTCACCGTGTGCCTTCGAATATTTTTTCATTATTTCCATATTATGATTGAATGATATGACAATTTCCCTTCAATTTTACCAATACAACACTAATGTATTGTTACCATGTCAAAACGCTCACTAGAAACATTTAAATGTATCATTTTGACACTAAAGTGTGTTTACATGAAGCAAGTTTCTGCTCGTTCACTGCATTCATAGTGAAAAAACGAAAACTGCGCTAAGGTGATTTAAGCGATAAACTAAATGTAGTAACGTTTTTATTCAACCAAGAATCAATTAAGTTCACATATTAGGTATGTATTTTGCATTACCGAAGAAAGTTTAACAAGAAAGTACGATTACTCGTACTTTTTAACTGAAACAAAAAGGCACGGTAAATGGGTACCCTAAAAATCAATGGTCTCCATTCACCGTGCCCCATATTGTCCCATATATCTAGAAAAAAAACGAAAATTTGAACATTTGTTTTTCTAATAAAATCTTGAAAGTTATTACTTGAAATGAATTTAAACGAAGAAAATTCCCTTGGCTGGGTTGTATTGACCATTTTTAAACAAAGTAGAATACAATTTCTCATACACGGTGAATGGGTCCCTACTACCACGGTGAATGGTGACCTACCACGGAATTAGGCGACCCTACTACCATTTACTAATTATTCTATATCACCAAATTTTGTGAAAAATTTTCTACTTCTGTGGATATTGCTTTAATTTTAACCTATAATGAAGGCAATTAAAAGCGGCACCAACAATGTTTATAAGACTGGTGTCAAATGACAGCCCTTATTTACCCCGAATCCTCTTAGACCCACGGTGAATGGTGCCTTGACGGTACGTAGAATACTATTTTGTATGCGAAATGCTAAAATGGTGCATCAAATTCAAATGTAAACCACATCACAATGGTGCATAAGATACCTAGATGGTATAATGAATACCAAATTGGTGCATGAAAAGCTTTGAAGAAGGCGTATGATGCTAGTGTGTTGCATTAGTTGTCGCCGTTATTCAAAGATTATCAACATGTTGCATGGTTAGGTGCACGAATTGCAAAAATGGTGCATAGAATACAAAATAAAAAGATTTTTTGTGATGCTCACAACATAATGGTGCATCAGATGCCTAGATGATATAATAAATGCTGAAATGGTGCTTGGAAAGCTTTGATGGTGCATGAAATTTAACGATGGTGCATATCAGTATGATGCATTTGATTTCTAGTTGATTAAAAGATAGTGCATGAGATCAGCATAATGCGTGGATACCTAGTTCATTCTGTGGACGCTATGAAGAAGGTACATGATGTTAGTGTGCTGTATTAGTTGTCACCGTTATTCGGCGACACTCGATATTGTGTATGGCTAGGTGTACGAATTGCAAAAATGGTGCTTGGAATTCAATGTGGTGCCGAGGTCACCATGGTTCACGTACATGGATTACAGTTTTGGAATACGAAATGCAGAAATGGTGCATGTTATTCGAATATGGTACTGGCATCACTGATTAGTTAAAAGATGATGCGTGAGATTAGCCTAAAAATGATTCTGAGAACATCATGGGTGTGCATGAGATACTAAGAAATTGTATATATCAGTGGTGCATTTGTTGCCACCATGATTCAGTGATTCTCAACATTGGGTGATTAGATCCAAAATGCAAGAATTGCAAAAATGATGCATAGAACTTAATGTGGTGCGGAAGTCAACATGGATCAGGTACATGGAATACAATTTGGTGTACGATATGGCAAAATGGAGCTTATGAAATTCAAATGTGACTTAAATGCTTAGATGACGCGTGAGATGGTGCTTAGATATTTATGTGATCATCATGGTGGTGCATGGAATGCAAGGGAGCTACATGATGTTTGTATGGTGCAATAGTTTTACCATGATAACTGAATCAAACTCAACAAATTCCATATGTAGGTGCACGAATTGCAAAAATGGTGCAGGAAACTCAATACGGCACAGAAATCAACATAGACCAGGAACAAGGAATGCTATTTTGTATGCGAAATGTCAAAATGGTGCATTAAATTCATTTGTGAACCACATCATAATGGTGCATAAGATGCCTAGATGGTATAGTGAATGCCAAAATGGTGGTTGGAAAGCTTTGAAGAAGGTGCATGGTGCTAGGTGATGCATTAGTTGTCACCGTTTTTCAAAGCTCATCAATATGGTTAGGTGCACGAATTGCAAAAATGGTGCTTAGCATACAAAAAAATTGTGTTTTATGTGATGCTCACGACATTACGGTGCTTTAGATGCCTAGATGATATGATAAACGCTGAAATGGTGCTTGAAGAGCTGTGATGGTGCATGAAGTTTCATGATGGTGCATATCAGTATGAGGTATTAGAAACTTAATTGATAGAAAGACATTTCATGCGATCATCATAATACGTGGATACCTAGATCATTCTGTGGACATCATGATGGTGTATTGAAAGCTTTGAAGAAGGTGCATGATGTTAGTGTGCTGTATTAGTCGTCACTGTTATTCAGTGATATTCGTTATTTTGTATGGCTAGGTGCACGACTTGCAAAAATGGTGCTTAGAATTCAATGTGGTGCCGAAGTCACCATGGAATACAGTTTTGGAATACGAATTGCCAAAATGGTGCATGTTATTCGAACATGGTGCTGACATCACTGATTAGTTAGAAGATGGTGCGTAAGTTTAGCCTAGATGATTCTGAGAACATCATGGTTGTGCATGAGATACTAAGAAATTGTATGTGTCAATGGTGCACCATGGCTCAGTGATTCTCAACATTGCGTGGTAAGATCCAAGGTGCAAGAATTGCAAAAATGGTGTATATAATTTTTTATAGAAGGGGGGGCAAGTGCCCCCCCTTGCCCCCCCCTGTGCACGCTAGTGGTGAAATTCCTGCAGGTATTCCTGAAAAAAAAAGCCTGGAGGCATTCCTGGAGGAGTCCCTGGAGTTATTCTTGGTGGAATTCCTAGAGGAATTCCTGGAAGAATCCCTGGAACAATCCCTGGAAGGATCCCTGGAAGATTTTCTTGATTTTTTTTTAATTTTGTGCGAACGAAAATAATTCCATTTTTACTCTTTTATCTCTAGAGCCGAAAATACTCAACCGTTTTCGATGTTTTTTTTTTCTGTAGGTAAAGTATGTACATGGAAACATTTTGAGGTAATTTCATTCAATTTGAGCTGACCTGTAAAAAATTTTGCTCGTATATGTGGCCAAATGTCGCAATAACCAAACATGTTTTTTTTTATTATGACATATTCAAAGTGTTCTAACTTTGAATGTATTCATCCAAAATTTTGAGCCATTTGACTAAGAACAGTTTAATATAATAGTTTAACGCTGTCAAATTGTGATAAGAATCGGGACAGTATTGACAGTTCTACAGTCCAAATAGTGCACACGGACCTTGGCATTGTTAAAAAAATGCCTAAGTTTACTCTGACGCGGTTTGAGTTTTGATTTCTAGAAAAAAAAAGTGCCGAACCGATTTTGATGAAATTTTTACTTCCTAATATTTATTAGAGCAAGTTTACCGGGGGCTACTATCTGGGCGAGTAAAATGATTGCCCACAGAGTTGTCATTTTAGTATAGTTACTCATTTCCACACCGGTCGCTACTATATTTAGTTACCGGATTGCGTACCGGTCGTTGCCAAATACTGTTGCGGTATAAGTGAAATATTTTGGAAACATATTATGAAAGAATTTCTTCTGGGATTCCCCAGGAATTCCCTCTGAAATTCTAGCATGAATTTTTACTGAGTATCCTCGAGCAATACGTATTCCCCAGGAATCCCTTCCGGGATTTTACCTAAAATTTCTACTGGAATTTCTTTTCGGGATTCCTCCGGAAATTCCTCCGGGGATTCCTCCAAGAGTTCCTCCGGAGATTCATTCAGAAATTCCTTTGGGGATTCCTCACGAAATTCTTCCGGAATTCTCAGATGATTCCTCAAGGAATTCCTCCGGGGATCATTCCAGGAATTCCGTCAGGGATTCCTCCGAGAATTCTTCCGGGAATTCCTTCGAGAATTCTACCGGGAATTCCTTCGAGAATTCCTTCGAGAATTCCTTCGAGGATTCCTCCGAGGATTCCTCCGAGGATTCCTCCGAGGATTCCTTCGAGAATTCCTCCGAGGATTCCTCCGAGGATTCCTCCGAGGATTCCTTCGAGAATTCCTCCGAGGATTCCTCCGAGAATTCCTCCGAGGATTCCTCCAGGAATTCCTCCGGGAATTCCTCCAGGAATTCCTCCGGGAATTCCTCCAGGAATTCCTTCGGGAATTCCTCCAGGAATTCCTTCGGGAATTCCTCCAGGAATTCCTTCGGGAATTCCTCCAGGAATTCCTCCGGGAATTCCTCCAGGAATTCCTCCGGGAATTCCTCCAGGAATTCCTCCGGGAATTCCTCCAGGAATTCCTCCGGGAATTCCTCCAGGAATTCCTCCGGGAATTCCTCCAGGAATTCCTCCGGGAATTCCTCCAGGAATTCCTCCGGGAATTCCTCCAGGAATTCCTCCGGGAATTCCTCCAGGAATTCCTCCGGGAATTCCTCCAGGAATTCCTCCGGGAATTCCTCCAGGAATTCCTCCGGGAATTCCTCCAGGAATTCCTCCGGGAATTCCTCCAGGAATTACTCTGGGAATTCCTCCAGGAATTCCTTCAGGAGTTCCTCCGGGAATTCTTCCTAGGATTCCTCCAGGAATTTCACCGAGGATTCCTCCAAGAATTCCTCTAGGAATTCCGCCGAGGATTCCTCCGGGAATTTTTTCAATAATTTCTCCAGGAATTCCATTAGGAATTTCTCCAGACATTCCTCCGGGGGTTCATTCAGAAATTTACTCGGATGTTTCTTCAGGAAATTCCTCCGTGGATTTTTTCCAGGAATTCCTTCCGGCTATTCCCTGAGGATTGCTCCAGGCATTTCTCCAGGGAATCCTTAGTGAAATTCCTCCGGGAATTCCTCGGGAATTCACCTGAGGAATTTCCGGATGAATTTCTAGGGGAATCTTTAAAGGAATTCTAGGAGGAATCTCCACAGAAATTTTATATGAAACTTCCGGAGGAACTTCCGGATTAATCTCCGGATAAATTCTTGAGCAATCCTGGAGGATTTCCTGCAATAATCCCCGTAGGAATAACTGGAAGAATTGCTGGAGAAAATTCCGGAGGAATTCCTGTACGAACTTTTGCAGGAATGACAGAATAAATTACAGGAAGAATCGTAGAAATATTATAAAAGAAATTTCTGAAGAAATTCCCGGAGAAGTTCCTTAATGAATCACAGGAACAATTGCTACAGGAATCTCTGGAAGAATTCCTGGAGGAATCCCAAGAGAAATACCCGGACCGATTTCTATATTAATCTCCGGAGGGATGCCTGAAGAAATTCCAGGAGTTTATTGAGGAATCAAAGGAGAAAATGTTGTAGGGTTCCCCGGAGGAATTTCTTGAGGGGGTACTCCTGGACATTTTCGCTTGTGATATTCGCAGCTGATTTTCTCTAACTGCAAGTGTTTACAAAATTTGTTGCTTACCACTGGTGCGTTTTGTTCGATACAAACAAATAAAAAACAACACAACACTTTTGACATATATGAAATGGCCGGGGTTCTGCTAAACCGAACTAAGCGCCAAAAATGATAATTCCGATATAATTAAGCTTAAAGTTCAACCACTCACAAATAAACAACAGCGGAGATTATTTGAAACTTTTCCGCACACATGTAACTTACAAGCCTTCATTAACCATCAGAAATTAAGAATACATGTAAATTATTTGGAATCATTGATATAATTACATTTTATTTCTTGGTACTTTGCACTCAGTTCACTCTGGCTGATCAAAAACATTAGAAAATGGTTTATAGTTCAGTTTGGCTGAATGTGATTTTTTGTTTCAGGTAAAACCAGTTGGACAGAGAAAAAAATCTCGATTTTTCATCTTGATAGACGATGAATCGATATGAAATCGATATCACTCACAATCATTTACATGAATCAAAAAGGACGCGTATAGTATGGTAGCACGAAGGTCTCAAAATTGTTTGAAATATGAACGGCGGAAGCCCTCCCAGCTCAGCTTTTCCCACCCAAGCTTTTTCTTCATAAGCGGTGCATGTGGAGGCACAGAGCAAGAGTGATTATATCAAACGATGGCCTTGCATACCCTGAGGTCCTGAGATGTGAATGTGGAGCAATTTGTGTACCGTAAAATGGGGTAACTTTGATTGTTTTTCAGCGCATTTTCTCAATATTTTTACATGTAACAGTATTTCCCCGAGTTTTATATTTTTAAAACAAGTACTGGGGTATCAGTTATCAATTGCAATTAAAAGATTCGATAATCTGAAATATTTTGGATAACTTTTAGTTTTTCATATAACCGAAAATCAGATTTTGATTTTGGGGTAACTTTGCCCCAAGTCCTAAAAACACATCAAATCTCAAAAAATAACCACAGATTGAAATCTTAGGAGTATGAAAATGATGAGAGAAGGCTTGTGGAATATATTAGATAGAATTTTTATACCAAAACATTGATTTTTTACTAAATTCTACATATAAAAATGAGTTTGTGGAGTATTGAGTGCAAAACACAATAAATTTAGCTATCAAAAATCATTATCTTTGTAGTAATAAATGCTTAACGGTACATCAACACATGATTACATGCTATTCATGGTTAGTTATCTTTTTTTGAGTAGTTTTTTAATGTTTTATTGACAAATTTTGAACAACACATATTTATTTACATGAAATTATAAGGGCATTGCATACTTTTAGGCGTTTATCAATGTATGGAGATTATTATCCCAATTTACAAAATTGCTTCCATTTCGTAAAAACATACTTCGTTAAAAGATTCAAGGCCATATTTGGAATCTACTATGATGAGTCTATTGAGAATAAGAGTCCATTCATTGAAAAAATAGTTTTAACGAAGTCGTATAGCAGATTGTTTGAAGGGGATGATAAATGACAAAAATATCAACAATTTTTATTTTTTGCCCAAAAAGTTGTATATAAACTAGATTTCAATGAAAATTCGTCGAAGATGAACTTTCATATTTATAGAATTGATTAACGTTTACCGTTTTCTTAACTGGTTGAAGGAATCATTGTTATAAGATAAATTAAACAATGCCTGCCGCACTATCAAAGTTACCCGCATTATCAAAGATACCCCGTTTTACGGTACTTCAAATTTATGCTGGTCGTAGAAAACCATGAAAATTTTCTGCCAAAGTGCACTAAGTACAAAAAAGTTTTCAAAAATATGAAAGAGATTCGAACTTGGATCATCTGAGTGATAACCAAGCCCGATACCTCTAGGTCATATTACCTTGCTGAAGGTCAGTCGTTAAGTCTGAATCAAGTTCTAAACATTCTTCTCAAGGATGGTTTTCGTTAAAAAGTCATTTTTCGATCAGCCAAAGCGAACCAAGTGTTTGATTTTTTTTTCAAGCTTTAAAAATCTAATTAGGCATGTTGTTCAATAACGGCTCCTGTGTTAAATTACCAGTATGAGGTGTATCGACATAACGCTGGTATTAAAAACCAGTTGGTTTTTGTATTGTTGAGAATAAATTGATTCTAAAATGCTGTGGACTTGGTTCGGTCTGGCTGAATGTGATTTGGAAAAATGGCAATCAGCGCCATCGAAACATAATCGGTTCCTCCCACACCCATATTTCTAATAACGTGCTCATTTCTCTCACAGATTGTTTCTATGAGTCGGTTAGAAGTTAGAAATCTGACGGCGATGAGGAGAACTTGAAATGTTCATCACCTGGATCAAAACTAAAATATTTCGCTGATTCTATCGAATGGTTTACAGTTCACTCTGGTTGGATGCAAAATGATGTTTTGTATGTTCCGCCAAACAGAAATTGTGAGGTAACTCCACGAAGAGCTGTCAGAATTACTGGATTTTTACATGGAAGGAAGATCATCATTTTCTTCACTTAATGGTTAAGAAAACTCATTTTAAAAAAAATGGTCTTTGGTTCGGTTTAGCAGAACCCCGACCAAATAGCAATCGTTTCCTGCGCAACTATCGGGCGCCTAAATTTGTGCGCTCGATTTTTCCCGAAAGCCTCGCTGCTATTTTACTAGCCCGGTTAGTAGTCCCCGATAAGGTATAGCGCTATGATACTGCGCTATGTAATTTAGTTTAGTCGCGCACCGGTAAAGGTGCTCTTAGGTTGGGAACCTACAGTCAAATTTTCAGACGTTTTTACAAACAAACAGTAAAGTTATAGCCAAAACCATTTTTTATAGTGGTGCACAAAATTATAAAAAAACTAGCTGTCCCGGCAAACTTTGTCTTGCCGTCTTGTGGCGGTTTGACAACTGTTGAGTTCAAAATAGCACCGCACTCTAGATTGGTTTCATTTCGATCGTGTTGATTTCCTTCTCAGCTCATGAAAAATCA
The DNA here is from genome assembly GCF_035046485.1 of Aedes albopictus. NCBI lineage: Eukaryota > Metazoa > Arthropoda > Insecta > Diptera > Culicidae > Aedes > Aedes albopictus. Next base: position 165,029,648 of record NC_085138.1, read on the forward strand.
ATACTTTATCAATTTTCTTACTTTTCTAGTTGATTTTCGTAACTTTTTGTACATATAAACACAGCCACCACGAATACGAACCGAACCGTGCAAGAGTCATGCTGATCGGTTCATCCGTTTTTGAGCTTTGTTGCCTCAAAGGAACTTCAAACTCATTTTTATATATATAGATAGATATATTTTTTGCGTCTGAGATATCTTCGCCAATACTTTACTGACTTTTATGAAATTTTCATGGCATTATCTATACGGTAACTGTTTAAAAAAAATCAGCTGTTTGGATGCGTTCAATCAAAAGTTATACACTTTTTTCCGTGGTGCATTTTTTTCGAGTACAGGCCTTATGAATAATTATTTCTATTAAGAAGTATTCGAATCAATGCAATGAACTTCCTTGAGCTCAGCAAAACTAGACCGCCCTAACGTACAGCGTCAGGAAGGTACGCATCATTGAGATATGCATGGATTTGGGTAATTTATTTGCGGCACATGGGGCCAGATTGGTGCAAAAATATGATTGCTCAGTGTACAAAGCAACTCTTGTACACTCTACGCCGCAGTCTAATGGGCAGTCAGTATTGAATAAATAAAGTACTCAAATGAGTCGGGGTGCGTCTGGCCGCAGAAGAAACATAATTTCGGTGATCCGGTATACATGCGGACGCAACGGACCGATGATAAGCACATTTCACGCCCGCAACGCAGCTCAAGCACCAAAAGTTCGCAAACTTCAAAATGACGGGACAATTTCTTATGGGCGGCGCGACGATGTTTATTTTCAGCGAACATGAGAGGGACCATCAGAGCAACAAAAAGGGGGGAAAGTATTGAGTTTTCAGCATTTTTTTTTATTGCGGCTTGTGACTATGGAGCTTGCAACATCAACTTCGTGAGCCACTCATTGTAGTACGGTTTGTTAGTTCAGCTTTTAATGTCGAGCTGCCGTATCATGAATAGAGTTAATAAACTATAGAGGACGAATGTCGCTGCTGTTCCCTTTGTTCTCGTTCGCAAACATCCCGGGTATCTATCTGTCAAACTGCATACTTTTTCGCTTTGACACTTATATCCCTCCCTATCTTCGCCAGCAAGAGATGTTGCGGTGGCGACGCCAGCGACATTCTCCCTCTATAGTTTATTACCTCTATTGTATCATGTTACACCGCACGACATGCCTGCTTATAAGGCATTTTATGAGACGTTTCAAATCAGCTGTTTTTTGAATGTTTACCAGTTTTGAAGCCCAACCGGTGGGCCCATTTATTTACATTTTCGATAGCATTACATGTGATACAGGCACATACAATAAACGAGGTTCATTTAATGGCAAAAATGCATCAATCCACCCACTATAATTAATATTCGTAGAAAGTGGGATGTTTGTTTCATCTGTTAATGACATCATGCAGCTCGGGGGATTGATACATGCCACATTAGGAACCGAAACATCTCTGCCAGCAAAAATCTGATTGGCGCTCACCACATGTTATGCTACTTTTCGCGAAAACAAAAACATCAAATGTAAACAATAACAATAAGCGGCCCACCGGTAGAACGTCTCGTAAAATAGCTTTGGTCGCCGCCGTCGGCAGACGGTTACTTTTCGTAACTGTTTTTCGGACGGTTTTTGGGAACCTCTGTGCTGCGGCGTTTTGTCGAGAAACGCGCAAACTAGCCGGGAGGGACTTTCTCTTTCCGTTGCATTATTTATGACGAGAGGTATACCTAGTTGTTGTATTGTTTGGTTCTCATTCTGAAGCCTTTTAAACGTGACGGTGACGCATGGTTATATAATATGTAGATGACGATGAGGCCTACACTCCCATTCAATTATGAACTCTTCATTGACTTGCGTGAAGTTATTTTTGAGTAGGGTAAATATTACATTTGATAGAATGGGTTGCATGGTTGCAAGTTACAATGTTGGATTAGTTTGAACCATATAGTTAACTAACCGCTGATTATAATTGAAATAGAGGCGATTATTTTTGGAAACAAATCAGGTTAGGCCCAGGGGGTTTTAAACCGTAATAAAAAAATCCGAGCACCCAGAGCAAATCAATACCTAGCTCTTATAGTGTAGTCTAGCAGAGAAGAGAAGGGCAGCTTAGAACAAATCGACCACACAAAAAATGATGCAATTTAGGCGTGGAAAATTGACTCGATTTATTTTGTTTCTGCCCATTTCGTTTTTATCGTGTCTAAACGTCAAACCAACTGCATGGCTCAAAGTGTATTTATTACATTGAGGTATAACCAAAACTAATCAATAGAAGACGTCATTATGATTATTGAATCTATTAGATTTTCAAAGTTTGTTTCATTTGCGGGTAATAATTGGTTGTTTTCGAGAACTATGAAAATAATATGGTATACGTACAAATGTTTTATGCACAATAAGCTGTGATATCACATTTTTACAAGTTATTATCAATTGTTCTTAATAATCCTATTCATATAATATATTTTGCTACCACTTTTGGATCATTTACCCTTATTATGGTTTAAAAAGATGATATATTTGGTTTGTATTTGTCCCCAAAGTATTGCCTGATTGAAAAAATCTATTTGCAAAAAATCTTTGAGTTGGCGTACCTGTCTCAAAAATACTTTGCTCTTTGATGTCAACACGGTTGAAATTTTCCGTGTAAAAAGTGTGACTTGTACCGCTAGGTGTCGCGACCAACAGCATGAAATTTCAATCAATTTCTGAACCCGGAGATGACTTTCTCTTCTCTGAGTCTAGTCTACACATAGGGTATCGAGCCACTTGGGCAGTGGTTGGTATTTTGGGCCCTTTTTTTGCTATAAAGCCTGTATCCGCAATAATCGGGACACAGAAATACAGCTATAAATCTGCAATAGATACATTAAAATTGCTCAAATTTGGCCTAATAGCATCTTAAGATGTGTCCATTTCACCTACAAAATTTCATGTGAATCGGTGCAGTATTTTTTTTAATTTAAAAAAAAACGATGCGCTATTAACAATTTTATAGTAGAAACATGCATTGGGACTGAACGTGGTTTTAGCCCCTCAGACAGCAATTATTATTATTATTAAGGTACACCGGGGCAAGTTGAAACGGGTGGGGCAAGATGAAACAGTGGGTTTACATGATGTTTTCTAATGATGATAACAAGTTTGATCGCCATAACACATAGTTTTTGATTCAAACAATCTTTTAGCGAAGGAAAAATTTCCAAATTGTTTTGAAACCTATTTCAAAACTTCGTGTTTCATCTTGCCCCACCCGTTTCAACTTGCCCCGGTGTACCTTGTTATTATTATTATTATTATTTATTTAACTTCAAAATTTTGAAAGAGGGAAAAACCCCTTTGAGTGATTTCTTAAGTGCAAAAGACAGCAAATATTCAGCACCCTTCATTGTTTCGTTTGTACTATTCATAGAAATATACCAATAATCATCAAGTTTTGCTGGCATAATATGCACGTAACGAACTACCTTCTGTGAAAATTTCATGATATTTGGCAGAGAAATACAAAAGTTTTGAATAGGAAAACATCGCACATGAAAAACACGAAAAATTTTCTAACACTCACCCCTATAAAAACCAGTAAGATCCAAAATTCCTTTAGGCATTTATTCAGGAACTCCAGAGATTCTTTCAGAAATCCATCAAGGGACTTGTCCAGGAATTTCTCCTTCGTGAATTCTTCCATGTGCATCTTGCATGGTTCAGATAGTTTCTTTTTCAGGGATTATTCCAAGAACTGCTTCAAGAATTCCTCCCACGATTCCTTCAGAATTTTTTACAGATACCTCTGCAAGAATGCATCGACGAGTTCCTTCAAGAATTTTTCCATAGCTTCCTTCCTTTCATATTTTTTTCTCCTATAGACATTCATCCAGGAATTTGTTAAGAAAGCTTTCCTGGGGTTTCCTAAGGAATACCTCATGGGATTGCTTTCGAGATTGCTCCAGGTTTTCCTTCAAGAATTGCTCCAGAAATTCACCCGAGAATAGTCTCTGTGTTTCTTTCAGGAACAACTCCAGGGATTATTTAAAAAAAATCCTCCAAGGATTCCCCCAGGAACACTTTTTAGAATTCCTTCAGGAGTTCCTCTTGGAATTCTTCCAAGAACTCCTCCAGGAACTAATCCAGTATTTCCTCCAGGGATTGATTAGGGATTCCCTTAGGAATGCCCCTAGGAATTGCTTCCGAGATTCTTCCTGGGGTTTTTTCAGGAACTGCTACAGGGATTCCTCAAAAAGTTCCTCCACGAACTCTTCTGAGAATTCCTTCAGGATTTCTCCAAGGATTCCATCTGCAATTTCCTTAGGATTTATATCTGGAATTTCTCCAAAAATTTTGTTCAGGGATTCCTCCAGGAATTATTCCAGGGATTTCTCAGGGAATTGCTACAGGGATTCTCCTAAAAATTCATCCAGGGAATTATTCAGAAATACCTTTATAGATTCCTCAAAAAATCCTCCAAGAATACTTCTAGAGATTCCTCCAGGAGTATTTCTAGAGATTCCTTCGTTAATCTCGACGGGCATTCTTCTAGGATATCTTCCAGGAAATCCTCCAAGAATTTCTGCAGGGCTTTACTCGGGAGTTCCTTCTGTGAATCTTTCTGGAACAACTTATTTTAAAAAATCCTCCAAAGATTCTCCCAGGAACTCTTTTTATGGTTTCTTCAGGAATTCCTCATTGTATTTTTTAAGGAACTCTTCCAGGAATTGATTCAGTACTTCCTCAAGGAACTGTTTAGAGATTCCCTTAGTAGTTCCTCTTGAAATTGCTTCCGAAATTCCTTCTGGATTTTCTTCAGAAACTCTTCTAAGGATTCCTCCCGAGTTTGTCCACGAATTCCATTTGCGATTTCTTCAGGAAATATTTCTGATATTCCTCTACGAATTCCTTATGCGATTCTTCCTGAAATTCTGCTAGAAATTCCTCTAGAGATCTCACCAGGAATTCCTCTGGACTCTGGAGATTCCTTTAAAAATTCTTACATACAATCCTCTGGAATATCCTCAAAGAATTCCTACAAGATTTTTTCAGAGATTCTTCCAAGAAATCCTCCAGCATTTCTTCAGGAATTCATTCAGAGATTCCTCCAGTAATGAGTCCAGGATTCTTCCAAGAATTCCTGCAGAGATTTATCCAGGATTTCTTCAAGGAATTCCTCCAAGGATTTTTTCCAGAGACTCCTACAGGAATTTCTCCTAAGATTTCTCCAGGAATTACTTCAGGGGATCCTCCAAGAATTCCACCACGAATTCTTCTAGGCATTCTTCAAGGAAATTTTCCAGGCATACTTCCAGTGATTCTTCCTTGGATTCTTGCAGAGATTTCTCCAGGAATTTCTTCAGGGATTCCTCCAGGAATTACACCAGGAAATCTTTTAGGGATTCCTTCAGAAATTCTTACGGGTTTTGCCATTTGAATACCTTCTGGAATTTTTCCAGGAGTTCCACCAAGAATTCTTCCAATTTTTCCTCCAGGAATGGCTACAGAAACTCCTCCAGAAATTCCACTAAAAACTTCTCCAGGAACTTTTTCAGGGATTTTCCTGGAATTTCTTCAGAAATTCGTTCGAGGATTTCTCTAGAACTTCCTCCAGGAATTTCTCAGGGGATTTTTTCAGAAATTTCCCCCAGAGCTCCTGTAGAGATTCCTCCTGAAATTCATCCAGAAATTGTTGAACAAATTCCTCCAGAGATTCCTTCTGGAATTCCTTCAAAGATTTCTCCACCAATTCCCAAAGGAGAACCTTCAGGAATTCTTCCTGGCAATCCTCCAGGATTTTATCCAGGAATGTCTTCAAGAACTCCTCCAGGAAATTCTCCAGGAATTACCCCAAGATTTTTTTCAGGAATTCTTCCAGCAATTTCTCTAGGATTTATTCCAGAAAATCTCCTGGGGATTTTTTTCAGAAATTCATTCGAGAACTTCTCTAGAAATTCCACCAGCAATTCCGCCGGAAATTCCTCAAGGAATTTCTCAAGGTTTTTTTTTCAGAAATATAGAAATAACAGAAATACGAACAGAAATCTCTCAGAATTACACTGGAGGTTCCTCTCGATATTCATCCAGTAATTCTTTCAACATCAATTTCCACAAGAATACCTCTAGGAACTCCTCCATTTATTTCTTCTGAATTTTATCCAGGATTCTGCCTAGGAACTTCTTCAGGAATACCTCCAAGAAATACCCCAGTAATTTCTTCCGGAATTCCTCCAGGAATTGCTCCTGGCATCCTTCACAAATTATGCCAGCAATTCGTCTAGGAATTTCTCCTTGAAATCCTGTAGGGATTTCTTCAGAGTTTCTTCCAGAAAGTTCTCGAGGAATACATTGAGGAACTTTTCAGAGATTCGTCCAGACATTCTTCCAGAAATTCCTCCAGAGATTCCTCCAGGAACTGCTTCAGAGATCCCTCCAGGGATTTCTAAATGAATTTTCCAGGGATATTCCCAAAGATTCCACCAGGGAATCCTCTAGAAATTCTTCCAAGGGTTTTTTTCAGGAAATCCTCCTGGAATTTCTCAATTGATTTTTTTCAGAAATTTCTCCAGCAATTCCTCCCAGAATTCCTCTGGAGATTTTTTCAGGAATTCCTTCCGGAATTCTCCCAGGGCTTGCTCCAAGAACTCATCCAAGAAATTTCACAAGGAATTTCTCCAGGAATTCCTGCTGGTTTTAATCCAATAATTCCTCCAGGAATCACGCCAGATATTTGCTCAGAAATTTCTTCAGGTATTCCTCCAGCAGTATCTTTAGAGATTTTCCCAGAAATTGTTTAAGGGATTCCTCCAGGAATACTATCAGGGATTTCTACAAGGATTCCTTCAGAAATTTCCCTATGATTTCCTCTGGGAATTGGTCACGAGATTTCTTATGCATTTTTTCTAGGGATTCCTGCTAGAACTTTTCAAGGAATTTCTCCAGAATTTCCTCCAAGGAATCCTCCATAAATTTATCTGGGAATTCTTCTAGGATTTCCTCATGAGAGGTAAGGTATTCCTCCCATAATTTATCCAGGAATTCCTACAGGTTTATTTTCTGAGGTTCTTCCAGGGATTCCTTCAGGAACTCCTCCAGGGATTCTACAGGGCATCCTCTAGGCATTCATGTAGGAATTGCTCCAGGGATTCATCCAGGTGTTTCTTCAGGGATTTATCCAAGAAGTCTTCCAGGGATTGCTGCACCTCATCTCACCTCAAGTGATTTCTTCAGGAATTCCTCTCAGGTTCTCTTCAAAAGTTCATTCAGGAGTTCCTTCGGAAATTTCAGAAATCCTTCAATCATCTTTTAAGGAAATGATCAAAATTTCATTGCATTCGGTTCATTGAATCCGGAGATATAACAGCTCAAATTTGGCTATCGAATAATTATACCTTTTCCTAGAACCTTCATAACTTCGTGTAAAACAGCCCAATCTTTTCCAAATGTTGACCACTGATACACAACTAGTTGATGAACTTACAGTAAAAATTTAAGAATATTTGATGCCCTTTTCGAAAAGTTACAGCGAGTTAAACATTTTTTGAAAAGTAGAAATTTTACATGTCCCAGTTATTTTGTGTATCCCTTGTAGTTCCACTTCCCTATACAGCCATTTACTGAAAGAGTCCTGCAAGCTCATAGAATAAACTACTCCCATTTTTTTTTGTCATTATTAAGGTAAAACTGGAAGCATTTCCTCATTTTTTCAGTTTTTGATTTTTTTGAAAATAACGAAGCATTTTTTTTTACAAAAACGGTTTTCGTACACATGTAGAGGATGGATCAATGTATCTTCTGAATTTTGGAAATGCTTCCAGTTTCGCCTTAATACTTGCAGTGCATCGGAAATGTTTTCCAAGCATTAAAACGGCTAGGCTAACTGTGTAGTGATAAAAATGTTGCTGTGGACCTTGACACCAATTTCAAACTTGGTTCCACATTTGAGTCATAGAACGGGGACATCTCGTACAAACCGCTCCGTTTATAAGATAAAATATATGAGATTCGGTGGAAGTGCCGTTGCGTTGCATGGAATCGAATGTAAATGTCAGTCCTTATCACTCAGCTTCCAAGGACAGGTATTTACGATGCGTCTGGCGCTTGTGCCTAGGCTTAAGCGCCATAACACGCTGTCAGAAACAAAACAAACATATTAAACCGTTTCCGGAACCGACTAGTGGCCAAACCTGTTTTGACATTTGACATGGTAACTGATGTATTCGTCCCATAATTCTGCAAATTTCGATATATTGCATGGTATTACCGGGACCACCAAGTAGACAATTTTGTTTTGCAGTTGCTGGTTTGATGACTGATGAATTATCTATGAAATTCTGCGAATTTTTGTGTGCCGTACGGCAAGGTCATACAAACTGCGAAAATTGGCCACATTCCCGGGGACATGGGAACCGGTTCCGGGACCACCAAGTTGCTAATCCTGCCTCTGATGTCTGATGTGAGCACTGATGTATTCGCATCAAAATTCTGCAAATTTCGATGCATCAGTATGATCATAGAAAATGCAAGAATTGACCACATTACCGGGGTTTTGAGAACCGATCCCGCGAACCTGTTCCGGAACTACCTGGTGAACAATGTTGTCTTCAGTTGCTGGTTTGATCTATGAAATTCTGCGAATTTTGATGTGCCACATGGGACGGTATACAAAATGCGAGAATTGGCCACATTTCCGGGGCCATGGAATGGTAGTTTGATCTATAATACCATAAAATATAGGGCACTGCATGAAATTCTCTCCCTCTCTTTCACTCTTACAGAAATTTTGTAAACAACAAGGCCAAGAAACGTCAAAATCCCATACAAAATCAAAACAATGCAGTGCCCTATGGGTATCTATCGGTCGGGCTTGATGAGTAGAAGTCGAAAATCGATATTTAACGCCATTTTGAAATCCAAGATGGCGGACCATGGCGAAGATGGTGGCCACGGAAAGGTAATTTGAGCTATGATACCATGCAATATGGATATCTATCGATCGGGCTTCATGAGTAGAACTCAAAAATGAATATCCGTCGCAATTTTGAAACCCAAGATGGTGGACCATACCTAAGATGGCAGCCACGGAATGATATTTTGAGCTATAATACCATACAATATGGGTATCTACCGATCGGGCTTTATGAGAAAAAGGGTAGAGGGTCATGGTAGATGGTAGGGTAGTGGGTAGGATAAACGGTGGAGCAGACGGTCGGGTAGAGGGTTTGGGTGAAGGATAGAGTAGAGGGAGTGAAGTAGAAGGTTAGGGTAGAGAATAAGGTAGACGGTAGGGAAGAGGGTAGAATAGAGAGTAGGGTTGAAAGTAGGAAAAATATTAGGGTAGAGAGTAGGGTAGACGGTACGATTAAGCACAATATAGACTACAGGGTAGGGCAGTGGTTAAAGTGGAGGATACTTTAGAGGATAGGGTAGATGGTACGGTTGAAGGTTATGATAGAGCGTAGGATAGAGAGTTGGAGGGCAAAGAAGACAGTAAGGTAGAGGCTAGAGTGTAGGATGAAGACTTGAGATGAGATTAGATGAGCTGAGGTTCTTTTTTTAGATACCTTCAGGAATTCTTTCCAGGATTTCTTTAGGCATTCCTTTCGAGAATCTTCTCAGGCTTCCGAGATTGCTGTACGGATTGCTCCGAAGTTCTCTTCGGGGATTTTTGCAGGGGTTGCTTTGGAAAATCCTGAAAGGATTCTTTTAGTTATTCTTTTCTGCATCCCTTCAATTCCTTCATAGATTCCTCCCAGGATTCTTGCTGTTATTCCCTAAAAATATGAAAAAATATCTGTTTCTGCCGTGATTTTTTCAGGCAATCCTAGATCGTAGAGACATCTTCTATGGTTTTTGCAGGAATGCCTGCTCAGCTTCTAACCGGTCATGATCATCGGTTCATTCCTGTCATGATCTCTCTGAGGATTCCATCAGGCATTCTTTACGGGATTCCTTCAGGAATAACTTCAGGGATTTCTGCCAGAATTGCTATAGAAAATCCTGAAAGGATTCTTTCAGAAATTTGAACCAGCATTCTTTTACGTGTTCTGTCGAATCATATTCAGAGAATCCTAATGGAATTCTTTTTACGAGCCGGGATCCTCGCTCGGGATTTATACAGCAATTCCTCCCGGGATTTCTTCTGTGATTATTTCAGGGATTCCTACCAAGCTTTCAGCTAAGATTCCTCAGAACTCTACCAGATATGCCTCTCAGAATTCCTTCTGTAAATCCTCCTGGGATTCCTTCAAAGGTTTCTACCGGGAATGCTCTTCCCCCAGCGTTATGTTTTCCAGACTTTTGTACGTAATTCTAAATTGCAATTGGTAGGTCTAATAAAACTGATTTTTTAGGTAGTTTACCATTTTTCTCACTATCTTTTCGATGTAACTTTGATAGTGCCCAGAGTAACACCATAAAACCCACGCATTGTTCACGAATAAAAAATCATGAAGTAGTACAAACATAAGTGGGGAAGCCGTGTAGAGTATATCTGGTTGAAATTTTGTATCAAAACATGGAATGATGATGAACCTGGGCGTTTTAGTGAAATACCTGTAAGTACGAGACACCGAAGACGACCCAAGCAACACAACTTGTTATATAACAGTTTAGAATTCACGTTTCATACATAACCTGTTGTATTTTTCTTGTATTATTTACTTAAAATCATACGCTTATATAATCAAACAGCGCAAAAAATGGCGGCTTATAAAACATCTTACAAGTTTTATAAGATGTATCCCAGTACACTTATATTACCTACCTAATTATTAACTGATGACATTAAAGTCTTGTGGCGGTAGTAATAACTTGCAAAATGCTTATAAAATACAATCATCTTCAAAACTATATTGAAGGCTAGATTGAAGGCAATTCCAATTTAATATTACTCGTAGAAAACTATTATAGTACACTCTTTAATCTTAGGTAGAAAATAAGCTTTTTGATGGCCATAGAGCTTGCAGAATCCATTTATATTACTTGTAATAATAATAAACCCTGTCATATCAAATATGGATTATACCAATGCAAATGCAAGAAAAAATAATAGGAATAATAATAATAATAATTGAGAATGTATGCAAACATAAATGCCTTTGCGTTTTTCAGCCCAAAAAATATTTCCATGGTCATAAGCAACCGTTAACGGGATACAAATAATGATATGGGACATACCGTCTACCCCCGTTGGTTTGAACGACACCTCATGCAAACCAACGGGGTTCATTTTTTAATTTGAACTTCTAGTAACCCTGTGAGCATCGAAAAACACACTGATGGTGACCCTTTTTGCTGTTTTGTTTTGATTCTGCGTTCCGTTTCACCCCGTTCCATGAGCAGAATGACGTTTGAACCATTTTTAGTTTGAACGATGTGCAGATTAGGGGGGGGTCAAATTAAAAAGTGTTCAGATTAGATGAGGTCAAACCAACGGGGGTAGACGGTACTCAGAAAATGTGGTACTATTTAACATGCGCTTCAGGATTTATTGTGAAACGTCTTATTTTAGTCGCCAAAATTTCGAGCGCCACGGGATTGTTTTAAAAAACGTATCATTAAATAATCAATTTTGTGCAATTTTTCCGAACCAACATGAAAAAACAATATGGCTGTCGTTTTAAAGCTTACACTGCTTTTTCAAAATATGGCGATAATAGACCTATAATATTATAGTAAACTTTAAAGCTTTTTACTTGATCTTTCTTATTTGAGATTTGTTTTCGTTTAACTGGAAAATTCGTTAAACATGTTTGCACTCATTACAATTATCAACATATCGAGGAAAATGTTACCCAAGCAGCACACAAGTCACAAAGAAGTGTCGACAGCGCAGGTTTTTGGTTGTACAGGAGTTACAATCATGTAAATCTAACTCCAAGGCAAAATAACTTGATGGTGAGTTCGTAAAAAGAGTTTGTGGGGTGCTGAAAGAAAAACTCAATTACTTTATTAGAAATCATGATCTGAGTAAAATCTAACGTCTACAGTATTTTAACGTTTGGCTATGCCACATATAGTGAGCTCTTTATTTGATTTGTTAGAAAAAATGAGAAATGTTGAACACTGCAGTCAAAATTACGTGAAATTACAAGAACCATGCATTGCATACTTTTAGGCGTTTATCGGATTATATTTCTGCCCCAATTTATGTGTCCCTTTTCTAGTATTTTTTGAGTGGCTATCATATCTCTCATTTGTTTAAAGCAGTATTGTATCCATACGGATCAGAATATAACGATAGCGTAGAATTTGTGCTGAAATAGAACTCGAGAAAATTATCAGATATTGAGGACCTGCTAATGAAGAATTTTTTTTGGAACAATACCATAGAATTCCATTTTTTCGTCAAATCATGCTTATATTATTGGAACTTGTCCTTTGATAACAAATTTATTAGAAGATTTCAATTGTGAGACACCTTGGGCGTTAACAGGTTAAGCAGTCAAACCAAGGTTGCGACCATTCATTTGCAAAGATTTACATTCATTTGTTATTATATCAGTTCAGAAGCATGCTATCGAAAAACAATGTATGGATGAATTTAACCTTGTAGTTTTATCTGAAAGTTTGCCGAATAACATTGGGGTCGCAAACGTATACCAAAGTCGTGAGCGAGCTGTGAAGGCAACTCTCCACGCGGTGAATGTAAATTACATTCACGCTGTGGAGAGTTGCCTTCACAGCTTGCTCACTACTTTGGTATGCGTGTGCGACCCCAATGTTATTCGGCAAACTTTCAGATAAAACTACAAGGTTAAATTCATCCATACATTGTTTTTCGATAGCATGCTTCTGAACTGAGATAATAGCAAATGAATGTAAATCTTTGAAAATGAATGGTTGCAACCTTGAGTCAAACTGCTGGGATAGGGTGGTAAGGTGTCCGGCCATTTGGCCGAACGCCATCTGGCCGAATGGTCGTTTGGCCGAATGTCGTTCGGGCGAATTACTGTCAATATGATCATAAGAAAGATTTCCTTTTTTTAATAATAGGCTATTCTTTCTAGTTTTGTCATTCAGTGATTAGTTGGCGTTGAAACTACATATATCGAAGATCTTTCCTTCTTTAAATCATAGGCTGTTCTTTCGAGTTATACTGATGTGGAGATCATTGGCATGGCCACTTAAGTTCATCATTCATTTTCGGCCAAATAACCCTGAACCGGGTGGTTACGAGGTAGACTGCAATTATAATACTAAAATAATGCTTATTATCAAAATGTCCGACTCGGATCCCTTAAGAGCATTATTCTCAAAAATCTTGCAAGCGAGCAACGCCAGAATAGGCAAATGTTGTCGATTTATCTTATCTATCGTCATTAAAATTGGATTTCTATAATGTTGATTGGATTTGGCTTTCGGATTATAAAAAAGGGTCTGAGGTTTAGTTGATTGAACGATTTGTACAAATATTTCTTATTGTTAAATACTTGTTAACCTAACATTTCGTATTAAGTTTGTAGCTATGTAACCAGTACGTTTTAGCAATAGGAACACTAGGGGAACCAACGTATTTTGGACACAGCGTAACGCCAATATATTTTGAACACTTCCATTTGTTTTTGCCGTAAGTGTCCAAAAAATATTGGCGCGTTGCTGTGTCCAAAATACATATGTTGGTTTCCCTACGTACTTTTTCAGGGTTTTTGTGTTATGATGGATGCTTTTACAAAGTGTGAATATAATTTATACATATCAACAATTAACTGAGTGGCACCTTTTAGGCACACGCATATACTTTCGTGTTTCCATTTGCTTGCTTCTGTGCCTGTTTTACTGAAGTTTAACTAAAGATTATTGAGTCATGCAACTCAACTCACTACTATGGATCGTACAGCAGCGAACAAAACAGATAAAACCTTTCATGGCATTAAAGCAATGTAAATTGTATATAAATAAATTACCCTCTAAAATGTGTAAGTCTAAAAAAGAAACGGTGGCACATGATGGCTGTCTGTCGGCAAAATGTGTGGCTCTCCAAGACTAACTTTAGAGATCTCCCCTATAATAGTAAGTAAATGATTAATAAAGCGTTCCATTGTCACTTGGTCGATCAAGCACGGCGCAAGATGGCAACACAATGGGCTCTTCGAGTTCACACACCAAGGTTCAGTAAAGCTGCTAAAAACCGAAAAGTGGCCTAAACCTACAAACCATGGTTTGAGAACGTTTTGCAACTTCTCCTCTGCTGCCGGATCCAAGTCGATGCACGCGCACTACCGTTGCGTTGCGGGCGGGAGGTGGTGGCTATTTTCTGTTTATTCTGACTGAATGAAGTTCTCGCTTCTCATCATTCTCAGCCAGATTTTGTGCCGGTTGTGGTGATGTGTGCTTTATTTTTCCACCAAACACCTGCCGGATTTTCCTCCACTTCCATGTTCTGATTGTTTTCTTCTATTTATACTTGTTCGTTTATTCTTCTCTTGTTTGGTTTGGTTATGCTAATATACATTTTTGCTTTTGCTTGCAACGCAACAACCTACCTTACCATCTACTTGCCTAACATTTTCTGGTTCCTTTCTGAGTTTCTTCCATTCTGCTGAAACAAATGCGGTGTTGCAGCAATCATCACCATCATCGCACCACCAGCTGCACTTGCAGCAGCGGCTGTTCTGCTACCACTTTACCGGCTCTATCCAAAGGTGATTTAGGAGTTGATTTATTGGCGATCTACTGACGAACGGCAAAAAGGTGCCTATTACAATTATTATCATTGTTTTATTGTTGCTTACAAGCCTAGGAATGGCGTTGATGCCGGTGCGGAGCGAAGCAACCCTAGCTTGCGCACAGTGGGTTCGAGTGGTGTGAACGTATTTAATGGCTAAAATAAATGTTCTTGTCGATATCTCAAAGTACTAAGAATTTCTAGCACCTAAAAAAATGAGTACATTCAATCTTTGAGGTCCATTCCATAGAGATCACACAATAAACACATAAGTAGACATCTAGCAAGACCAGCTTCAGGATGACCGATTTCAATTCTCAGTTTAGCGGAGAATAGCAGGCAAAGAAATCTCTCCACGAGATTCTGAAGGGAATCGCCACGAGGTTGCAGGAGTAATATCCACTTTTTATAGAATGCAGCAAATAATCTCAAATTTTGACTGCTAGTTCCTTTACTAGTAAGCTGTAATTGGTACAATTTTGGACTTAATCGGTTAACCCAACTCGAAGTTAGAGCACTTCTAACTATTGTTTCTTATTTGACTCCCGTTTTTCAAACTGCTTTGTCTGAGGATTAAGTGAACCAAATAAAAATATATTTTATACATTTATGTCTAGTACACTGCCGTTCTACGCCCCATTCTCCATGTTGTATGGAAATCCATATAAACATGAGACAATTATGCGTACAACGGCAGTATATTGGTCTATGGAAAACATTGAACTCAACTAAAAAATGTTCGAAGGGAAAAAGTTACCGCATTTTGAAAATTTTTCGAGAAATTTCAATCATTTTAATGCTTTTAAAATTATGTGACTATAACCGCCTAGCAGTGAAGTTTCACATCAAACGACCCATCAACTTTAATCCCTTGATCTACTAAACAACTTTGCCGAAGAAACCAACTTTCTAAGTAATCAGTATCCTAAGATATACAACTTATAGAATTTGCGTACTCACTAGCGCCGTCTAGTGACAAAACTATGAAAGGAACGACCCAACAACTGTAAACCCTTGAATTTCAAAATGCTTTGCCAACGAAACCATCTTTCTAAACACTTTTATATTCCTGGTATGCTTAGAGCACAAGAGTGTCATATCGAAGGATGAAACAGATGTAGATCTAGTTATAATTCAGGGATGCCATATATACAGATACATCTGTATTACACAGATTTTTGAGCATCCGTACATATTTCCTTTTATATGAAATACAGATTTTTTAGCTTGAGTGGTCATTTTATTTGTGTATGTGATACAGATTTTTCACCAAAATTTGGTATGGGATATAGATTTTTAGAAAGAGTGATTCAGATTTTTGAAAAACCATCTGGAATCCCTGTTGTAGTTCTATACCGACAACAAAGACGTAAAACTGTAGTAATAACGAATACAAAGTACTTTTCAGAAGACTGCAACCCTCCAAGATGCATATCAAAACTCTAGAGTAAGATAAAACTGATAAAGATCACTACAGATCAAAAAGATCGAAGACGTAAGAATGTAGTACTAACTAATCCGAAGCACTTTAACAATGACTGCCTTCCAACAAGTTGCATATCTAGAGGTATATCGAAAGAAAAATAAACTGCTCTAGATCAGTTACAGCAGATCTCTACCTAAACCGAAAATGTAAAATATAGCAACTATCAACCTAAAGCACTCTGTCGAAGACTGCAACAAGCGGCGTCATGGTCGCGATTTTTTCCGCAGTCATGTTCGCAGATTGTGAACAATTTTCGGTCGTAATTTATTTTTGGTTCTTTTACTGTCAGATCGGTGTAACACACTAAAAATAATTTACATAATATGCAATTTACACAGAAAAAAATACACGGTAATAATTACCCAGGTAACCACTAAGCACTGTTCTGAGCATTATAACGGCCATTAAACAGCTTTTCAGTGCTAAAGAGCTCTATATAAGCATTCCTAATGCTTATGGGCACTATAACCAGTAAGAACTAAATTAAGCCCTGTAAGCCTATATAAAGCCTACAAGCTGTAAAGAAGTTTGTCAGTGCTGTCACAGGGCTTGGAGCACATGACGTTTATATCAATCAAAATAGATTTCGACCAAAACAGACTCGAGTCGGTCATGATCAATACAATTTAAACAACCCATGTCGGACGGGATTGGCGGAACGGGATTTTTTTTTTGTTGTTGGAATGTTTATCGGAATGGTGTTGTTAAATAGATAATGGAATCTGGTTATCTTGATTATTCCATTTTTTTTTTCAATCAAGGCAAACTCCAGCTCGTTTCCCTCTTCTTCTGAAACGTTTCCCGGTCATGGTTTAAATACTAGTTTGATCACACCATTCCCATGGTGCATTGGTGGAGCAGATGAGAAAGGCAACGGACTTGGACTTGATCAGGAACTCGGAGGACAACAGCTAGAATCTGGATGAAGTAGCAAAAAAGCAACTTCAATGGAAGCGAAGGAAGTTAGAAAAGAACAGGAGATAAACAATTTTTTTTTCTTTTTTCTTTGTCTCACTTTTGACAACTTTCGCTCCAGAGACTTGGTACGATATTTTAAAGTTGGCCGTATACGCTAACCCTCAGTTACCCAGATTGGTGTCAAAGCGACCCAGATTGAGCAAAACTGCAGTTACTCTAATCTGAGTAAAGGCACCTTTACCCAAATCTGGGTTACCGATGTTGGTGGCAAAATCTGGGTAAATGGTACCCAGCTCCTCCGGTGACTTGATTTTTTTAGTTTATTTTCAATTTAGATTTTAAACATAAAACTCCCAATTGCCAAATGAACAGCACTTACCTGAAGCAGGAAAACAGTTCCCCGGAATAATGTCACAGTTTTCCCACCATTACTCGGCATATTTTTCGCGAAAACATTCATAATTTGCAGCGTTTTCCTGACCGCTGCCATATTCTCAAGCCGGAAAATGACAAAGTACCGATTACCCAGATCTTTACCCAGATTTAACGAATCTGGGTTTTCGGGTTACCCGGATTTTGACAACTGCTAACAACATGAAAATCCGGGTCGAATCGACCCAGTCGATGGGTAGTTTCAGGTTAGCGTGTATATCAGCCGAATAATTCGCCAAAAGTGGCTTTTGAGCAGCTGTATAAGAGGATAGAATCAATTAGCTCTGTTAGCCAGGTTCTACATTCGACTATAGAGCCGACTTAATGCCATTTTTTCGGCTTAATGGTTACTTGGGTATTATTGGGTACCGGACTGGACACCAAAAATTTCACGGTTTTCTTTGGTACATCGATGTGTTGAAATTAGTCTATGTTGCAACCCTCTAGGATGCAAGTTCTAGTGTTCTGAAGAGACATGAAAAAAGAAAAAAATGTCTAGAGCAGGTACAGCCAATATAGATCAAATCGAAGGCTTGTAAATGTGGTTTCAATAAATCCAAGACACTCCTTCAAAAACTCCAACCCTTCAGGGTGCACATCCAGAACACTACATTATCATATCAAAAGATACAACTGATCTAGATCAGTTAAAGTAAATCTAGAGCAAAACCGAGAACGTAAAGAATGTAGTCCCAACCAATCCAAGACACTTTGCCGAAGATTCCAACCCTCAAGGAGCATATCGAGAACACTAGAGCATCGTATTGAAAGATAAAACATATCTAGATCAGTTTTAGAAGATCTAGATCAAAACCGAGGACGTAAGAATGTAGTACTAATCAATCTAAAGCACTTTGCCGAAGGCTCCAACCCTCTGGGGTGCATACCAAGAATACTAGAGCGTCATATTGAAAAAACAAAAGTTATCTAGATCAGTTTTAGCAAACCTAGATCAAAACCGAAGACGTAAATATGTAGTATCAATCAGTTCGAAACACTTTGCCGAAGACTCCAACTCTCTAGAATGCATATCGAAAAAACTAGAGCATCGTATTGAACGATAAAACTGATCTAGATCAGTTACAGCATATCTAGATCAAAACCGAAGATATTAAAGTGTAGCACTAATCATTCTTGACAACTTTGCCGTAAACCCTACCCTCTAGGATGCTTGGCAAGAGCACTGGAGCGCTTGTTCGTGTCGAAAGCCGCAATTGATCGTAGAACTGACAGTCCCTAGAGGCTATTGCATGCAATATCGTACAATCTACTGCACTTGCACAAGAGACATAGTAGATAATTGCATAATCAATGCAGAATTTATGTTAATTTTGTCTGGTTTAGATGTTTAAGGATAAATAAAGTGAACGAGAAGAATTGTTGATGCAGTCGTTCATCCACAGCAAACCGTATGTTCCATCGCATCTGTAAAAGTGCAGGCGTGTGTCTGTCTGTTGACGACCGGCAGATTATCCTTCTTTTTGGCGTCACGTTTCAAGTGGAATGAAGCCTAATTAGTGTTTTATGAGCACTTCCTGTCCGCTATGCTAATGGGCCCATATAGCCGAGGCGGTAAACGCACGGGTATTCAGCATGACCATGCTGAGGGTGACGGGTTCGATTCCCGGTCGGTCCAGGATCTTTTCGTAAAGGAAATTTCCTTGACTTCCTTGGGCATAGAGTATCTTCGTGCCTGCCACACGATATACACATGCAAAATGGTCATTGGCAGAGGAAGCTCTCAGTTAAAAACTGTGGAAGTGCTCATTGAACACTAAGCTGAGAAGCAGGCTTTGTCCCAGTGAGGACGTTACGCCAAGAAGAGAGAGAGAGAGAGCACTTCCTGTCAATGAGCTTCTATGCATGAGTATATCGTGTAGCTGGAACGAAGATACTCTATGCCCAAGGAAGTCAAGGAACTTTTCATTACGAAAAGTACCTCGACCGACCGGCAATCGAACCCATCACCAACAGGATGATCGTGCTGAATACCCGTGCGCTTCATGGTCGCCATCGTAAATCGGAGCGGCTTCTGTAGCTGCTAAGCGCTTCCGCGGTGTTCGATCAACGATCGAGCATTTCACACAGATCCTGGGCTGTATAACGACCGTGCTAACTGGGCGAAGGCCAGTTGTAATAGCGGGTCAGATCATGCTAGAGGCACTGGCTTATGCTAGATGTCGATCTGGATAATGTCGGGACCAGAAGTACCTCTAGCGGGAACGGAGCGGAGTCTATTATCGCCGTTAGTTTTTGTAGTCTTGGCCTAAAATGGGAGACGACCGGCTTACTGATGGACTCAAGCGACTGCGGACATGCGCCGCGCCTGCTTACGGGTACGCGGTAGATGCAGCGAGCACGAACTGAGGAAGAACGAAACGAGCGGTGTGTTGTGTTCGCCGCTGCTAAAGTCGCGCTGAAGACCGAGATAAGGGCAAGAAAAAAGGCCTGTTCTGAGGGTCTCTGCCAAGAGTGCCAACACGAATCCGTGGGGTAAATGCCAAGACAAAAGGTGTAATGCCTCCTACAGAGCAATTCCCTCAAAGATGTTGATAGGGCTTATCGAGGGGCTATTTCCGTGTTATGATCGTAGTCATTGCATTGACCTCCTTTCGTAGGATCGCTGGCAACTAGGGCTGGCGGTGAATCCGGATGGAGTTCCGAACTTGGCCTGAAAAGTAACTATTGCAGAGGCTACCGGGAGGTCTGCTATGCAGCAATGCCTGGACGAGGGAGTTTTCACAGATGTTTGATGTTATCTACATCTGAGAGAAAGCAGGCCGCGTTTGCCCCTTCGAAGCTGCGCCGGAAAACTCGGCAATTTCTTTGGCCAAACCTGTCGAGTAGCTATATGATTTGCAGGTGGTACCACTTTACTATAGATTTGTGTAGCGGGTGACCTCTCCAATGGCATCCTTCTGTTCGTATTGTGTGGAATCGGGTCTTCCATGTCATCGAAATCTTTACAATCTGTATCGACTGTCGAATTCGGGTTTCTGCATTCCATCGACGTGGGGTGGTAGTTGTGCTCCGACTTCTTGGAAGGCATAAACGGAGGTACGAATCGGCATGAACCGTCGTTGCTTTACTAGCCACTCCTTAGCTTTACGCATTCCGCTGTTGCCGCTGTATTCGGAACATCTGTTCCCGTCAACTGCTTCATTAAGCTCCTGCATTTTCCGCACCTGTAACCTAATCTTCTCCTCACGTGGAGCTCGAGCTGTCTTTGCTGCATTAGATGGTCTTCATCGAGTTGCTTTTCTGCTTCAGCCAACTTCCTTTTCGCCAGAAGTTGTTCCGCTTCAATCCTCCTCTGCAGAGTCAGAGCTCGAGAACGCGAAGTCGACGAAGTGGTTTTTATTGTTGTCACTTTGGTCGTGACACCTATGGGAACTTCCGGGTGCTTTATCGGTGTCACTCCAAATGTAGGCGTGACGGAAACTTTCAATTGGCCTTCACTTACGCCCTTCTGCGATCTGGTCTTCTTAGACCTCGGCAATAGAAGGCGGTTGACACGCACGACAATTGAACGATCTGCTTTCAACGCCAGGAGTCTCTCCGACGCACTTCAGATGGTATCAGAGGCAGGTATGGCACTGTACCATCTGCGGATCGGCATCGTTAGGCAAGCCTCACAGTCGTGGTCACGGTGCCTCCGTGAGTCGTATTCACTATAGCCATCAGAGTCAAGTCGACTGGGTATCTTTTGAGAGTGTTCGGATTGATGAAGGACCTTTGCAGCTTTTTGTCTACTTACCTTACCGGTCAGACTAAGGTCTGAGTGACCTCTGCTGTACATACGAGTCGTCTCCATTCCGCTCGGTCCGCATGGCTGCGTCTCCAGTTCCGCACTCTGCGACAAGTCCGCAGATCGTCCTCTACTTGATCGACCCACCTAGCTCGCTGCGCGCCACGTCTTCTTGTACCGGTTGAATGACTTTAGAAAACCATTTTAATCGGACTGCTATCTGACATCCTGATGACGTGACCCGCCCCCACATTTTCGCGGTTTGGACGATGGTTTGTTCTCTTAGTAGCTGTTGCAGTTCGTGGTCCATTCGCTTTCTTCAAGTCCCGTCTTCCATCTGCACTCCGTCGTAGATGGTATGCAACACCTTTCGTTGGAAAACACCAAGGGCGCGTTGGTCTTCTGCACGTAGAGTCGCGTGAACTCGTGAATTCGAGGAGTGGCAAGTTCAGACGCTATACAAAAGGTGATTCAAGGGCCGGAGTCGGCTACGCAGGTCATACCGATGCCCTGCCGGACTCGACCCTTGTAGCGAATAAGAGACCGCGGGGAGAACATCTTGTTAGCATTGCTGTCGTGGCGTCAGTCTCCTGTGTTGGATCCGAGCCTCTGGTTGGAAAGGAGTCCCCGGTAAGAGCCGGAGCAGCTGATAGGGCCATAGCCTTCAGGAGGGCAAATCGAAGTGCACGCAGTATCAGTTATTGATGCTTGCAGAACAGTTGGCTGCAAGCGTGGTGGTTGACCCTGTCCGCCTTCTGAGAGCAAAGGGTGTGGTAAGGCTACCCGGCAAGCTGGGAAAGCGCCAACAATTTGCATGCTACCTTGGTGGACTCGTCAAAGAGCGTGTCATCGATGTTCATTGCTCCATGGCTACGCAGCAAACCTTGAGGGTGCTATGTGGATTAGCCCCTCTCCGAAGCAATGCATTTTTGTGGTCACGGAGAGACGTAGGGTTAGACTGCAATGGGAATGTGTTTAGTGGATCTGGGATAATCCTATCTTCTACTTTGCCTCTCTACCCCACACTACCTAGACCTGAGCTGTTTAGGAATCTGTTACTTAAAGAATAACAAAAGATGGCGCTCGCAAGGCCTGGAGGTTGGTGTGAACCAAGTCGGATCGACACCACTGGTTAGAACGGGTAAGGAGGATGACGTCACCTGAATCCTAGTGGACAGAATATAAAATAAGAGGAAAAAGAAAAATGGACTGGAGCGCCCATGGAAAGGAAGGCAGATGCCAAACGCAAGAAGGGTGACGCCATCAAAACGGACGAGTCTAAGTGTTCGGAAGTCTTGAAGGTAATGAGGAGCGATACCAAGCTCGTTGATCTTGGAGTCGACGTACGCATTCTTCGACATACTCGCAAATGCGAAATGATCTTCTAGCTCAAGAGCGATAAAATCCGCGAGAGCGGCGCCTAGCGAAAAAGGTTCTTGGTGATGTTATCGAGCTGAGAACTCTCACCGCAGAAGCAACTCTCTTACGTACGCGAAAGAGCTTGTCACGGTACTGTAACAACAGTGTTGGGTGCAGGTGGCCACCGCTACGTATGGTGGACGATGTTCCGTCAAGGATTTGCATGCATATATGGTATCGTCTCCATTCGATACTGTCCGAATGGAAGCGGATCTCCTCACCAAGCCTTTAGGAACGACAAAGCTGAAGCAGTTATAGCGCATTTAGTTCACCACTGGACTATCGTACTAGTTTTCAAGAGTGCGAAAATGCAAATAAAAGTGCGCGATAGAATCCAATCGACTCGGTGTCTTCAGAGCACTTATTCAGCATACATCGAAGAATTAGCATAGAATTAGTGCGCCAAAGACATCAATTTGAATTGAAGCAATCGCGCAGTTTTATTTACGTTTTCGCACTTATGAAGACTCAGTGCGCAGTCCAGTGGTGAACTAAATGCGGTACCGTGAGGTCGCCATTCACCGCTCATTTAACGGCATTTTCGTAAAGTATATGACATTAAAAATCGACGTTTGCGAATATTGCACTTTAGTTTACGTTAACAACTCAACAATTATGTTGTTTTTATAGAAAAAATATAAAACGATTGTAAAATATGTTTACAGCCGAAAAAATAAAAATTCAAATGTGTAATCTCTTGGCTCCTATTACCGCTCATGCATCCATTCACCGCTCATAATGGATCCATTCACCGCTCACTGGATTATTTTTTCATGGAATCGCAGAAACTATTCATTTATAAAAACAAAATAACTTTTATTTACCAAAGTATTGATGATTCATGACGTTCAGTTCATCCTGTTTTGTCAAAATGGAATCTTTAACGGGCTTTACCTATTGGATATTTTTTCCGCTATTTGCCCTGAACAGTTCCCATGTTGTCCTGCAGCGCAGTGTGAGAAATATTTTTTGAGAACGTGATTTCAGGTACACCCATATAAAATCATGGTGAAATGAAAGTTTTTAAATGTGGCAGCATATTATAAAGTCATGACTCGCTGGTTGGGGGCTTAATAGTTGGGTGGCTTTTTAGTTGGGGCTCCGTTAGTTGAGCGGTCAGCCAACTAAAAAGCACCTGGATGTCATAATTCAATGTCAAACTGAAAATGACAACCAATCTGTAATTCCGAGGGGCGAGCTAATGAGTTTTTGGTTTCTTAAACTTTACTGATAATCGAGAAGAATTTCTATTTCATATTTCTTAAAAAAAAAAAACAATATGTACAATTACTTCGAAACAAATGCAAAACATCGGCAATCTTTGTTTTGTCGATCATTGAAAGCGTTTTGTGTTGCATTTTGGTCCGGGTGGTTTCATAAACATCTATATTTTCACTACTTCACCGACTAAAAATGGGTGAAAATAATTATTTCTCGCATAAGCTATATATGTATCTTGCAAAACGTATTAGTTTTGCTCTAAATGTAAAACAAAATGAAAATTTTTACTTCTAACTTCCAACCTAAACATGATTAAAAAAAAAAACAATGCGCACGCCCCTTGTGCTGCTGTCACTTCACCCAACTAGCGAATCGAATTCGTTGGTTGGGTGGAGGTTGTGGCTCAACGAGCGAGTTCCGACTGTATTCACTTTTGTTACGATACTTTACTAACATTTGACTATTTTTGTATGATTGACCCAAAATGAGCGGTGAATGGGGCATGAGCGGTGAATGGCGACCTCACGGTATATAAAGTTTAAAAAAATGCATCAGTAGTTCAACCAATGTTGACACGTGGCCAACCAAGGAAGGAGGCTTGCGGCTGAACCTTCAATAGCAGCATACAGTCAACTTTCGGTCGTTGGGCTACGTTTAGGTGGACTACGTTTTAACTGGGCGCCCGTTAGGTGGGCTATAGCCCAGTTAAAACAAAGTCAAACGCCACTTTTTGACGTGAAGCACGATTTGTCAAGGTTGGTAGCACTGAATCTCTATTGTTAAAGATTATTTGACAGCTCAAAACTCAGCCCACCTAGTGAAAGTCTTTCACTAACTGGGCCAAGAGCTTAGTGCAACGAGCGAAAGTTGACTGTACCTACAAATCCGTGGACGTGTTAATCAAAACTAAGTTGCTGTTTTTATAGGTATGTGATGCGTTTTTCGGGGAAATTATTTGTATGGATAATGGCATTCGAGAAAGTGTTATAGGATCGGGCCAAAATTGCACTGTATGTATGCTTCAACTACCAATGTTCTACCATATTATTCTGACAGATATTTGTGTTTTTTTTTCTGCCCATATTTGAACAAAATCAGTTATAGACATGCATACATTCCTTCGGAATTCAAAATTTTGTGATTGTCTGCCTTGGTAATAAGTTTATACAAAATTTGTGTCAAAGGATTTGAAAGCTTTTTAAAAGTTTAAGTTTTATTGTTCTCTTTATTGGGGAGAATTTTAGCCTGAGGCCAGTTTATCGCCATGAACTAACATTACGTTGACTATCTCAGAGTACATTTTTAGAGGTTGACTATAAATACAAACAAAAAAATGTACAGCATTTACATTTATTATTACATAACAAGTGTCAGCATTTGAAACATTATATGAGTTGCACTTGCACATTAAATCATAATATAGTCTCTATAATATAAGTATATTGTTTTACAACTTTGGAACCTAGCGTTACCTAATAAACGTGAACTTTTTGCGCGGCGGTTTTATTATTTCGGTCACAATGATCGTCCACCCATCGAATCCCACTGTGCGCGATGGCATCAGAATTCTTTTGTTTCATTGCTTCCACACCGCCGCCGAGCTGCCACCGCTTCCATGCTACGCACATGCGGCGGCGACGGCGCTGTATCTCCAACAGACCCTACAGAGCAGTGGCCAAATCACCACTTTATTAGATGCCGGTACTGTTCGTTCACCGACACTCGTTTGATCGTTTCGTAGCCTAAGATAATGCTAAATGAGAACGCAGCCGATTGGACCAACCGCGCCGTCAGACCCTTGAAGAACATGTGGAAATGTTCCTCGTGCCACAGCTCGCGGAAGGCCACCTGCATCGAGTCTAGCCGTTGGACCTGCAACCGGGCGCGCACAATGTCCAGTGGGTTGGTGATGACGGTCGTGGTGAACCCACCTAAACTGCCGGCCACGCACTGGACCAACAGGTGAGACACCCACGGGGGACACACCTTCAGCAGTTCGTCCTGGTACAGATGGTAGAAGGCCCACCACATGGCCGAGTTGGGCACGTAAGCCATCAGACTGGCCACGTACCCCCGGTAGAACCCCTTGAATCCATCCCGTCGCATCACCTCCCGGACGATGTCCATCGTTATCCGCATTCTGCTACTCCTCTCGAAATCAATTCCCAACGGATTGCAACTTCCCCCCTTTAAGCCCCCCGCAGCTCCTCCACCCATTCCGAGCACCATCGCGTGCTGCGATATCACGTCGAATGGGACGATGATGGTTTGGCCGACTAGCGAGGCCGCTCCGCCCGCCACCAGAGATTTCGTTCGTTGATTGGCGCCGTACTGGTTGAGAAGATGCCGCACCCCCTCGTAGGTGCTGATGTAGAACACCCCGGACACGATCTGCACCGAGGATATCCAGAACCCGCGGTACAGGCCGGGCACGCCCTCGTGGCGGTAGATTTTAACGCCGGCGTCAATCATTCCTTTGTAGACGTCGTTTTTGTACTGGACCTAAAAGTAAAAGGGAAAGGCAAAGAAAAATTAGAAAATGAATCGAAAAATATCAACAATTACTGTTTCTTAATAGAAAGATTCATTTTGTTTTTGCTTTTCTCGCAGGCAAGAAAACCTCACTTCTATGTCTAAAAAATATTCGAGAAATCGTTTCTTATTGGTTGATCCTAAAACTCAGAGGTTCCCAAACTTTTTGCTATCGCGGCGCCCTTTGAAATTTCCAAAAATGTCGCGGCGCACCAAAGATTTTAAAAGGTTTTTTTTAATTATAAACAGCTTTCACTTTAAAATGTCAAAGGCAAAATCGTAAAACACTTCTTATATCATGTTTTCTTAGTATTCAGAGAAAATTTGGAAAACCATTTTTTTAAAATTAATTTCTCAAAGATAATTTCAATATGTTTGTAAGATTTCAAAAATCATGTTGATTTCATCATAGAAGCTTTATAAAAGAGCAAAAAACTCAGATGTACAGGTAAAACAAATTGCTGAATTTAAATAATTCATCCAAAAACTCTAAAGCGTTTGCGATAATTAAAGAATTTCAATTGAAATAAAATTACTTCACAGAACTCGACCAAAGTTTCAATTTTTTTACAGAAATTACAAAGCAACACTTTCAAACACTTTTATTTATTTTAGAAAATTTCGACACATGAAGAGATCGTAAAGAACCTATCAGGCGGGCTTTGATTGAACTTTTTATTTTCATAAATTTCGACTTAACTCTTCGAGGCTGGAGTGGCCATTAATAACCCCAGTGATGAAACTGAGCATGGCACTTATTCATAGTTCAGTGAGGTTGCGACAGTACTGATGAAACAGTCCGGTTCAAAAAGGTTATAGCTAGCTCTTCACAATGTCACAACAGCAAACCTGCATGCCGCTAGCCGTCCCGAAGACCTTGTAATTATTCTGAAAAGAACGCAAATAAGTTTCTTGAAATAAAAATACGGACAAGTTATAGTTAAATCAAAATGTAAGCTGAAGCTTATAAGATCCAAAAAGAATTCTAATAATTTAAAATTTATACATTTTAAAATTTGATGTCAATTGCCCTTTTTTAATCAGGATACCAGAAATCCTATGGAACAATTGAAGACTCAGGGAAAGATAAAAAAAAAATATGAAGCGACACTTGTTATACTAAACAAAACAAAATTAAAGGTGTTCCGCCATACTAATAAAGAGTTTGTTTTTGTTTGGTTCGTCACAACTCAAAAGCCTGCGGCGCACCTGGGAAAGGTTCGCGGCGCACCAGGGCGCCGCGGCGCACAGTTTGGGAAGCACTGCTAAAACTGATCAAATAGTATACTGCCCCCACTCGCAAAACAGTCCCATATGAATAGAAAACCCAGCAAACATGGGACTGTTATGCGAGTGGCGGCAGTATACCCTATAGGGAACCACTATGACGATAATTGATACACTCAACCAAATGACTTGCTGAAAAAGTGCATTTGAACTGCTTATTTGGTACTTGGCTAGAGTTCCCTCTTGAGGTTGCTCCAGGTTTTCCTATGGGAATTCTTCCTGGAATACATTCTGGAGATTGCCTTCAAGGAGTTTCTCCTGGAGTTGTTGCTGTGAATTCCTCCAGGAGATCCCTTTGGGAATTTCTCCAGCAGTTCTGTGCATTTAAATGGAAGTTTCTGAAGAGAATTCTACCAGGAATTCCTTGCAGAGATTTCTCCAAGGGATACCTCTATAAATTTCTACAGGAGTTTAATGAAAGTTCCTATTTTTTTCAGGACATCCCTCTGAGAATTTCTTCAGGAAGTTCCTCAAGGAGATCCATTTGAGAATCCCTCAAAGAGTTCCCTCTGGAGATTTCAATGGAATTTTCTGCAGATAACTAGTCCAGAAATTCCCTTTGGGAATTTCTCCAGAAAATACTTCTAAGGATTCCTTCAGTAATTTCCCCTACAGATTGCAAAGGAAGTGCCTATAGGTTTTTTGTTTTTTTTTTTCAAAAATTCTCTCTGGGCATTCCTCCAGAAGTTACTTGGCTATAACTATAGTTCAAATTTCAGAACTAAACTTACTTTAAAAACACAACCAATTTATAGTATTTTTTTTATATATTTTAATTTGATCGTTAATTTGAAAAAATCTAAAAATAAGCTAATCGTAAAATATGCGCGGTGTTGTACGTATCATTGTTATATTCTGCGCAAATGAGACAAACCTATGCAGATTGTGACATTGTGAGTACCTATTTATTGTTGCACAAAGGTTGAATGGGGATTCCGTGTAAAATACACTCCTATGCAAATCGCAAAAAGTATGAAGATAGGTATTGAAATCATGGAAAAAGTATTTGGTTTGCAGATGAAAAAGAACGAAGTAATTTATAGTCGAAAACTTTATTGAACATTGAATCTTCCCCAATCTACCTAAAACAAATACTGCAAACTGAAGACGTCGTTTATTTTACATATTATATAAATAAACTATGAAAATAGCCGTCTCTCTTTGGTCACTTACTAATCCACAAATTTCTTCTTCTTTCCTTCCAGGTATGACATTAGGTTTAACAAAACGGAAACTAACAATCAACAACTTACTAATGAGGTATGTTATCAAATCTATTGTTTTCAGGATCTTTTGTTTATTGCAATTTTCTTGACTTTCTGGGCCGTCCCTACCACACGATATTCTAATGCAAAAATGGTCTATTGACAAAGATAAATACCTAGCTACTGTCTGTGGAAACGCTTGTAATAAACTGAGCTGAGAAGCAGGCTTTGTTCCAATGGGACATGGTTGCAATCACTTGAGAATTCGTGTTTGTAAGTAAATCCAATTTACTTCGATTCGCAGGTTGAAGCAATCTCGAACAAGTTCGGTATAAGTAATTGGCAAACTTGTCCACTAGTGAAGTTTATCAATCTAAGATTAAGATGAAACAAATCTAGCGTGCAGTTGGCCAGGTTGGCCCCCGCCAAGGGCGCCAGCCTCAGAGGGGCGCCGAAAAGGCCTAAGGCTAAAAGCAAACAGGATGAATGTTATCAAGATTTCACTGTTTTCTAAAGTATCGAAGATTGATCATGTGTTTTTGACGTCCTTCCGATTTCTCAACAATCAGATTTTTCTACATTATTGTGAATATTTACCACGATGTTACCTGAAAATTTATCTACGATGTATTTTATTTTGAGAAACAATTCAAGTTTTTTTCAATGAACAAAGCAATATTATTTTAGAATTCCAGTGAAAGTTTCTTTCTGAAAATTCCTAAACATTCTCACTGGGCAATGTCTTGCGGTTACTTCCGAAGTAATTCGTCGCATTCATTCAAGTATTTTACAGTGTTGACAAAAAGTATTTTAATTATTTTGCAGTTCATACGATTGTTGAAAAGAACTTTGTATATTTGGGCCTAAACTCTTTGAAATCTAGCACAAACTATTCAAGCCCTGTTCACCCAAAAACAATCAGTGAGTTTTTATTTTAATTTTCTCAAAACAAATAGAATCTTCTTGGAATTTTCAACCAATTTCACCCGGTTTTCTTCGGAGTTTCTAGCTAGCTTTCTTTCACAAAATCTTCCAAAAATTCTTTCATAAATTCTTCTAGCGATTCCTTTGAAAAAATCTCAAAAAAAATATTCCGAAATTCTTACCGAAACTATTCCTCCTCAGATCTCTTTATAAAATCTTCTAGGGGTTGATGATGATGATTGATGATTGATGATTTCTCAATACTTATTTCTCTATTTTTTCCTGGATTTTGCCTGAAAAATCTCCAATTAATTTTTGATTAAATTTCCCAAAATTTCCTTCAGAAATACTTTTAGAGAATCCTGCAAAAATAGATTTAAGGGTTACGGATCTGCCATGAATTCCTATAGACACTTCTGCAGAGATTTCCTTAGAAATCCCTCCAGCGATTCCTTTATAGATGTTTCTGAGGATTCGTTTAGAAAATCTTTCAGGCTTTTTTTTATAGAAAATCATCTATAAATTATTTTAGAAATACAACCACTTTCCTTCAGAAAGTCTTTCACAGATTCCTTTAGAAAGAAGAAATCTCTCATATTGCTTAGAAAATCTTCATTGATTCCGAAATTGTTCCATGTTCGTTTGAGATTGCTCCATAAATTTCTGTTCGAACTCCTATAGCAAACTTTTTATCCTCATAAATTCCTAAAAAAAATCATAAATTTGGAATTATTTCAGATTTTTTCCAGGTATCCCTTTAAAAAATTTCTCCAAAGGTTTCTTTGGAAATCCTTCGATGGATTCCTCCAGGGATTCATAAAACCTTCGAAGGATTTGTTTTAGAAAATCCTCCAGAGATTTCTTAAGAAACTTTTTCAGCATTTCCTCCAAAAATTCTTCTTTCAGAAATTCTTCAACAGGTTCTCCACATTTTTTACAAGCCTTCCTTCAGGTATTTTTTTTCGGGAACTCTTCCAGGCATTCCTGCAATAATTATTCCATGGATTCTATTGGAAATTCTTGCTGAAATGTCTCCTGGGTTTTCATCAGGTATTCCTCCGAATACTCCAGCAGAAATACCTCTAGAGATTCTAGCATAATTTCCTTTAGTGATTCCAGCAGGATTTTTTTTTCCAGAGATTTCAACAAAAACTCATTCGAACCAACAAAATCCAACTGAAGAAACTTTGAAAAAAAAATCACGCAATATGAATATATCCGGTATGAGGAAGAAGTCTGGAGTCCAGGCGACCAGAATATACAAGATGGCGGACTTAAATCCAAAATGGTAGCTCAAAATTCAAGATATCGACTTTTCTTAAGTGTTAAATATTTGACTATATTTAAACGATAAGGTTCCCCGGGTAGAGGTAAAATACTGACGATCAAAACGTGATATTGATTTGCTTGATATAAGAGATAAAAGATCTGAAAATAATATCTGAAAAATGTTCCTGGAACATCTGAACAATATCAAAATTTGATATTTCAAGATCAAACGAATAGCTTGCTGCTATTGGTTTGATCTTACAAGATCTAATTATCAATCAAACCAATATCACATTTTAATCTCAATATCAAAATATGCTATTGAGCTCTTTTCCTCTACCCGGGTCTGGTGCCATGAAATGGATTTCTGTTAAACATATGCATATGCGAAATTCATCAGCATGTTACTTGAGATTTGTTGAAATATTTTGAAAAAAAAAATGAAAATTGGCAATGTTCAATTGTCGTAGGGCGCCAATCTGGATGCTTGCCAAGGGCGCCATGGGACCACGCTACGGCTCTGATTCTATGGTACAGTAATTGTACAGGAGATAGACAAAATGATCGGGACCGACAAAATATTATTTTTTTTAATGGTCAAATAGCTGTAGCTTTTTGATAAGTGCAACACGAACCCTAAAATGTTTACTGTAACTTGAACAGCTAATTGTGTATCAATGGTCCAAACTTGGGAATGATTGGGCTATTCTAGATGGAATTAGAAAGGTTCTAGAAAAAGGTATGATTATTATCCGATACCTAATATTGAACTGTTATATCTCCGGAGTCAATATACTGAACGCAATGAAATTTTGATTGTTCATGTTCATGTGTTAATATAATGAGCTTTGAAGAACTTTAGACTTAACCTAAAATTGTTAATACGAAAGATAATAGGCTCCTAAAGTCCTATCGGGATTCTTGTTTTAAACCTCAATATGGTTTAAACCTATATGGCTCAAGAGTACATATTTACTAATTTTGTGACGTTTTTATTAACCATAGTTGAAAATATATAATATTTATTTTTTTAGCTTTTTGTCTCGTCCCTAGCTTATAACACATACTTTGAGTGATTTTTTTTTCACCGTGTATGTCAGATAGGAACATTTTTGAAATCCCAGTGCGAAAAATGTCGAGCTCAGTCACACAAGGTTAACCTCAAATGTCAAAGTAGAACTATTTACCATTTTACTTATTTCGATTTTTCTCATTATTCCTTTGTTTTTCAAGTAAGTTCGAGTAAAGTACAATTCCGATTAGAATACCATGCTTGATCATATTATTCAATATAAGCGAGATTTCGTCTTTAATTTTAGGACCCTTTTATAGGGGCCGTCCATATACCACGTGAAAAGAAAAACCTTGATTTTTTACCCCATCCCCATGGACAAGCGTGGATAAACCCGTACCCCTACCCTAGTGTCCACGTGGACAAAAAAAAAACTTTTTGGAAAAAAAAACATAGTAACATCTCAAATTAATCATTTACAGTTTCCAAAGTTTTCAGGGAAAATCTTAAAAAATAAAGCTAATTATCTGCCTTGTGAAAATGTAAAAGTTGCATGCTACCGTGTGCTCAGCAAAATGATTGACTGTTGTCTCAACAAAAAGTGACGTCAGTTAGATGACTCTCAACAGAACGTTTTCATTATCTCAGTAATGAAATTGCAAATTTTCTCGTCAAAAATATAAATAAGTTCTGGTTTTCCCCGGCAAGGTATATAAAATGTGTACGCTAAATTATTAACACTGTCAGTGTTGAATACGTAAATGCCAAAATCAATACAAATTTTAATTGAGTTATAAAACTCCTTCCTTAATACCATGTGTAAAAAAAAAACAAAATAAGTAAAACAACAAGTGCTTGTAGAGGTTCAACTTGGAAATTGACTCCTTTCTCGGGGGATGTCCGCTTTGAGTCATAGAAAAGCATTGATGTATACACGGAGTCAGACAAATTCATTAATTTCGAGCCCTGAAGAAAATCCCAACATCTGTATCGAAACGTTGACGATGAGAATCAACGCTTTTCTTTGACTGAAATCCGAAATCCTCCGGGAAAGTAAAAAAAATAAAACAACAAAATATTGATATTTTTCCGAAAAGTTGAACATTTCTAGTCTAGTCTAATCTACACATACACAGCCATTCATTGAAAGAATCCTGGAAAATGATAGAATCGACTACTTCATTTTTCTTGTCATTATCAATACTTGCAAGGCATCGAAGATGCATTACAAGTATTGAAGCGGCCGGGCCTACTTTGCAGCGTTATTGAATACAATTGAACAAAACTATGGAACGGCGAAATCTCGTCAGCCGCTCCGTATCGTATGTGTTATAAATGTAAAGCAAAAACGTTTGGAGTGGCGTGGCTAAGAAAGTTAACCCTACTAACAAAAGTAGCTGCATAAGAGCTTATGCAGCAAACGAATTTGACAGTAAGCTCTTTTAAGCTCTTATCCAGCAAAAGTGTTAGTTGGGAATGCCACTCCGTTGGCGTCCTTCTTCCTGGGATAGGACATAGGTATTTGCCCCTTATATCCTGGCTCGAAAGCCTAGGCTTAAGCGCCATTGCTCGCTCTCTGAAACGAGAAGAAAATAGGGTCTTGTACCATTTGGGCAGGTGTACCTATTTTGGCCACTCGCCGCTATAACTAAGTCAATTTCAAACCGATTGATTTGAAACTTTGTATAGAGTTAGGCACGTATAGTATCTAACTCTGTACAAAAATTCAAATCAATCGGTTTGAAATTGACTTAGTTATAGATGCAAGTGCCCAAAATAGGCACACCTGCCCAAATGATACAATACCCTATAACGATCCCTTCCCCGGGTGAACTTAATAACCTGCATTATAAGAAGGAAAGTAAGCAGTATGATTTCCACCGGCCACATTTAATAAAAGTGTGCTCTGTTTGGATAAATAGCATACATCAATGATAAATTAGACAGATCTTACCAAATATCCAAATTCAATGCCCGGTATCCTCTGTCAACGAAGAGTAGTATATACAGTACACGTTCGATAAGTGCAACGTTTCACTTACCGAATGAAATTCGATACCTGCAACAACTGACAGACGTCAAAGAACTGTCAGTTGCTGCAAAATGCAACCAATGTGCATGTGAAAAACATCGCATTGCAGCAAAAGTGAATGCGAAAAACATCGCATCGCTGTTGACATTTCATTTTGATGGATAGCGGTGCGACAATTGCAAAATTGTTGCACTTAGCGGACTTGCAGTTAAAAAGCATTGCAGTTAAAGCGTTTGCACCGAGCGAACGTCTACTGTATACGTTTGCCGTAATGACCCCAATGCACAACCAGGGGGATTCGGTCATAAGGCCGGAGTACGCTTAGCCAAAGTACATTAATCCGAATGGGTTGTTAGGCTGAAGTTCATTAGGTCGAATGGGTCAGTAGGCCCTCTTCCTAATTTTCTTCATAAACAATGTAAAATTTGTTTTCGAAGTCCTAGAATATGATTTTAGTCCTTTTGCATGCCTCGAATCAAGCACATTCTATGGATACTGGTGTATACATACTTCCACAATTTTATGATATTCTTTTATCCTTTCCCATTTCTCACATAGATGATTTCTCAACGATTTCTTGATGTCGATGTTATACTGTTACGGACATATTGATGATCAATATGCCAACATTCCATCTGAGATTTTACCTTCTTTTTATAACACGCAGTCGTTTCGAGTTGTACTATTACATAGTTTATTGATGGTAGTAGTTTATAAAACTAAACAGCTAGTCGCGTTCGGTAATTTTTATCGAAATCTCAACTCTGAGCGTTCGTTAATGGTTTTTACCAAAATTCTGTAAAAATACCCTAATTTCGGTAGAATGTTATCATTTATCTGTCAAATTTTAACAAAGTTCGGTGAACGTCACCGAATTTTTCCGGTAAAAAACTTAAAGGTTGAGATTTCGGTAAAATATTGATTTTTTCTAAGTGTGTACTGATGACCGTCTCATGATAAATTCATCGTCTTTGAGGAGTCGGATATTCTTTTGAATATTTGGTGTTATTGACGGTCGAACTGTTTTTTTTATTCCTCTTTTCATAGTAGGTGGCTTTTCCATCACGGATATTTCCATCTTTGGAAAATAAGCAGTTTTTGTGAGGTTTATGCATATAATGCATTCAACCCATTCAACAAGATTGCCAGTTTATGGCTTTTGAACTCAATCGGACTGATGACCCATCCGGCTTAATGAACTTTGGCCTGACATACTTCTGCTTAATGACCCAGCACCGTCTTTTTGGCTTGATTGATAACCTTTCTTATAACAAAATTTCCCTTCTTTCAATCTTAGGCTGTTCTTTCAAGTTGAACTGGTCAATATTTATTCAATTGGGTTGTTTAGTGAATAAAATATTGCTATTTTCTATAGCCTAATCGAAAGAGCTCATTTTTCTGAGTATAACGTGATTTTATTGGATTCCAATACCTTTGTTTTGATGGTTGAATCAACAAAACAATTTTAATTTTCGTGGATAGAATGACAGTTCAAACGTTAAAGTGACAGTTCGACCCGAACAAAAAATTTTCCCCATACAAACTTTAAATGCATTTTAAAAATAGTTCCCGGACTCCAAAAAATATGAAATTTTGGATTTCGACTAATTTTTGGGCGGAAAATCCGATTATGAAATAATCCGGATACCCCTAAAGAACCCAATTAATTAAAGTAATTTGACTGGTGCTATATTTATTATTGTTTTTTTTTGTTTTTTTTTGTGTCCAACTATTTTAGTATCTACAGGCGTTATACTAGAAATCTCCATCAGAGATTCTCCCTTTTTCTATCTTCTATCTATATAAATAAAAATGGAATGGTGTTTGTATGTCACGAATAGGCTCGGGAACGGGCCAACGGATCTACATCATTCTTTCAGTGTTTCATTTGTGCATGGCTCCGACGCAAATCATAGTAGTCTGCTAGTTTTAGCCTTAATGAATGTATTGGAACATGATGTAGCTGTCAGTTTCATTTTATTGGCATTTTCATTTTTTGCCGACTTCTTCAAACAAAATGACACAATTTGACTCTACACATATCATCATGGTGCTATTGTTTTGGCAGCTCTTGGCAGTTGCATTTTTTCTTAACCGATTAAGCATACATAAACGAGCATTTGAATGGAATATCTCTGTGGGGATTAGTGGGGAGCGATTTGTAAGACACTTTGAAGTCGAAGTGTAAGAATTTCTCGTACTTAAGACATGCAATGTCAATTTTTAAGCCAAAAGCGTTATTTTGATCTCTTGCTCCATTGCAGATCAGACATCAAGAACTTACAAATAAACTTTTGAAAGCAATTATATTACTTATATTACCAGACTTTTGTAGTGGTTGAACTTGTTTGTGTTTTTTATCAAAAATTCAGTACTTTTTCCTTCAGCTGCTATTCAGTGCTGTAACAAGATACAAAATCAATATTTCCAAGTTTTTTTAAAGGCCAGTTCAGTAACAAATTTTGAAAACGACGTATAATCAATGCTACACCATTGATTATACGTCGTTTTCAAAATTTGTTACTGAGGTAGTGTTCCTAGTATTTTGGATAAATGCTCGATATACTGTATCTCATTAAGGACGACTTCAAAAATTGAGTTTCTGCCATCGTTTCTCAAAAGTGGATCTTTGTGCGACGTGTTCGTACGAAAAAATAATTGGGAAAATCGACCGGGAACGCACCAAAACTAGTATGTTTGAAATTTCATCTTGGCGGGGCATATCTACAGAGCTGCACGTCAAAAAACACAGTAGGCAGGCTTTGGTCGGGACAGCTAGGGGACAGCTAGTTCATCATATAGGGCACTGCATCAAATTCTCTCCTTCTCTTTCACTCTTACAGAAATTTTGTAAACAACAAGGCCAAGAAACGTCAAAATTCCATACAAAATCAAAACAATGCAGTGCCCTATACCTACTGCTCTTTCAAAATATGTTGTTAAAATAAATACTGTTGGCAGTCTAACTACTAATATTTTCAGCAGAAAATTTAATAGGTACTTCGGCCATGATTAGCTTTATTTCATTGATTTACAAAAAAAAGAAGAGTGTTAGCTTCAAATCTATTTGTCAAATTGAATTTCATTGACTTTTTGTTTTAAAGCCTAGGATGTTTTCGATCACTTGGCAATCGTTTGGCTCATTTGACTATAACTCGGGTCAGAAACCTAGGTAATATTGAAATGTGGTGTTCGGCCAATCTGTAGATTAGTGTTTTCCCTACATTTATCACCAAGGACGCCATATGAGTAATTCGCGCTGAGACCGGCCCACTATTTACACCTTGTCTTCAAAAATGCATAACGTGACGATTTTCTGAAAGTCCTTGCCAAACAAGTAAGGAAAATGCATTGGGTTACTCAAATTGTTGAACCCCTCGTTAATTAGAGCCAAAACAGTTTTTGCGGGCTCCTCGATTTTGGTCAAATGTTGGCTCATTTAAATTGTTATAACTCGAAAATTTCTTCTGAAACTCCATCAAAACGAAAAGTTGTTGAAAAGAGGAAAGATAGAGCTACTATTTACAGTTATAAAATTTGGGTCAGCCATATTGATCATGGTCGCCATCTTGGATTTTTACACCAAAACTTTTTTTTCACTATGTTAGAAACCACCGATTTTCAAAATTTTTGCATCATTAGAACAGATCGGTGCAGTACTAGATTTGTAGTAATGAGCGGAATTTTAGTATGGTGAGAAGGTTCATTCTTCATTTCTGCAATGAAACGGTGCAAAAAGCGTGGGTATTATGATTCCTTGCCTAATTTGATGCTTTTTGTGCAAAACTTCGGGCAACAGTGTTGTTGTTTTCTCCATTTTTTGCAACATAAACAACATAGATTACAAAGGTTGCTCAAACAGCATCGAATTAGGCAAGGAATCATAATACTCACGCTTTTTGTGGAGAATTGACTTTCCTTACTTTTACGCATTTTCCTTACTTTTTTGACAAGGACTTTCAGAAAACCGCCACCTTAAGCATTTTTAAAGACAAGGTGTAAATAGTGGGCCGGTCTCAGCGGGAATTACTCATATTCTAACTCTTATATGTACGGCATAAAAGTGTTAGTACCACATACTCATACTAAACGATCGGATTTTTCGATCGTTTAGTATGAATAGGTGGTACTAGCGCTCTCACGCCGTATATATGAGAGTTTTTTTTAATTCAATTCAATTTTTCTGTAGTCAATAACACTATTTCAAAGAAAGAACTTAACATTAACTAATTCAGAGATTTGGATAACCTTACAACTGAGAACAATTCAATTTCTTTAATAGAAACGTATGTACAACATTTAGAAATTGCCAGCTACGAGTAGCTTTTTTAGGGAAAACGAGGTATATATGAGAGTTAGAATATGGTGTCCTTGGTGATAACTGTTGGGTCAATGTTTACGTCCACTTTGTATGG
Source organism: Aedes albopictus (assembly GCF_035046485.1). NCBI lineage: Eukaryota > Metazoa > Arthropoda > Insecta > Diptera > Culicidae > Aedes > Aedes albopictus. Next base: position 165,068,199 of record NC_085138.1, read on the forward strand.
ACAAAAGTCTACGAGAAGGGAGGGGGTTTGAGACGGCCAAAAATAAATCATGGACAGCGCTTGATTAGACGTAAGTCTTGGATAAGAATGTCCGATTGTTTATTTAGTCAACTATGACAATCGAGCACAGTGGTTTTGTTCTCTTTTTCGTCATTCTGGAGAAAAGTGCTTTTTTCAGTTTTGGATAATATGCGTTTCTCATTTTGAGCCTTAGACCAAGGTTTTTTTTCAATCCACAATTGAGGGGTCCAGATGCAAAGTGACCATTTTACGAGTTTGAGCTGAGCATATCAAAAACTTCTTCAGATTTCAAGCTTTCAGGAACTTTTTGAGATTATTTTTACGATGATTGAAAAATTTACAATGAATCGAAGAAAATTAAGTTGATTTTGAAACTCCATACATTTTGTATAGGACAAAAAATGGGCGAAAAACTTTAAACCTCATATACTCGAAGGAAGGTCACTTACCCCTTTGCTTCTAACCCCCTCAAATGGAATGACACCAACGACCTTTATCACTACAATTCCAGTCAATGATACTTCCAAGAGCTCGGCCTACTCATTGATGTACTTTACTACCACAAAAAGTATTGCGATGAAAAATAATACCACGAGTTGCCCCTGATTGGTCAAACAATCAGCTTGTTCATTACCAAAAGGTGACAATGTAAGGACTAATCCCGCAGAAATGACTTGAAAAATTCTAGCATGAATTCCAGGAGAATACCAAGCAAGAATTTCTAGAGGAATTCAGGAAGAAATCGTAAGTTTAATCTCTGAAGCAATAACAAAAGATATTCCTATAGGGATACCAAGAGGAAATCCTGAGGAATCCCCGGAATAACTGAAGGATATAGAGACATTTTTAAGAAATCACTAACGTGATACCCGAAGCAATTCTTGGATGAATGCCCGGTAGAATTTCGGTAGGAATTCCAGCAGGAGTCCCTGATTGAATACTAAGAGGAATTCCTGAAAGAATCCCCAGATATATTCCTGGATAAACCAACGGAGTAATTCCAGAAGAAATTATTTGGAAAATCCCTACAGAAATCCAATGGGGCACGTTCGGTGTAGTACTAGATTTGTAGTAATGAGCTGAATTTTAGTATGGTGAGAAGGTCAGTTCTCTGTTTCTGCAATGAAATGGTACAAAAAGCGTGGGTATTATCATTCGTTGCCTAATTTGATGCCGTTTGAGCAAAACTTTGGATAACTATGTTGTTTATGTTGCAAGAAATGGAGAAAACAACAACACTGTTGCCCAAAGTTTTGCTCAAACAGCATCAAATTAGGCAAGGAATCATAATAACCACGCTATTTGTACAATTTCATTGCAAAAACAGAGAACTGACCTTCTCACCATACTAAAATTCAGCTCATTACTACAAATCTAGTACTACACCGAACGTGCCCCATACTCGACAAGTCACAAGTGCATATCACGCAGAAAAATATTGCTTAGTAGAACTTAAAAATCCGATGTTTTGAATCAACCTTTTTAGTGTACTTTGAATTAACCCACCCATATTTTTGCTTCAATGCAGCTTTATTGTTAAAACAACGAAATTTTGAATAGAATAAAACATTGCATCTCCGATCGAATTTCAACTGATTAAATTTGTTGTTTCAATAATGCAGTTTGAATAGATTCAACAATGTTGAATAGTTTAACTACAACTGTCATCAATTTGTTTACAAGACAAGTCAATATTAATAATGTGAAACGAAGTTCGGGGCTTCTTGGAGTTCATTCTTTTAGATATTATGATTTAAAGTGAGACTTTTATCAAAATATCAGAACTTTTTAGGGTAAGTTTATTAGGCTAATGAAGTATAATTTACGTAAATGAATATTTTAGCAAAACATTTACGCATCAATAAAAGCTGGTGAAACTACATCTCTGCTATTCTGGGTGGAACGAATCAATTTTAGCATCATGACTGAAGCAGCAGGTAATTCGTGAACATCTAATGGGAATGTACAAAATCTTAACTTTATTTTTTTTATCTAGGTTGCTTCCAATCCAGAATAAATCGAAATGGTAAAGATCGAATACACTTATTCCTCGTCAAGTTTGTTGGAACGGATCTCATCGCCTTCAAAATTACGTGTTACATATTAGCGAATAAGAAAATAAATTGTAAACATGAAAGATTTAATGCGTTGATTCAATAAATAAAGCAATAATAAATCTCAAATTCAACAACAGAAATTTTTTGTTTCAAAATTCCTACACCATTTACATCAATATATGATTTTTGTTGATTCGAAAAAAGTCATTTTTAGTTTCAACAATATTTCCTATTTGTCTTTGACAGATGTCCTTTTCATGCATTTTTAGAAACAACAAAATTAGTTTTTGGAATGAATGAACGCATTTGTTGGAATAAAAAATATTGCTGGTAAGCCCTGAGTCTACAATAACATTTGTTGATTCTATGCAGAATTCTTTAGACTTTACAATATTTTTTTCTGCGTGATTACACAAACGCGTAATAAATCTACACTGTTGATGCTACAGTAACCCAAAATTTTGCTCAACCTGCTCACGACTGCTAAGGAAGCGTTTCCAATAAAGTTCTTGAACAAAAGTTACATATTGCAAATTGGCCAAATTTATCGAAAACAACGAAAAAGTTTTTAGTTTGATTCTTAATCAATAGTTCCACTATTGAAACAAGTATTTGGCAGTTGGGTTCTAATAATGAGATTACAATCACATTCCTAAAACTATTGCATCATGTTCATCTAATTCCGTTTGTCTCAAGTTCGTCGAAAATCGATGGTGCTCTAGAGCAAGCTTGATATCCGAAGGAAACAATGGGGCACGTTCGGTGTAGTACTAGATTTGTAGTAATGAGCTGAATTTTAGTATGGTGAGAAGGCCAATTCTCCGTTTCTGCAATAAAACGGTGCAAAAAGCGTGGGTATTATGATTCCTTGCCTAATTTGATGCTGTTTGAGCAAAACTTTGGATAACTATGTTGTTTATGTTGCAAGAAATGGAGAAAACAACAACACTGTTGCCCAAAGTTTTGCCCAAACAGCATCAAATTAGGCAAGGAATCGTAATACCCAAGCTTTTTGCACCATTTCATTGCAGAAAAGAAGAATCGACCTTCTCACCTTACTAAAATTCAGCTCATTACTACAAATCTAGTACTTCACCGATCTGTCCTATAGGAGGCAATCAGTGAAGTACTAGATTGAAAGTAGTGAGCTGGATTTTTGTATGGCGAGATGTTCAATTCTCCATTTCTGCAATGAAATGGTGCAAAGAGCGTGGGTTATATGATTTCTTGACTAATTTAATGCTGTTTGAGCAAAAGTTTGGGTAACCGTGTTGTTGAAGTTGCAAGAAATAAATAATACAACAACAAAGTTATCCAAACTTTTGCTCAAACAGCATCAAATTAGCCAAGAAATCATATAACCCACGCTGTTTGCACCATTTCATTGCAGAAATGCAGAAATGAACATCTCACCATACAAAAATCCAGCTCACTACTTTCAATCTAGTACTTCACTGATTGCCTCCTATTACTGAAAGAATCCCCATTTGCACATTTTTTATGCTTCTTATACATATGGTGCAGCAACATGTACGACGCGCAAAATTATTTCAAAACATTACATATTCCGGTATTTGGCTCTGTCGATAAGGTTGAACGAATTTGAACGCTGACTGATAGACGAGAGAGACTATAGTCTTTACCCTACAAAATGATAAGAACAAGAAGAACACTTTCCAAATAAACATGACCTTCGTAGATCGCTCGAAAACAAAACCACACACATCTCACGCAGCGCTCGTCAATTTACAGCTGTTAGTACTAACAACAACAACTTTGTTCCGACCGATGCGCAAACAAATGATAGTCGTCTGTCGCCTGCACTCACAAGTTAGTTGAACTTGCATTATTCTACATATGTAATATGCAAATTGAGACTTTCCCTAGCGACAGGCCCCTTCTTTTACGCCTACTGCAGCAAGCGTTACAATGTATTATGAACTATTCATTCAATTCTAGCTCTATGATCATAGTAGGGAGAACTGGTTTAATACGCGCTGTTTAGACTAAACGACCCACTCAAGTTGCACTGGCTCTTGGAAATAGCCGTTAGCGTTTGAATTATGACTTCAGTAACTCAGAACAGAAAATCTGAATCTTTTAAATACCTATTTATTTCTTTGAGCAGTAGCTATTAACGTCAAAAGCGCAAAAAAAAAATAGGACAGATCGGTGAAGTACTAGATTTGTAGTAATGAGCTGAATTTTAGTATGGTGAGAAGGTCAATTCTCCGTTTCGGCAACGAAATGGTGCAAAAAGCGTGGGTATTATGATTCCTTGCCTAATTTGATGCTGTTTGAGCAAAACTTTGGGCAACAGTGTTGTTGTTTTCTCCATTTCTTGCAACATAAACAACATAGTTATCCAAAGTTTTGCTCAAACAGCATCAAATTAGGCAAGGAATCATAATACCCACGCTTTTTGCACCATTTCTTTGCAGAAACGAAGATTTGACCTTCTCACCATACAAAAATTCAGCTCATTACTACAAATCTAGTACTACACCGAACGTGCTCCATTGCGAACATTTTTATCAAAAAATCGTAGGTTTACATCTACAACATTGTTTGATTTACATTTTTCAGTAATTGGAAGATAACATACTGAACTTTTAGATGCCGGAAACTAGAATAGAATCAAACCATTCCTTAGGTGGCGCGGTTCTCCCGACCTCCCCCAACCAACCCCATAGCTTACCTGCAGTTGTGTTTTGATCACGGTGAGCGGGAACAACGCACAGCGCACCGAGAACGAACTCAGCATCGACAGCGGGAAGAACTTCTTCTTGTCCATCATGTCCCACTCGATGGTTTTGATAAAGGCCTCGCCGCTTTCCATCGTGATGTGTGGTGTCCTCTTCCTGTTAATGTCCAATCGAGACTAAAGCGCGAGATTTCCTATGCAAATATTTCTCCCAATAGTCGATTCCAATCTATCCGATGACCGACTGACGTCACGCCCGTTGTTTCCGGTTCATTGCTGCTTCGCTCTGGAGGGATGTCCGGAACCGAGAGCTCGCTCGCCAGTCACCTATGCGCGGGGTGAACTTTGTGACTTGCGTGATACTTTTTGCGTCACCGATATATTCTTTTGTATTCTCTGCGCCTCAGATAACAAACAGCTTATCTATACTCGTCGTTTCGTCAGCTTTGCATCGGCTTGGTGGGCTTCTTTCTTCCGATCACTAGACCTTTGCGTGACCCTGACGGGACAGACTCGAAAGTCATCCACTCGGTCGACGGGAAACAGCGACTTTATCCGGTTTGTTGCTTTGGAATCTACGGAAGGCACCCGCGGTCGAGACCGATCCAAACGCGCGATGTTTATGTAACTCCGGACCACAGTCAAACAGCAGCAGATCTTCCCTATACAAAAGTGCTCAGCTGAGAGACGGAGCAGCTCACCCTCACTTGCGGAACGCACTGACTGACTGACTGGCTGCCTGTCTGCTGACGGTGGTGGCTCACCTTGAAACCGCGCACACTATAGATTTCCTCACCCCGTCGTCGTGGTTGTACTCATCGTCCCACCGTCATCAGTGTGCGGGGAAATTTTCTCCAAAAAAATAATCTTCTGTCCACCTGCCTTCACTAATTCACCGCATACTGCACCAAGAATCGTCCACCCATCCGGCGCGAGGGCACCTACTTTATCCAAAACGCGCTGACTCAAGCAGAATTTTCCACAACAAGAAAACAGTCCCAGTTTCGCGCACCTTTTCTGCTTCAACTTCGCAAACACTCTGTTTTATTCGACCGACATACCGAGCTGACTTTTCACGACGGAACGATGAGAAGCGAAAAAAATATTACTAGTGGATGGTGAAGGATGATGAAATAAATTCTGCTAACTTCGGGGCCTCCACTTCTCTCAGCTCAGCTGCTTCTGCTGATGGTCGATTCCACTTCTACAGTCGGGTCGAGGGTGATCTGTCATTTACCAACTCCCGACACCACCACCCACAAAACCACAACAGCTCCACCATCATCAGTGAGTAGGAGGTGGATTCTGCGTACTGAATTGATTGATGCACCAAGCGAAAAGAAGAAGAAGTTCTGACATCCAAGCGGTGTGCCGTCGATTAGATCCTCGTCGCTGATTGGTCGATGGATGTAAACGGCACACCGCTTGGATGTCAAAACTCTTCTTCTTACCGTTTGGTGCATCAATCAATGGTTTCACTGAGTGGAAGCTGATAGTGTGAGTTTTACGCGTCAAGGGTGGTTTTTGTTTACTTTTCTGCTTTAGTGGTGGTGGTGTGGCAGCTCTGGGTTTATGGCAGGGAAGCGGTGGGTCCAGCGGAATATTTTCTCGAAAAAAATGAGTTAAGAGTGCGACAATCGTTGAGTGAAGAACTCGGGCCGCGAAAATAAAATAAATCGTAGCGTTCTGACCCGCGTTGTGCTGTGAAAAGTGCGATTTCAGCCAGACAGAGTGAATAGAAGACCGTGGAAAAGATAGCAGTATACGGGGAAGTGATTAAAGGAGAAGAACCTGGGAAATTGTGTGTGATTCGTGTGGAAGAAGCGTAAAGCGGCGGCGCCATCTTGGCTGCCAGCGAAAACGACAGAAAAAGAACAGTGAGAGAAGAAGAAAACACAGAGGAAGAAGCAAGAAGAAAAAGAAACATATCCAAAACAACACGGAGAGAAAAAGAAAATAGATGTAGATAAAGAAGAAAAAAAAATAGTGTTAAGTGACATAGGATTAAGCATTAAACCATAATGTAACCCAACGGAACAACATGGAGCAATCATCACAAATTCAAACAAGGAAACAATACCTGAAAATGAAAAAAAGGAAACGGCAAGAAGGTAAACCAAACAGGACAAATCAGCGAGAATGGAGGCACACAAAACAACATGGGACAACGAGAGAAGGTGGAAGAATGGGCAAGCGAAACAGTATTCCTGGAGCCGGCTGACATGGAAAAACCAACTAAGCAACACCCCATGTGTGTGGGCAAAGCTCTAACAAGACACGGTATACAGAACTACACGGGCATCTCGGCGGTGGGAAAATTCCGCTTCAAGGTCTCGTTCCAGACGATTCAGGACGCAAGGAAGCTGACGGAGATAAATCTTACTGACGAGAACCTCAAGTGCTACCTGCCGGTAATCCTCAAGCAAACAGTAGGCTTCGCGAGGGACATCCCCAGGTCATACTCGGAGGAGGAAATCAAGGAAAACCTGGTGGCTGATGTCGAAATCATCAAAGTAGAAAGAGTTAGGAAGATGGAGCAAAATGGGAAGCTACGGGAAACCGGAAACGTAAAAATCACTTTCAAAGGGAAAGAATTGCCGGACAAAGTGGAGCTGTACGGCCTGCTCGTCCAGCTCGAACTGTATCTTTTCCCAATCAGGCAATGTTCAAACTGTTGGGCATTCGGTCACCGAGCGGAGAAATGCTGGCGCTCCGCCAAATGTCGCGAATGTGGAGAGCATCACACAGAGGGCACCTGTACGCAAAAAACGTGCATAAACTGCGGAGGAGAGCATGCGCCTACGGATGAAGAATGCCCGGAGAGGGAGAAGCAGATCCAGATCAACCGGGCAATGCAGCAGGAAAGATTAACCTACAGGGAGGCCAGAGAAAGATGGCACAAACAGCATCAAAACCAGTTTGAACTGCTATCGAACGCAGATGAATTCCCAGCAATCAACCAGGCACCAACCAAACGAAATGCATCCGGAACCCAGTACAGGACAATAAGACAAACATCGGGAAGGGCAAGCATCCGTGTACCAACAACAGCACCCAAATCGATGTCCTACGCAGAAAAGGTGAAGGAAATCCCACGACAATTCGAAGAAAATCCCCACAAGACGTCAATGCTGGAAAAAACCATCAGCGAAATTAAACAGTTCTGGAGGAATCTCAATCTAGTTCGAAAACTAATGAAACTACAATCAGCCATTTATGTGGACGTAGCGGGACAAGCAGCATCGGACATCAACTATGAAGGAATGTTGATCAGAATCAGTACAACACTAAACCAAATCATCGATGAGTTCACGGAGGACCTGGAAGAGTATGCGACGAACACCAGCAAGGAACCAGAAGAGCCCACAATTGTTATCGATGGATAAGTTCAGGATAATTCAATCAAATGTACAGTCATTGAGACCAATAGAGACTAGGGAAGAAATGTTAGTTTATTTGAAAAGAGAAAATATAAGAATAGCCAGTCTCCAAGAGATCTGGATAAAGCCAGAAGAAAATTATAGGATCAAAGGGTTCAAAACGGTTAAAAAGTGCAGGAAAGAAGGTTATGGCGGAGTGGCCCTTCTGGTCAGGGAAGATGTAGAGTTTGAGGAAGTAGATTTACCAGAGTTTTGCCCAATCGAAGCGATAGCGGTGAAGACCAAAAACATGAAAACAAATTTTGTAATATTTTCGGTATACGTTCCGCCGGAACATAAATACGTAAGAGACGAAATAAGGCAGATAAAAGAAATGTTCAATTACTTTGATAGCTTAAATGTACCAATAATCGTATCAGGAGACTTTAACGCTAGGAATCCTATCTGGGAACAAGGATGCAAACCGTGTCCAAAAGGACAAGCAATCGCAGAAGAACTCCTGAAGAGCAACCTGGTGTTGCTGAACGACGGAACACCAACAACCATCCCACGGATCAACTGTCAAGCCACAGCCATCGACCTGTCCATTGCTTCACAAGACCTGGCAGCAAACATGGAATGGAACGTGGAAGACGAAGAGTTTGGGAGCTCGCATCTGTGCATAGTAATGTCGGTCTCGATGGACATGCCGGTAGTGTACGGGGAACGAACCAAGGTCAACGTGAAAAAAGCCATAGGCTTCCTGAACGAAATACGTCCGCAGTTCTTGTATAACCCAGAGGAAATGCAAGACATTTTTGAAGAAAGCATCCAAAAGGCAAGCTATACTATTGCCAACAAAAAAGCCAACTTCCTTAAGCGCTGGTGGAACAAAGAAATACAAGAAGCGTACAATAAAAAGAGGACCCAGCTAAGAAACCACAACAGAAACAAATGTCTCGAAAACCAACTAAAACTACAGAAAGCAAGGGCAATCTTCAAACGCATAGTTAGGAAAGAGAAAAGAAAGCACGACACAGAAATGAAGGAAAGCATCAACGAAAACACACCAGCGAAACAAGTATGGAACATTATAAAAGGTATTGACACGAATTTAACAGGAAACAAGAAAGGAGCAGATGCACACCCGCCAAAGGATATCGCAGAAAAGTTCATCAATCATAACTATAAACAAATCTCAACCGAATTGGAACCAATCCGAAGGAAGGAGGCTGATCTAGAAGAGTTGGGAGGGTACATCGAAATTGGCGAGTTCCTGCAGATTCTGAAAAGTAAGAAGGATTATTCGGCGGCAGGAATAGACGACATCTCGTACAGAATTCTGAAAGGCCTGAAACTGGACATCCTCGTCGAGATTTGCAACCAACTGAGCACGGTGTGGAAAAACAAAGCCATTCCGGATAGATGGAGGAGGAATAAGCTGGTACTAATCCAAAAGCCCAACAAAGATCCAAGCAATATCAACTCAAAAAGAGGAATAGTACTGATGAACGTGTTTTTGAAATTGATAAACACAATCATCAAAAATCGACTGTATCAGTATCTAGAAGCTAAACAAATATTCCCGGAACTATCATTCGGTTTTAGGGCCGAACACTCCGCTATTGGCTGCGTCAACTATGTGATAAATAGCATTCGGGAGGCGAAAAAGTCCAAGAAGCAAGCATTGGCTATATTCCTGGATCTGAACAAAGCATTCGACTCGGTAAACAGTCAAAAACTGATGGAAATACTGGCGATGAAGAAAGTTCCATCGGATGCACAGGAATGGGTGTACGAATACCTGCGGGAAAGACGAATAATCATCCAGTCACCAGAGAGAGCAGTATCGATCACCACCAACACCGGGCTGCCACAGGGTTGCCCGCTATCACCGCTACTTTTCAATGTTTACACGGTGGATCTGCATAGCATACAAGAAGAAGGAGTGATTCTCGTTCAGTTCGCAGACGACTTTGCGGTATTGGTCATAGGCGAACAATGGGAACTAGTCGGGAAAGCCAACAGATTCTTAGGGAAACTGAACACCGAGCTACAACTACTGAACCTAGCTGTAAATCCGGACAAATGCGCGGTCATAAATTTTAGCAAAATACAGGACTCCAATGTGAACGTGAGGATACAAGGAAATAGGATAGAGCTTGTAAACACACACAAGTACCTAGGATACACGATCGACCGAGGATTCAAACACAGGAAGCACATAGAGGCAGTGGTCACCAAGGCCAACAAGAGCATGAACATGCTCAAGATGATCAGCAATCGACGAAGCCCAGCAGACCCAGAAACGATGTTGAAAATAGGTAACGCCCTAATCCGCTCAAAACTGGAATACGGGGCGATAATATATGGAAACGCAGCGAAATCGAATCGAAAAAAGGTAGAGGTAGTACAAAACGCATTTGTAAGGATAGCCATGCGCTTCTTGAAAAGCACGCCGGTTAATGTAATGCTCGCGGACAGTGGACAACTACCAATGGAGAACAGGCTGGAATGGCTAGCGTTGAAAGACACACTTAAAGCTAAACATTTAGTAAACCCAAACCGAAAGTTCGTAGTCGAAGCCATCAACAACAACGGAGGGAATGGCTCGTACCTGACCGAACTGGCATGCGAGCACAAGGAACTGGCGATGCAGTTGTTCTCGAATAAAGACGACTTAAGGTGACTCCCCGTATCACTCCTATTTCAGCACTTCTTTTTCGATTCTTATTTCTAACAATCATCGAGCGCAACAGTAGTGGTGTTGCCTTTTTACATTTGTTCCATAAACAAACAAACAAAAATAGCACCGCTTTGTCTCGCTTCCGCCAATGTAAACATTACAAGATTATGGATCCTTTAAAAGCAATTCAAGCAGTACACTACAGTCCCGATTCGATCGTTGGTGGCCCGATGGATGGGCTGTCTCGATTGTTGAATGTTCACTGGTTGGGGCAAAACCCAACTAAAAAGCACTGTCAATGTCAACATAGATGTCAAATCGAGTTTGACGTCTGACCGCCGTTGCAACGGAGCTCCTGTATACATAACGTTTGTGAAAGTATGCGAGTGTTTCGTGACGTATTTCTCGTCACTCGCGTGTGTCTAGAGCATTTTGATCAGATGTCAGTGGCCCCAACGAACGAATACGATTCGCTAATCGAGGCGCAATCGTGACCCAACCAGCGAATCCAGGCTGTACTCAGTTTTGCTAAATCACAATCAAACACGTCTCAATGTTACGAAAAACATTGGATTTTATGTGTAATAAGCTAAAAATGATCGAATACTCTTAGCATGCTCTTCCGCTGTTGATGTTTGCCAGCAGCAGCAGTGTTGGCGGACAGTGCGGAGGAGATTTCACAAATAAAAGTTATGTGCTTTTATTACTATCATGTGTGATTAAAAGTACAACAATAATCATTCGAAGAATAGTTTTCGATTTTACGACGCATAATCTATAAATTTGAGTTGATCATTTCAATGATTTTGATTGATTTTATTGATGAATTGGCCCGCAAGATCGACATCACTGCGTTCAATGATCGATGATTGTGCGCCAGAAGGCACCGTCGCACACAGGCGTAAATGGGCCAAATTCCTGGCCATAAGTTGAAAATTTTTTTCAGGGTTTTCCAGAGTCTAATATTTTTTAAAGATAAATGAAGTAATGCTTCATCATGTGGCAATCAATAAAATACTTTGGGATGCATATTTTTTTAAGAATAAATGCCGAAATTTGACGATTTTCTCTACTGTTTTTTTTTTTCATTTGCATCATAACTCATCGGAAGAACTTCAATTATCGTAAAACTGACAATTTGAAAAAATAACTGAGTATGTAACACAGTTCTCCTGATAAGGGTGTATCATTTATACAAAAAACTTCACCTGGTCTCATTTATTTTGCTCTCTTACAGAAGAGTTTTCCAAATCATGTTTTTTGTCAATTTTGAAACATTTTCAGCATTCAAAAAGTTTTCAGATTCTGCAGCATTCCGCGATCTGAATAAAATTACAATAAAATATAAGGCATATTCTTTGTGAATCGCAAAAGAACGGGTACCAGAAAGTACCAGACGAAAAAATAAATCATTTTGAAATTTACACCTTTTTGACTAGTTTTTAGTTACAATTTATGTTTAATATTGATATAACAACTTCGTTTCGACTACTTTTTCAATTAACGGCCACTTATTCTCGGTAGATAGATCATAGCAGAATACAAATCTGATCTTCTATTTCTTAACAAAATGTGTCAAATGGAATTAATTTAGTAAATTTGGGCAGAAAACTCCATACACCGATAAACGCCTAAATGTATGCATTTCAGTAGTAATCTAATGTAGCTAGAACTGTTGTGTTCAAAATGTGTTATAAAAAATCAGAAACAACTCAAATAATGTTGATTACATTTGTAGCATGTAATCATATGTTGATGCACCGTTAAGAAAATATTTTAAGATAAATATTGTTTTTGATAGCTAAACTCATTGAGTTTTTCACTCAGTACTCCACGAACTAACTTTTATGTATAAAGTTGTGTTAAAATGCCATGTTTTAATAGAAAAATTCAAACTGATATATTCCACACGGCTTCTATCATCATGTTCAAATTCCTAAAATTTCAATCCATGATTAATTTTTGAGTTTTGATGTGTTTTCCAGGGCACTATAAAAATTACCCCAAAATGAAAATGTGATTCCCAAAATATCTAGAAAAAGGTACAACATTTAAACTGAGTTTAAGGGACCGTTCAAAAATAACGGCCCATATTCCCAAAAATTGTGAAGATAGAACAATTGTTCAACAAGTTTCCCAATTATGACACTCCTTACAACTTTGCTGAAGACATAAACTCGTTATCTACACTTATGAAAGAATTGAATTTCTCTCACACTTCTAAGAGAATTTCTTTGAAACGAGGTGGCCCTTGTTTCCAAACAATATTTTTCATGGAAATATAATTATTTTTCAGTTCTCTGTTGTCAAATAAAAATGTTCGACGCTTCATGCGACTTTTGGGGGTAAAAATAAACGTTGTCCTTGGAGAGGTTATAAGAAATCAGCCTTTAAGTGGATTAATATGGCTATTTATAATCCAAAATGCTTCATCAATATCTAAATTCACAATTTTATCGCTAATACATAATACACCATAAAAACGTGTTAAAACTTTTTGGCCATGAATTGGACCCTGTTACTCCAGTGTGCGTCGCGACGCGCTGCTGCCGTCGTCGTGGGTGGTAAACATTGCCATCGAACTCTTGGTGCGGCTGAGACAAATTTATATGATTTTCAAGTTTGAGTGAAAATATTTCTTTGTGGCATAGATAGTTCGAAAGAGAAGTTTAATTGGAATAGTGTGTTCTATATTTCTTTTACAAATATCTTGCGTGAAGTGGAGAATTTTAGAGAAAAGGTAAGCGTCGATTTTCTTACGTAGGTGTATTAGTGCAATACTGTGTAAAGTTGAATTTGGATGATGATTCTGAGGAAGCCATTTTGTGATGACACAAGAAAAGGCCTTAACGGAAGTAACGCAACGAGTCAAGCAGAGTGACATCGCGGTGAAAACAAGCCTACCTGGAATAGACGCGAAAAAAACAAACATCAGCCCAGAACTATGGAGGGCAGCGGCGACTGAAATGCTGAACTCAACATACAGAAACCGCAAAAAAATTTACACCGACGCATCGAAAAACTCCAGGGGAACGGCAATAGCGGCGGTAGACTGGTCGGACGGATCCTCTAGAAAGAAAAAGATCAACGAAAATACTAGCATCACCAACGCTGAACTGAGAGCGATAGCAGAAGCAGCCAACATTATCGACGAGCGAGGTTACACGGAATCGGTAATCATCACGGATTCTAGAAGTGCATGCGAGTGTTTGAAGAACAAGGACCAGATCCGAACCAATCATATCGTAAGAAAAGTGTGCCTGCAGCTAGGTGAACTAAAAAGCCAAGGAAAAAACGTGGTGATACAATGGATGCCCAGCCACGTAGGGATACGAGGCAACGAACTTGCAGACGAGCTGGCGGTTTCCGAAACAGAAAGAACAGAGACAGATGAAACGGAGCAGGAAGGACAACTACCCGGATAAAAACTAACCATAGGGTATTTGGTGAAAACCATTCCTGTACCATACAGTGTACCAGCTACAATATAGTGTATTGTAATGCAATGGTTCGCTAAAAGCTTTACATCACAGACAAACAGACGTATCACTTGTAACAAATTTCGATTAAAATCATCGTCACGAAAACTAAATCGCCCAATACTAACCAGGCTGTGTCACGCAAACTACTCAGTAGGTGGCGGCAGTGAGCAAACGTCAAACAGGAGCAAAAACGATGCGAGCGCCGTGACCGAGCGATTTGCGAACTACAAAATATTTGAACTAACCGTTAAAAAGAGTAACGATAAGAAGTGAGTAGAGTAAGACGTCTGTTTTACATTATACATTTACATCCGATCTTTATGTAACAATATTTATTGTATATCCGACAGAAAACCAAAAACAGGGCGCGTGTCGGGAAGCAATCTTCTCACACGCGACTAACACGTTAAAAAAAAATCCTCAATATGCATGAAAATGAAAAAAGAGAAAAATACTTCCAATTGCTTCAAACATTTCTAAACATTGTTTCTAAGCGTCGCAAAGCAATGTTTTTATATTGAAATTTCATTATTGTGTATAATTTTCTGCTTTGATGAGTCCACTTTCAAAAAATAATTTTAATAATAAAACTTTTAGCTAACGTTAATTTGAACCGTAAATGAGTAAAATAAGTTATGCGTGCATATGTTTTTGTTTTGGTTGCTCACCACAACTTCTCGATTGTTGATAAAAATTCGTTCCAGAAAGCAGTAAATCAATTCAACATCTTCAATTCAACTGGAAAAACATAATTATGGACCAGGAAACAGAGAAGTAAGTATATTTATTTATATTAAGTTAAGATGACATCAAAATTTGATTATTTATGTTGCAGGGAATACGAAAGCGAGGAATATTTAGACGAGGAGGAAGGAAATGGCTCAGATCCATTGATGGTGATCGGAGATAATTTGGAGGCTGACGCGGGAATCTCAGACCAGCTGCAGCCGATGAGTGACGATGCCAGAGAGGACGGATTTTCGGATGATTCCTCAGAAGATGCCGCGGACAAATCTGGAGGAGAAGAGTTCGTGTTTTCGTTCAACGGAATATTTTGTCGTCGGCTGTATCGCAGTCAGCAGCGCCCGAAAGAGACAGGCAGGGCTTTGGTGAATGGTAATTCAGTGGAAGAAATACTTGAATCACTCTGGATTCAAGCTAAACATTTGATGGATCGGCAAGTGATCTTTGAAAACGACGTTCCAAGCTGGGCGGAGAAGGTAGAACCATCCATTGAAGATATCGGCGAGTTCGTGAATCTACAGGACGAGGTGAAGAGGAAAATTTATTCTACAAGCGCCCTGACACCACGACTGTTGAGGAACTGGCGAAACAAATACCTCAAAGTGTTTGTGTATGCATTTTCAACCAGCGTGGAAACAGCCGGCCAATATCAACAGATATCGAAGAAACTATTGGCCCCACAAAATCCAGATCGAGCGGGAGCCCACTCCACCAGAGATGATTCTGCGTTGGCTGACGAGTTACGGCTTAATCATTCTCACCTGGAGGGCCATCACAGTTCCTGGCTACTGTGGGCCAACACAATTAATTGCTCACCAGCTCATAAGCAACAGGCTTTGAAACAAGCAGAATCTCCTCCGATAGAGCTGTCGAAGTACTTCCGATGGGCAGCGGTGTCGGAAGCAGCTCGTTTACAATCGATTCATCGGGGTATGGTTGTAGCTAAGACTTCCAATACTGCCTGGTGCCGCGAACTGGATGATTTGAAAAACAAAGTGTCTCTCGGGATTTCAATTTTTCAAGACGTTCATCAGAAACTGGAAGCCATGACTATTCGAGGAAGTACGGAATCAGAGCTGTTCAGTGCGATGGAATCAGCTACTCGTCCAGAAGAAACCAGCTTGAGCCACTCTTTGGCTGAAAAAGTAATGGATTGCAGTGACGTTGATCATGCGTAGCAGTGATATGTAGAGAAAGGATTTTGTTTTATTTTTTTACATCCGATTGTTTTCTTTTATTTGTGATTCATTATTTTTTAAATATATAAACACGTTTTTATCAATGCCAATTTACGCTTTCGTTTCAATCAAAAATTATCTGGGAAAAACATTGAAATCCATATATTTTGGATCCTGACTCAAGCCCCTTTCTGGAAGAAATGTACCGCCGGACATGTAGCCACAGTTTTCAAAAAGCTTGTGACATGGATATACTTTAAAGTAGTTCAGACCATCACAGACCTCTTCCAAAATCGATGCATTTTCTTGGTGATGTCGCCGAAGATGTTTTTTGATTAACCCGAATACAATCTCAATCGGGTTGAAAAAAGGACAGTAGGCAGGAAGGAATATGGGGATGATACCAACGGACCTTAGGTAACGAATTATATGTGGATCGCAATGGATGCGTGCTCCATCTAGGATCCAGACTGAATGAAATCCTGGATATGTTTGAACGAGGTTATTGTTTATCGCAAATTTACGGCAGCAATCAAAAAACTTCAGCCTGTTGAATGTTCCTTCCGTCCAAAAGCTATCTAAGATTCCATCCATTCCAAGGAAACACAAAAGTGAGACTCGGGGTTTTCTAGAGAACTCTCCACGATAGAGAAGTTTCTGTCCAACCACCCCATACCCCTTCCTGCGTAACATATCCTTGTTATCAAAGGATACTTCATCCAGAAAGACTAAGTTATACAAATCCCATCGAATCGCAAGCATTTCCTGGACAAATCTTATTATCTCAGAATCACGTATCTGCCCAAGTAACCATGACGCTGTATATAGAGCATTAATTTCGCTTTATAGTGTATTATATGACATGCGATATAAAGTTGTTTTGTCATATAGGTACCATTAAAGTAAGTTTAAAATTGAAAGTGGCGCTACTATTGTTGATTTAAAGCAAGCTTTACTGTGGTGATTGCTAAAGCATATAAAATGCTTGTACCATATAGCTAATGCAATCAAATCGTATGGAATGCATACTTAATGCATCATGTCAAAAAAGAAAAAAGTATGTTTTTCATTTTTCTATCTATTTTTATCTTCTCATACCTGTTCCGATACTCTCACTTTAATGTTTTTTATTGTATTTCGGGAATTGAACCTAGACTGTTGGAACTGGACCACGATGAAACTCGGACGCGCTAACGCTATGTGCTACGATACCATGTATTTTGCACATGGAAAAATGTGCAACATAAGGTAACGTATACTTAGCTCGTGCCTTATTGAGTTGTGTTATCAGCAACTCTAAAAAAAATGTGCTGGGGTCTGAATGCCATACTCTCGAATATAAATTCGTCTGTGTTGATTCTGTTTTTTTGTTTTCATACGTGCTCACTTCTACCAATAAATAAGATACAATACAAACAGTGCTTTAATCCTTCCTTTTATGAAATCGGGGCGTTAAATAAGGAAACTAATACCCCACATATTTTTTGTTCCCTCAACATCTGATTGTTTTCATACCCCAACCAGAAACCACAAAAACCATACATAATCTATATGTTCAAATAGCAACATCTGAGCATGATAATCTAAATGCTACGCAGCAATCCATGAAATTTTTTGGTTTGTTTCTTTTTTGTTCTGAATGGTTCGGTTTCTAAAAATGTTTTACAGTTTTTTTTTTCGAACTGAGGGGTATTTTTCTGTTGACAACGATGGAAACTTTAGGAAAGGCATATATAAAGTAATAAGTGCTTGCATTATTGATTGCTATAAAGCATTTAACATGGTAATGCGATGAAGCAATAAACAACGGCCCTATAGAACTTTACAGAACTGTCAAAATCTCGTAATGCTTGAATGCTTTCATAATGTAGATTAAACGCTTCATTACTTGACAGATGTATAATAAAAGTTATCTTGCATTAGCTAAACTATAATACGATTGAATTAATGTTATGATATAATGCTTGTGGTTACTTGGGTACCTGCCTTATCCATTACACCCATCCTACCGACTAACCAAAACTTCAACCTACAACCTTCAATCTGAACCCAGATTGGTACCAGCTCACGCAAAAACCTCGGAATATGTTTTCTGTAATATTTGATGAATTGTCACCTGCTTATGGCTAAAAATCCAGAAATAAATCCAGAGTGATCAATCGACCTATTACCGAAAATTTGAATCAATTGTTAAATAAAAAGGTGATCGATGGGAAGCGAGCGGAGTGTGTGGTGTGTTTCTCTGTGCCATATCCATGGGTCCCAAGTATTTTGGATGTAATTTATTCAACTGATAAAGAATATTTGACAAAGTGTATCTCGATGATTTTTTTACCCATGTATTAATAGATTGGCAGTTAACAAGAGATACAATATTCCAGAATATGTAAGCTATTGTTTAAACATTCCATGCAAGATTCTAGTGGAGATTCTCGCTGGCATTCCTGATAGTTGAGCCCATGGTCGATGATTCTATTATGGAAAGCAATCAACTTGATGCCAAATCTACAATATTTTCTAGAATGACCAAAAATCACAATCATACATACGAATAATACAATAAAAATTTTAATAAGTGTAAGAAGGGTTCTGTTCACCATAGGTTTTTTTAATCTAACTTTTGATTTTGTTGATTTGGGATAACATTGATCATGTCAGTGATCAATGTTCGTTTGTGTTGAAAATACCCTTTCTTGCTAAATTCGGAGTCGCTGATTTCGAATATGTTGTCCAAATTCTTACAAGTTATGAAATTTTTGAGATATTTTAGGATTAAAATCCTTCAAATCGTGAATAACGCCTAAAGGTAGGCAATGGCTTAAGGCCTCGAGTGCGTTTCTAATGTTTGGTTTGATCGTCGGGGTCATATTGACTGCAAAGGGTTAAGGAATTGATAGCCTGCTTTTGAAAAATCGTATATTTTATTAAAAAGTAGCCTTTTCATAGAGGTTTCGGTTATTAAATCCAACTCTAGGATATCGTATTGAAGTAATACAGTGATTTTGAATCTCATATTGTATCTAGTATTCATGCCATGCATGAATGCTTGACAATGTATCTCATTACGTTACGAAACACATTCATGGAAAAATCGATGAATTTTAATGTTTATAAAATTCAATTTTCATAAATTACTAGTCATTTAATAGTTAAAAAATAGCAGATAGCGATATACTATTTGATAAACTGATTCAATATAAAATGCTTGTTTGAAAATTTCATGAGGACGGTCAAGCCGATCAATGTTACTTCGCTGATCAATTACACCCCGTTTTACGGTACACGAATTCTTGAACCGCCTCGATTTCATCACCGTCGATATAAGTTCGGGATGGTGGGCGCAGTGATTCCTCCCTGGAGCCCTTTGCCATCATGTACTTTGTCTTCGATACATTAATGACTAATACGATTCGCCTGGCTTCACTTTTTAGTCGGATGTACGTTAAGCATGAAAGACCATCATCTTGCCGTAACCCTCTGCGAGATTGGAGGGTACTCGAGAGTGTCCCTGATACTCGAATTACGCACATAACTCGATCCATCGTCCGTCCGGGATCCGTATTCGTGCATAATATGCCATAGCTGGCCTTGATCGATTGTATCTTACGCCGATTTAAAATCGATAAACAAATGTTGTGTGGGCACGTTGTATTCACGGCATTTCTGCAACACCTGGCGAATGCGAACATAGACTAATTTCGTAGCACCTTTGCAATCGGAGATAGATGGCGGCATACAATTTGAGACAGAGTTGATGTATACGTGCTACGGGAGCCACATTGCAAGCGAGCTCTCAGGAGCACTGTACATTTTGAAACGGAAAGTTGTGCGCCTCATTTTTCTCAAGATGTGTCTCATGAGCTTCGTCTCATGCGCTGATTAAATTAGAAAATAGCTCGACAAAAACTTCCTAAACAAACGAGAGTTGAAACCTTAACCTTTGCATTGATAGTCCCTAGTCGTATCGCATAGACCAACCAGACACTTGAGTTGTGTACGGAAAAAAGTTGTTGAGGTTCTTCGTTACCAAGAAGTTGTTTTTCACCTTAGATACCAACAGCTCACGCAGCGCATGAGACGAGCTCCCCGGGAGCTATGTGCCTAGCTCGCACCCACAGGATATTCGTGCGCCTCCTAGCCGAGCTCCTAGCAGCGCAGCACACTGCGATTTTGAAGAGCTAGGATACAATTCGGTTGGAGGCTCGCTGTCACATTTATGTACACATGAGCAATGGGAAACTCTGATTTGAGAGAACATCTTGCTGACAGCGCTCAATATACTATACTATAGTGTGTTCGCGCGATAGTTCATTTTAAATTTACTAACGTTATAAATAATGATTAATTAAATTGATATAAGGGTAGCCTACAAGGATGGGAAAAAATCACTCATTTATTGCGCATCCCTCACTCACAACCACGCACAATCTGATGCGAGTGTGCTTCTCCCCCAGTCAAGCAGAATGTTTCCACATTCATTGCACATTCTTTTTAATTGCCGAGCACCAAGCGACGCAAGCAACGACGGCCGAATGAATCGCTACTGAGTCTGTGTGCCGAAGACGAACGAACCAATATTGAACGAATGTTTGTATACTGAATCGGGTGCGAGAGCATTCGTTTTGGAACGTTCACTCAGCGTTCAGTGGAAGCATTCAGTACTGGGAATTGAATCAGTCAGCGCATTTTGATTCAATCAGCTGAATGCCGCTCGGTTGTTGAGAGAGCGAACGTCCTTTTCGTATACACCGATCCTAGCTGATGCATTTCACACTCGCATTTGTTTCTCTTCTGATTCGCTTCGATGTCGTCGGTGGCGAGCCGTTCGTGTTGCGTTCATTCATGGTGCGCCGTGCTCTCACTCAGTATTAGGTTGCTGGCGTTCTTTTGGCTATTTTGCATCGCCGGCATTCGGGTGAGCGAATGAGTTTTCCCATGCTTGGTGGCCTAAACAGAGATTTGAATACTTCATATAAACAGTATACCACAGACAAGGGAGCGTCCATAAATTACGTCACGCTCTGAGGGGGGAGGGGGGGTTCAGCAAAGTGTGACGACCCATAGAAATTTTTTCGAGTCTTCATACAAAAAGTGTGACATAGGGGGGAGGGGGGGGGGGTTGAAAATCAGCAAATTTGGCGTGACGTAATTTATGGACGTTCCCCAAACAGACGTAACTCTTCGAACATTTTTCGATTCAAATCATAGTCACGGAAACATATTCGCCCAATTCTAAAGGGACAATGTTTGGCCGACCACCAACTAGGTGGCGGTAGTGAGCAAACGTCAAACTCGAACAAAAACTATGCGAGCGCCACGGTTGGGCAGTTGGCCAACTATCAAATTTTGAAAAAGACCGTTAAATTGGTGTACTATGGGAATCATCAGAGTGTTACGTCTGTTTGTCTGTGAGTATACTCTATAGAGATTCATGAATCATAAGGTAATCCAAATAGCCATTAAAATGCATTAAACAGACATGAAGATCTTCTTATTGACATTATAGTGGCCAACATGGATATTCAATGGAATATTTTGGTTCAAAAGTTCAAAAAGAAATGCTCAAATGGAAGTGGTAATTTTAACTGATACATAAGTGGAACCACAGAGAACCTCTGTGGTGGAACCTTTTGGAAATAAAAATAACTGACGGCAAGACTTAACTCCATACTATCAACCATTCCCCCAATGTTTTGAACATACTATGTATTGATCGTTTTCCCCTCGGTTTTCCCATATCTTATCAATTTAACATCATATACTAATATTTCGTCTTTACTTTCTTTCCATTTTCAGCTCATCGACATCTAGTTTATAGATAAAAACACACCTTTCTCGACCACACCACCACTGCAACCATGAGCTCTCCAAACAAACCGTTATCGATAGGTGTTTGATCAGCTATAGGAGGGTCCGGGCGTTGGTAGAGTGACATAACCTTATCAGTCTGCACTCAGGTTGTACTCCTAGAGGGTTCAGTCCCATCTGGCTCAGCAGTAAATCAAAAGATAATCACGGCAAACCGCAAGTGCATCCGTGAGCCTTAGAGGCTACCAACGACTGCCACCCCGTCCCTCAACGGTCGCCAAACGAAGCGGGACCAAGTGTGGGACTTCGGTCAACCCGACCGGTCTCCGATTGCGCGCGCAATGTCGGAAGGATTCGCCGCTGGTTTGCAGCAGGACGACCTTCTTCAGCAGCAACAGCAGCAGCAGCAGGGCGGCGAGTGGTCCTCGTACACCATCATGGACTCGTCCCGGGTGTCCACGTGTCTCATCTCGATGCTCCTGATCGTGTACGGTAGCTTCCGGAGTCTCAACATGGAACAGGAACAGCGCGAGAAGGAGAAAAAGCGCCAAAGCGAAAGCATGAACAACCTGATCACCGGCGAACCGGTACAGCAGGAGCAAAGTATGTGGATTTGTGAGGTTGGGCGGAGTCGTTTGGAAGGAAATGATGTTTTTTGTTTTGGTTTTGCAGATAAATTCGCAACGTTGGACACGATGCACGCGCTCTGCCTTCCATTGGGAGCCTCCATATCATTGCTGGTGATGTTCTTCTTCTTCGATTCCATGCAAATGCTTTTCGCCGTCTGTACAGCAAGTAAGTTTGTTGTAGATTTCACTACATGCAATCGATATACTGTTGGATTTATAATAAGGCTCACTATCGTGAGATATAAGGGACGTTGACCTCTCGAACATCTCAAATTCATTTTATTTTTCTTTTCGTTTCAGTCATTGCCACCGTAGCGTTGGCGTTCCTCCTGCTCCCCATGTGTCAGTACATCATTCGGCCCTGCTCGGACGGTAATCGGATATCGTTCGGCGTGTGTGGTCGTTTCACGGCCGCCGAGCTGTTCAGCTTTTCGTTGGCCGTCTCGATCGTTTGCATTTGGGTCCTGACCGGCCACTGGCTGCTGATGGACGCCATGGGGATGGGACTGTGTGTTGCATTTATAGCATTCGTACGCTTACCAAGTCTGAAGGTGTCCACCCTGTTACTCACCGGCCTGCTCATCTACGACGTGTTCTGGGTGTTCTTCTCGTCGTACATCTTCAGCACCAACGTCATGGTGAAGGTGGCCACCCGACCGGCAGACAATCCCGTGGGAATAGTCGCCCGCAAGCTGAACCTCGGCGGCATCGTGAAGGAACCTCCGAAGCTGAATCTACCGGGGAAGCTGGTTTTTCCCAGCATTCACAACAGCGGTCACTTCTCGATGCTCGGCCTGGGCGATATCGTTATGCCGGGGCTGCTGCTGTGCTTCGTGCTCCGTTACGATGCGTACAAGAAGTCCCAGTGTACGCAGACGGCGGAAGCCGGCGTTCCGCCTCCGAGGGGAGTCGGTTCGAAGCTTACTTATTTCCATTGTTCCTTATTAGGGTAGGTGGTGGGTGGAGGTTTTGTTTGATCGAAATTTGACTGAAGTTAATCTTTTTTTTTTCAGTTACTTTCTCGGTTTATTAACCGCCACCGTTAGCTCGGAAGTATTCAAGGCAGCACAGCCCGCTTTGCTGTATCTAGTTCCGTTCACATTGCTACCTCTGCTGACGATGGCGTATTTGAAGGTAAGTGCATATACATACCATTGTGTTAGTACTGAAGTCTGTTGAATTCGATTATCCGAGCGAAAAACTACCATTAGAAAGGGTAGTGTTTATTTGATTTAGACGTGGTTTATGAAGTGATTCACCAGAAGCCATGGTGCTGATATCGATTGCTATCATCGACTGATGATTATGAATTTCAGTACCAAGGCTCTCGAAGATGAGCGACTAAAGTAATCCGTTGTTATAGAACAAAGATGCGTTTGCTGAATGACCTCCTTTGGCAAAGGTATTGCATTGGACGAACTCGGTGTTTAGGAGGACAAAGCACCAACGTGAAGACCGAGATTTCAATCGAGATAGCCAAGCAATCGAAAACTTGTACTGTTGCGCACAGATTTAGTACGCTTGATGATGAGTTGAACTGGTAACAATGAAGCAAGTGTGAAGCGTGAAAGTGGTGGCGACAGAGCCGACGGTGCTATGATTTTACGACTCGGCAGTGTCGTTTAGTTCGTCAGGAAGGAAGGAACTGCACTCCGGTTAGGAGATTCGTCTGTCCCGTGAACATTCACTACATTGTAAGTTAAATTAAGTGATATGTATGAATATAATAACAATTAAATAAATTTGCAGTATTGGAGCTGCCTGAAGTAGAAGCTGCTACCGATGTGTGGTTTTTGTTCCGTGACAAGTCGTCCTAACATGTACTATGTACAAGAATCTTAAGTATCGAAAGTGGCACAGTGAAGCCTTTGAATTTTGGCCACTTGCAAGAAAAGAAACAGAACGAGAAACTGCCCAACAATTGCTAGACTGGAGCGCGGTCAGTGTATTTATCCATGGATGATCAATGACCAACTCGCCGCAAGCGGATTTGCTGCAAGCATGGAGGTCAAGAAAACTCCATATTGGAGTTTGGTTCCTGGGCAGTGCAGTATCGATAGCGGTGCAAGAAGTTCTACGTGATTAGCAAAAGCACAGCTCGTGGTCCTTCGCGAAGTTAATCCCAATCAAAGAACATAGGTGGTGTGCAGTGAAGGAACGCCTAAAGGACGATGAAGATGATCCGGCATTGAGAGACGGAGTGTCCGAGCCCTAGCCATAACCCTGGTCACGATATGCTTAAGCATCGATCCCAAGATCTATTGGCGAAGAAGAAGCTTGGGATAACTTGCGTAAAAGCGAAGACTACTTCATCAAGAAGACATGCAACTCTGTTGTTTTCCCATACTAACGGCAAGCGTCACCGACGGCACTGCCGCCTGTTGAGTTAAGGTGGTACCTTTGTATAAAAGTGTAAGAGTGTATTGGTGCGAGTATGAAGATTTACTCACACTATCATAAAAAGTTCCACCTTTATCCGTGGTGGCGCTGGTAACAGTGACTCCCGATCTTCGGCAGTGTTGCAAGTCTTCTTGATAAAGTGGTCTTCGGTAAAAGTCATCAGCTTTCTGGTCGGATTGATACATAGTGCACAGTACTTCGCAAACAAGCTTGCTGATGAAGGGACTGCCGAAGCAGTATGAACCGATGATCCTGGGATTGGAATTGGAGGGTATGAAGTTGTTGAAGTTAACGGTGGGCGTTGTCAAGGAAGGCAAGCCAAGCGATGGAGCGTTCTTCAGCAATCCAAACCAGCAGCAGGAAGGTGCTAGAAGTTGGGACACTACGCTTCACAGTCCTAGAGCGACGATTTCTCCTTGAATGTTTTGAATACAGGGCAGGTGAAGTGACACGTATTGCATCTGACGGCAAAGATAGTCGTCTTGAACTATCATTGATAGTAATCACTTGTCATCAAAAGTAATAGTGAAAGGTCAGACCAGCCAATCCAGGTTCCTCACTAAGAATATTAATTGGCAAAAATATGCATCAGCGAAATCTTTAGGAGTTGAATCATTCAACTCCCTCCCACCTTCGGATGAGTATCGATGCCTGTCTGAACTAATTTATTCAGAATCACAAAAACGACAAAAACAACGTGTTCCAAGTACAACATTTAAAAGAAGACCAGCCACACTAGGCTGGGATGATGATTGCACCCAGTTGTATCTTTAAAAATCTGATGCTTTCAAAGCTTTTCGTAGGCAAGCGTGGCTCAAAATACCACATGTCAAAAAGTTCGATGGGCACCCTTTTCATTTCGTTCCTATATGACGCTAGGCATGGTACTCCAGATCTTTATCAAGATTACGCTAAACTTGAATAATAACTGGAGAACCTGCTGAAAGCGAAAAAGCGGAGTTATTGGCGACATTTCATGGAGGGTCTCTCTAGAGGAACTTCGATGATAACGCTTTAGAGAGTGGCTCGCAACATGCAAAACTACCCATCCTCTGAGAGTGATGAATACTCCAATCGCTGGGATATTCAACTTCGCCAAAAAGGGCTGCCCACCCGAATAAAAAATACAGTAGAAAAACCGAACGTTGTATTGTAACAGTACTATTTAAAACCATATTTTTACAATAGACACCACTGTAAAAATAAAAATACAAAAACAATAAAATGTAATGTAGAACTAGAAATCCTCTACATAGAGATGAGCGGAAGTTACATACGTCGATTCGGCAACGCTGTTTGTTTTGTTTACAACAGCTGCCAACACTTGCTACAAAGCTAGATGTTCAAACTTTGTGCGTGACTTCGTTGTGGTTCAAGTTGTTTTGTTTACATTTTCTAATTATGGTAGATTTTTTTTCAAAATTTTGTTGAAATAGCGGAGCAATCGAAGAAATCTGAATTCAATGCAAAAGTGTTAAGCTAATCATATCGGCAGAAGTGAAGCAAGAAGCAGCAATGGAAGTTTTTTCGACATGTGCAGCAACAAAAGTGTCGTCATAAGCATGAGCTTTTGAAAGCAGAATTAATAAATTTTTATCTTTTTACTGAACATACATATGCCGCCAATATCTCGATAATAAAAATAAATAATTTTAATTTATTTAGTTCCGATTGCAATACCGTTCAAACGACGCCTTCCTACGAACGATAAGCATGTTCATTTGGCTCACACTTTGACAGTTCTCTCTGCACGATTGGCTCACAATGGCCGCCTCCGCAGATCTCTATAATGTAGGATTACTATGTAGAACCCAATACAGTAAATTGTAAATAAGATTTTTACAATATACTACCGTATTACCCCGCTAATACGACACCGACTGTTGTCGAATAACCGGAGTAAACTTTTAATTCGACAAACTGGTCACCCTACACCACGTTGCTCATTGAAATTTGGCAACTCTATTTTTGTTTTTGTTTTGATTTCCGGATTTGTTATGAAACATGATTTCAACAGATATTGCGGTGGTGCGAATGAAAAGCTCGTTCTTTTTACGATTGTTGCCATCCTCAGTCGATTCCGGTTGATCTTCAGGCGGTTTGGGCGTCAAATAGCACCAAAACTGAGCTTCCGGAATTAGCGTCTGCAAGAGGAGCTGCTGCGGGTGCGAGTATAAGCGCAATATTAAACTGTTTTGCATTTACAGTGTACATCGCTGTGACATTTCAACACTTTTTAATTCGACATGTGTCGAATAAGCGGGGTACGAATTAAAAAGTGTCGAATTAAAACGTGTCGAACGAGCGGGGTAAGACGCTATGGCAGCAAACTGCTAACTGAGATTTCCGTAAAGCGTCTACAAGTAAAAGAAAGTGTTGTACGGATTGAAACAATCTAGCAGAACCTGGAACCAGAATCATGATGGGAAGTTGAAGCGGTGTGAACTGGCAGAACGAAGTTTGACATGTGCCAGCACTGGGTCAAGAAATTGAGGAAGCAACTGGCAGGGAAATTTTGTGAGGAAGGGCCTTGGATTGACCATCAAAGTCCTTGGAATTCTAGTAACGCTTCAGAAGCACAACGTTTCATTGAACGAGGTGCACCATTTTCAGCAGTAACTAGGAATTTTTGGCTTAGAAGACTGGTAGCGGTGGATCCCAACTAAAGGCTGACGAGGCAGATGGGCTCTAGCGCCACGGAAGAACGAAGGCAGTCGCAGATCGTGTCATACCGTGACATGGTAGGAGGTCTGCTGTTCCTTTCTGGTACAAGGCACGCGTGTGGACATTTGTTACGCCGTAAATCAAGTTAGTCCATCCAGAAGAAATACGATGGATAGCCGTAAAGCACCTTTTTCTCTACCTCAAGGGGACAACGATGTTGAGACGTGACGTTGGATACGTCTTCATGAAGTTGGGCATACAGTCAGGTTTTTTTTTACGCGGGGGATACGTACCGCGTAAAAAAAAAACTCAGTTCAAAAATTGAAAAACCGCGTAAAAAAAGTCTCACCATTTCTCGACGAATCATGCAAAAATAAGACGATGAAGTTTTTTTTGTATGGAGTTTTCATTTACGCGGCCGCGTAAATGAAAACCGCGTAAAAAAAGACCTGACTGTATTGCAATTTTTGAAATTCTGCCAATTCGTGTGCTTTGCGAACCACTAAGCCTTTGTGAACAAGTATTATTGTAGCTCTTAGGCTCTTAGGTTATTTTGTCGTGTTTTCTCGGATCAACATCGTTTCCGTTCCGGTTTAAATCTAAAACATATCTTTCCTACATTTTAGGGTGATTTGAGGCGGATGTGGAGCGAACCGTTCATCATACAGCAAGCATCCAAGCAGTTAGAAGTTTAAGCTGTAGTTATCATTTACATTTCCTGATTGGATACAACAAAAACACACACATAGAGAGATACATACAATAGTATTAAGGCCACGTTGAGTAGAAAAAGAAAACTGAAAGGAGAAAAAGCATTACAAAACCTAGAGACAAGCAAGACAAGGATTTTAGCAGTTAAGTATACATATAAGAGCAGCATAAGAAAAAACAACACATTTTTCTGATATGAATGTATTTAGTGAATCAAGACAGTGAATCATGTGCGGATGAAAATGCACACATGTGTTCAAAAGTTCACACACACACCCACTAACACAAAACCTATGTTGCATTCGTGAAATCGCGCAGAAGTATGAAAATGAACAAATTATCTAATACTATTCATTCAAGTGGATATAGGACTCATATGCGAATCAAAAGCATAGTACAGCTATAGTGTGTAGAAGCCGACGACAGTACATATAGGAAACAGGTTTATCATCCACAGTTACACCGTAATTCATCTTCCGTTCATTATTCATCCATCATCCGCGAGAGTAGTGCGTACCCGCGCGATTAGTTCGAAATTCATCAGTAAGCAAACCGCCAATCAATGTCATCCTAGTTTTAGTATCGCTTCTAGTTTCGCTATTCCTTTATTTGAAAATAGCTACGTCCTCATTATGCCCAAATGAATGTTTTCGAATGCCGACAAGAAAATAGAAACAATGAAAAAATGCTCTTATATCATGTACGCTTGTGTAAACTGGAATCAATCAGTGGATGCAACGCCCAGTTGAGTCAAATTATTAGTGAGCTTAGACTTTGTGTGAGAACAATTACGATTCAAGAAGTCCACGCGTTATCAAATAAATATTTTTGGGCAATAAAAAATTGAAACGGAAGTGACCGCAAATTGCGAACAACTCAAATCATCGTCACTCGTGAAGCTTATATTTCACGCGAGCATTATCTGTGTTACAATCTCATTATAAAAGAAAAAAAGAAAAATGACAAAATTTAGCGCAATTCCAATTGAAGCAAAAAACGAAATTAACCCCCGCCCCTCCCCTTTTTGGAGCTGACAGTTCACAAACACACTCACTCACAGGAGACGCGTACATGCGCGTAATGATGATAAAACAAAGGATAAATAAAAATGTGATAATTTTGTATAATTTCTATCCTTTGCACTCTCTGTGTATGCCTATCTCGAATGTATACCTTATGATTTTTTTAAACATGAAGAAGTCTGTTTAAATTAGCGAAATAAAATCGTTTTTGAACATTAAACTGGTTTGTTTTATTTGAATTTCCGTTATCCCTTATATAGGTATAGTAACCCTCGAGTTCTCAATACGGCTTGGAGATTTTTTCTCCTCTTTACATTTCTGCAACCCCAGCGTTAAGTGTAGAATTAGCGTTATGTTAAAATACACGTAAATAAATAAAAAAAAACAGAGTTTATTGCAGAGCAACTTCCAAATCATATACACTACCCGTCATAAGTACGGACTCACAAAAAGTATTGCAACAATATTGCATCACCCTGACTCACTTCGATATCTCCAAAACCTGAGGACTTACAAAGATGCTGTCTTCAGGTAAGTTGTTCAGAAGACCGAAAGCAACAACTTTCCTGAAGGCGGCATTTTTGTAGGTGCTCTGGTTTTAGAGATATCGAAGTGAGTCAGGGTGATGCAATATTGTTGCAATACTTTTTGTGAGTCCGTACTTATGACGGGTAGTGTATGTACAATACCACCCCTCACACAGTCACCGAGAAACCTCCCCTGGAACTGCTAACTGGGCGTCCGGTCAAAGACCTGTTGCCTTCCCTGCGGACAGATCCCCATTGGCAACGAGACGAAACCATACGAGAAAACGACGCGATGAAGAAAATGCAGGGTAAGCTTTATGCCGATCATCGCCGACATGCTAAGGAATCGGACATCTCCATCGGGGATATAGTGATGCTGAAGAGCTACGAGTCCGGAAAGCTTGAATCGACTTTCAAGATGGAGAAGTTCACGGTTCTGGAGCGAACCGGTACTGATACAGTTGTTGTCAACAAAGACGGAGTGAAATACCGGCGTCCGGTTGCCCACTTGAAAAAGTGGCCATCTCCATCGTTACCTTCCACCACCTCTGATTCTTCCACAGGTTCCCATAAAACCTCGGAGCAGGACGTCTTGAGCCATGAACCCAAGGATGTGGAGCTTTCTCAAACTTCGTCGCCTATGTCTGCACCGAACCTAGCAGAGAGAAAGGAGGATGATCGGCAGACAACGTGTACATCACGGAGGCGTGTCAACCACTCAGAGAATGATGCAGTACCCGAACAAAGCCGTCCTACAAGAACAAAAAAAGTGCCTAAACGATATACATGATTATTTTTTTTTTGACTATTGCTATTGATTCGATTATTTTGTAGAGAGTAGGAGAAGGATGTAGAGTTGGGAGCATAGAGAGGGAGAGTACTGCTGTACTAGATAGACGAGAGAGAGAAATATAAATTTGAGGGAGGTATCAGTTGACCTGTAAAACATACGCCAGTCAGAAATAAAGAGTTGTGTAGTACCGACGTGTTCAGTGTTTGCGCGAGTTGTTTTGGAAGTGAGAACGCCACAACTGGGATTCTACACTTGGATCTAGCTGGGCGTGATGCAGCCGCTGGATGCCAGAACAGACGCTGTTTGAGCCGCACCTCCTTGGTGAACAAACGCTCGAATCGTACCTCCTCACCTCCTCAATCTAGCTGAAGTCAGAAGGACAACAGTGCCCAACTAAGCACACAACTTTTAGCTGGCGGTATTTGTCATCGCTTGACCCGTGGAAGCATGAGGTAGGAACTTGTGAGGACCAGAGCTATGTTTGACGCTCTTCTTATCGCCCACCGTTTTGCAGCCTAAACCACCATAAACTACCATTGAATAATGATAAATTTGACTGTTCAACAACAAATTATAATCTGTATATTCTGTTTCCTGCTTAAAATGCTCTGTTGAGGCCATCAGCAAGCTACCGGGGTAATTCAACATTCGCACTTTTCGCACCGACGAACCGACGTGACAGTGGTGATTCAAAAGTGTCCCCCCCAAATTTAACGGTCGACCACCGAAGCGAGCGATCGCTTCTGTCAAATCAGCGCAGACGCGAACCGCTTTCTATATGAACACACGGGGGTTCGGTGTCGAGCTATCAAATCATCGCGAGCCGTTATAGAGGTGGCGATAGTGTGCGGCTATTTTTCATCATGGCGTCGCGGACAACAAATTTGAATTTATTTGTTCTAGCTGTCACGTCGGTTCGTCGGTGCTTTTCGTGCCATTACTGTACCAACTACTCGATCTTTCCAATCATCAAAACAAGTAGAGTATTGTTTCCATTCATGCCATTGTTCATATTATTTCAAATTCCGTTCGACACACCACCTTTGTATGTACACTACACATTATATATCTTGCACACAATAGTTCCATACAATAATGATCCTTTAGAACATTGTAAATTCAATGGGGCACGTTCGGTGTAGTACTAGATTTGTAGTAATGAGCTGAATTTTAGTATGGTGAGAAGGTCAATTCTCCGTTTCTGCAATGAAATGGTGCAAAAAGCGTGGGTATTATGATTTCTTACCTAATTTGATGCTGTTCGAGCAAAACTTTGGATAACTATGTTGTTTATGTTGCAAGAAATGGAGAAAACAACAACACTGTTGCTCAAAGTGTTGCTCAAACAGCATCAAATTAGGCAAGGAATCATAATACCCACGCTTTTTGCACCATTTCACTGCAGAAACGGAGAATTGACCTTCTCACCATACTGAAATTCAGCTCATTACTACAAATCTAGTACTTCACCGATCTGTCCTATAGAGGAAGGCTGATATAAATAGGACACCAATGTGTACGGAGTTTGAGTCGGAAATAAATTGTTGAAGAGAAACTTTCTCTTTTTCTATTCCTCCGGATAGTATCCTCAACAACATGCTCTATATAGGAAGCAATCAGTGAAGTACTAGATTGAAAGTAGTGAGCTGGATTTTTGTATGGTGAGAT
Source organism: Aedes albopictus (assembly GCF_035046485.1). Classification (NCBI taxonomy): domain Eukaryota; kingdom Metazoa; phylum Arthropoda; class Insecta; order Diptera; family Culicidae; genus Aedes; species Aedes albopictus. The sequence goes on from NC_085138.1 coordinate 165,100,652, forward strand.
GATCAGTTCTCCATTTCTACAATGAAATGGTGCAAACAACGTGGGTTATATGGTTTCTTGCCTAATTTGATGCTGTTTGAGCAAAAGTTTGGGTAACTGTGTTGTTGAAGTTGCAAGAAATAAATAATACAACAGCACAGTTACCCAAACTTTTGCTCAAACAGCATCAAATTAGGCAAGAAACCATATAACCCACGTTGTTTGCACCATTTCATTGCAGAAATGGAGAACTGATCATCTCACCATACAAAAATCCAGCTCACTACTTTCAATCTAGTACTTCACTGATTGCGTCCTATTGCAACTACTTGTACAATTTGTGCACAATAAAATCAATGGCACTAGAGCTTTCAATAATAAAAACACCATAAATTGAATGGTAGTTGGCTTGAATTTGCTCCAGAAAATTACCGTGCCGTGAAACATGATGCACTCTGCAGCATCACTGCATCTGCACGCAGTTCGATAAACATATTTTTTATTGCTTTGGGCCAGTCTAGTTGAGACGCTCTTAATAAATACTGCGTTGAATTTTTCAAGCGTGCATTTGCGGCCCGCTGTAAAACAAACAACAACCACAAACCGTTCCAGGTCGCTGATCCGTTGTTTGACGTTTCTGCGCGGGTTTGCGCGAGTTCGACTCCTCGCTCGCGGCTCGTCGGCTGCTGAACTGCTGAATCCAGCGACGACACGGACACCACTCCCCTTCGACTTCGTTCGTACGTGTTTTGATTGCGCTCAGGCGGCGGTGTGATGTTTTCGCGTTTTCTCTCGCAACTAAAATCACTTCGGAACGTTTAATTCCCGTTCGAAACCCGGTGAAACCAGTGTCGATCGGTAGCGGACGGGTTCCGGCGCGTCGGTGCGGTATCGGTTCCGTGCGGAATGTGTTATCTTGTGCGCGGTGTGGATTTTTCTTTTTCCGGGGCAAAGATCATCTCGCTGCAAGCTTGAAGCAGACGAAGAGCAAAGAAAAAAAAATCGTGCTGGCAGGCAGCATCATCATCGTCATCATCTGTAGCAGCAAGCAGCTCAGCAGCCACCGCCACCGTCATCATCACTGATGGACGGACGGATAGGTGGTTTCCACTGATGTTGTGCAGCCACGCACCTCGGGACGGCGAGAAGAAGCTGATGCAGCCAGAAAAATAGAGCACCAACCGAAATATAAAACCATACCGTCTTGGCTTTCGCGGCGACGGCCCTCCCGAACGAAGAAAGGAAGGAAGGAAGCAAATAAGGTAAAAATTGAGTGGGAATCAAAATATGGCTGTGGTCTGTGGAAGTGTTTTGGTCAGGGATGGGAACACTCACTTGCAAAGAGTTACACTCACTTGCTGTTTTCTCAGCTCAGAAGCGTGCAATCAAGAAACGATGTATGGACGACTTTTGCCTTGTGGTTTTGTCTTAAAGTTTGCCGAATAGAGTAAGGCTGTGACCATAGTGGGTAAGGTGAGATGCGATTGGATGCGATAAGTTATGAGATGAGAAGAGGGAAGTTTGATAGGCCATAGTGCATGAGGTTTTCAATGAGGGTGCGCATGTTGTTTTCACATCCTTTTTCGCCTATTTCGTGCGCATCAACGAGTCGCGTGATTTGATCGATGAAGTCGCTTGTATGTTGAAGCGCTTCTTTGGATGTGGGTAGTGAAATGATCGTTTCATCTGTAAGAGCGGAAAGATAAAATGCACCTGCTTTTTGTTTTGCGCGGGCCGTTTTTTTGCTATAACTTAGTCAGTTTTGATCCTGTTGCAATAGCAAAAACCGACAAGTTCAAAAAACAAATCTGGTGTAACTGTACAAGATTGAGATTATTGAATTAATTATTTGATAAAAGAATGTATAAAATGTAATTATATCCGCGTGAGGGATGTCTTTATGTATACACATATTTTTACTTTCCGGACTGAGCTATCTGAGTGTTGATTTCAATTTAAATCAATATGAGACTGTTATACTGATTTTCGGCATTAAAACATTACTTTATTGTGCTGAACTCGGCAAAAAGAAACAAAAATTCGGCAAGTATGTATTATTTAAGGGTATAGATTTTTTTTTATTACAAAATTTTCGGCGACATCTACGAGAAAAGATGTCTCTAATACAGGGTGTCTACTACCTGGAAAACCGGGAATTCTCAGGGAATTTTATTTAACAGGGAAAAACCTGGAATACTAAGGGAAATTTTACTCCGAAAAAAAAATCATTGGGTCGTATGGACCTGGTAGTAAAAATCCATATAGAAATTTCGCTACAAGGATTTTTTTCCAGAAATTCCGTCAGAATTTCTTTCTGGAACTTCTTTAACAATATCTCCTGGAATGTCTCCCAGGATTTCTTATAAAATTCCATTCCGCATTTTTGACGCTATTTTTCTTGGTATTCCTTTTTGATTTTTTTCCGGAAAGGTATACTTCCGGATTGCTTCCAGGATTCCTGAATTCCAACCGATTTCTCCTGGAGTTTTTCACGGGGATGCTGTTTTTTCTCAGAGTTCCTCCAGTGTTTTGCTCAAAGAAATCTTCATAGGATTTCTACCAGAATTTATTCCGAATACTCTATAAGAATGTCTGTTCGGATAAATCGTGGAATTTCTTTCGGCACTCCTCACGAAAATTTTACCCGATTCCTTCCGGTGCTCCTCTTGGGACTTCCCCAGAAGATCTTCACAGAACGTTTTTCAGAGTTGCTAAAGAAGTTATTCCTGGGGTTCCTACTAAAGTTTCTCCAAGGATTTCTGAAGGAGTTTTCACGAATTTACTGCAAGAGTTCCTCAAGAGATTTCTTTTATTTTTTCCTGTGATATCTTCAAACCATTGCTTTGGGCTTTCTTCGAGATATTCTTCCTGGTCTCCTACAGGAAATTGTTAAAAGTTTTTGCGATGTTTATTTTGAAGTTTTACCTGAGATTTTTCTCGGAGTATCTCCTGGAACTTCTCTCAGAAGATTCCTTCCGATGTTGGTCATGAGATGTCTCTCCGAGCTTTTCTTAATTAAAATACCCTGGATTTTCCCCTAAGATTTTTTTCCCAGAGTGCCTTCTGGAATTTCTACAGAAGTTATTGCTGATATTTCTCATTGAATTCTTCTCTTGCATATTTTCAGTGCCAGGCTGTTTCTTGTAGTTGTACCGGATTTCTTATAGTGATCGACCCGAGAGTTTTACAGATATTCTGAGCATTATTCCCAAAATTCTTCCCGGAATCTTTACCAGAAATTGTCCCGAGATTCTGGATATTCCTTCAGGAATTTCTCCCAAAGTAATTGCAGGGATTCTTCTACGGGTGTTCCTCAGAATGTCTCCTGAGATAACTTACGAAATACCTTATAGGATTTTATTATTAAATAGGAAATTCATAGAGAAATATTCGAGGGAATTCAAATAAAATCTTGCGAGAAACTTCGCAAAGTGTTATTGAAGAAATCTCGACAGGAACTTCAGGAAAAACCTGAGAAAAAATGAGACATCTCGAAAAAAGTTCGAGATAATAGTAATCCCGAGAAAAAATATTAAGGACATCCAAGGAGGAATTCTGAAAACCATATGGAATCTTGAAAGCAGCTGCGGACGAAGTTCCGCGAGGAAAACAAAGAGAAATATCGGAAAACTATCGGTAAAAATCCAATAGTTAATGAATAGCTGTCCCGGAAAACCGTTAAAAAAGGCATGGACATTGGCTTCAGCCGGCGGCTGTACCGATTGAACGAAACTTAACACTGAGTGGCTACGGATAAGAAACTATTCGTGAAAATTTTCATCGGTCGGAGCGGAAATCGAACCCTCATACACCCGGACTCTAACCGCATGGCTACGACATTCTTGAAGAAACTTTGAATAGTTTTGGATGGATCTTCAGGAAGAATCCAGCGAGAATCTCTAGTATATCGGAAAACCTTTGCAAGAAATATCGGGACGTACTCAAACAGATATCTCGTGTTGAAGAATCTTGCGGAAAACCAGGAAGATACTTTGGAAGAAATTCCAGGAATAATGCTCAGAAATATAGAAAGAATTTTTGAAGAGTAGGGGAACTTACGTATTTTCGGCAGTTTTGTTCTCTTCGTCATGGGGGGTTTTTTTGAAACCTGTTGAACACAGAGTTGGCATCAAACCCTTCCCAACCAAATTGAATATGATCAAGTTTGAGGCAATTTGAACGGCATAAATCCCTCATGACGAAGAGAACAAACCTGGCGATGATACCCTAAGTCACCCTTTATAATTTTTAGAAAATTTGGGTTATTTTTTTAATTATAAACTTTCAAAATTTCATCTGGAAAAACCTGGAAAACTCAGGGAATTTTATTTTGAGTTATGAGTAGACACCCAAGTACACAATATTCATCATATCTATATATATATATAAATGAGTTTGTAGTCCCTTTGAGGCAACAAAACTCACGAACGGCCGAACCGATCAGCATGACCCTTGCACGTTTCGATCCGTATTCATGGTGGCTGTGTTTATATGTATAAAAAATTACAAAAATGAACTGAAAAATGTAAGAAAAATGATAAAGTACTGATTTTTTATGAGCTGGGAAGGAAATCAACACGATCGAAATGAAACCAATCTAGAGTGCGGTGCCATTTTGAGCTCAACAGTTGTCAAACCACCACGAGACGGCAAGACAAAGTTTGCCGGGACAGCTAGTATTAGATAAAAGAGTATCAATCGAAATCGATGTCACACTCTTTTCTAGTTTTGCCTGACAAAGAAAAAAGCAGAACCTTTCAATCAGAATCCTTTTAGCAATTGAGTTGAATACTATAAATGATGATGATGATGATGATAGTTCTCCATTCATTGTAGCACGGTACTAAGCCCGATAGCAATGGGCTGTCCACCCAATGTGATTCGATCAAGCAAAACATTATAATTATACTCAACTTGATTTTTCAAGATCACACAATTATATATAGTGCAAGCAATCGCATTGGAGGATGCCCCAATGAATGTGAAGAAGAAGAGTTCACCATTCTCTACATAATGGTTTTAAAGGGAAGTTGGCATCTCCACTCTTCCAACCATATATAATGTATCGACTGGCGGCTCTGATAACCCTCCTCTTAACCCCCAGAACTGGTTGTGTTATATTTGCATTATATTATTGTTATGTTAGCATTTGAAAGACGGTTATTCTATTACATATACCAGATTTTGAATTTGGATGGAATGTAATAATCGAAAAAATAAAGTAATGTATACGTGAATAAAAAATATTTACCTTTTATCGTTGAAAACTTACTATTGCCTTACGAATGCCTCTTCGATGAGACACAGAATCGTACTTGTCCAGCTCCTGACCCTGCGACCGTGGCACATTCACCAGCCGCTGCGCTTGTTGCTATCGTCTTCCCGCATCGGACGGATGTCCTTCTTGAACAAAGAGTAATCGCTACCCACCTCGATGTCGTCGGCCGGGCTCTTGATGTGATTGTACTCCAAAACTCTCGAATTTGGAAAAGCTGGTCACCGTTCAGGGTGTTTTCCCACGATTTGATGCGGTCCGGTTCCTGGTACCAGAGCGTCCAGGTCGACTGCAGCGGGTGCTTGATCAAACATTTCGCACGGTGTGTCTGGTAGAACAAATTTATTACAAAAAAATGGGCATCGCTAATTTTTACGCTACGTGAAAGTTGACGCTACCAGCTTTCATTCAAGCCCAACATCGAAATATTCCATCGGGGGAACTTTTTCATACAAAAATTGGGTATGTTTGTTAAGTAGAAATAGGGATTAATTTGGAACCGTGAATTTTGTATGGGGAAAAACAGTATTCTGAAAAAGTTGTTCGGGATCCCTCGGTGGATTTTTTTGAGGGACCCTGCAAATGAAAGCTGAAAGCCTCTATTTTTGAATAGCGAAAAATTTGACGATGCCTATTTTTTTGTTATAAACTTTTCCCATACACACGCCGTGTTCGGGTCGACGATGACTCCCTGGTCGGCGTGGTTCTGCTCGGTGTTTTCCGTTTGCTTCCTCTATCTCTCCGAAGTATTAGTTCCACACGCCATTCGTCCAAATGAAATTCCTCAGCACGAAAAAAATGTGACAGTACAATTTAAATACGTCCTCGCGCGTGAGCAATTGAGTTGAATACTATAAAACCCTTAAACTTTCTAAATGCAAATGAATAGCATGCACTGAACAAACGACCATATCAAACATTGATCACTTCATTTAAATCCCGAACATAGAAAATAAAATGTTTTTTATACACATATAATAACAAAAATATGCTGTAAAAAACGGCGCAGTATCATAACGTCCGAGGCCATAATGTCCCAGGGCTTTATGGCGCATTTTTTCGGGGCATTACGCCCCAACATACAAGTATGTCACGATGTCCAAGGAAAGAAGGCACATAGGATATTATGACGCACCTAAACTTTTGGACGTTATTTCGCAAAAAAACGCGACTTAACAACCGGGACAGTATGGCCTCGGACGTTGTGATCCGGCCCCGTAAAAAACTTAAACGATTTGATGGAATACTATTTTATATGCAATGAAATATGTTATTTTACATGGCGATCGATAGACAGTATGATAAATTTTTATTACGTCTGTTTCATCAAAATGCAAGTCATGTGAAAAAGCATTGAGTTATATTTAAAAACGACATCATATTAACGCATTTTATATTACCTACTAGCATTCCCAACACATTAAATCCGCATTGCTTTCCATACACAACGAGCGCAATCATAAAATCCATACCCGACAAGCATTCTCTTGCGTTCTCTTGCGTTCACATGCGTCGAAGCAGCTCCATCGCATCTCCGCACTCATCGCAACTGATCTACTATGTACGGTTTATGCGTTCTGCATATAGTTTCCACAGAGTGTGCTTTGACGCTTATCCGATCTCTTATCTCTTTGCATCGCACCTTACCCACTATGTGCTCAACGTAAGGGTCGCACACGCACACCAAAGCTGTCACAGAGCTGTGAAAGCGACTCTCCACGAGGTGAGTGTAATTTACATTCACCTCGTGGAAAGTTGCCTTCGCAGCTCCCTCACGACTTTGGTATGCGTGTGCGACCCCTACTCTGTTCGACAAACTTTTAGACAAAATCACAAGGCAGAAGTCGTCCATGCATCGTTTCTTGATTGCACGCATCTGAGCTGAGAAAACAGCAAGTGAGTGTAACTCGTTGCAAGTGAGTGTTCCCATCCTTGGTTGTGGTTTAGGCTTGGAATTCGGTGTCTTCGATGAATCGGCAAATATTTATTTTACTTGCACGCGCAACTGATCCGTAGAATTTGAATAACTGAGTTTATGAAATAAGTGGTTGCTTTCGGATATTTGACAATTTTTTTAAGCATGCTAGGTATTGTTTGCCACAGCTGTGCGTTCTGCATTTCATAAATCAGTTTGGATCTTAGAAAGCTGGCTTGTAATCACTAAATCCTCAGGGAATTTTATTTAACAGGGAAAAACCTGGAATACTCAGGGAATATCTTGAGTAGGGTAAGTGTGCCGATCGTTGTGGTAATAAGGTAAATTGATTTAAAAAAAATATGATCTTTTTATCTAATGAAGGGTTTCAAAACGTTGGTAGGTAGTTTCCTATCCAAATTTTCCCGGAAAAATATGAAAACTATCGTTTCTCTCTGTTTTCGATCAAAAATCGCATACCACAACAATAGGCACACTGTTCCTATTATGGAGGTAAAATTTAATTTCGGTTCCTAATGTTGCGGTATTCCATTGAAATCATATGGGATACCGCAACATTAGGAACACTGCAGCAGAAATATTAAGGAAAATATTTTTTTTAATAGATTTTTGGGCAAATCTTAAGCACACAAAAAGTGCAATCTCATAGTTTAAGCATAATACATCTATTAAAAATGCCTTTTGGTAACATTTCAGTCAAAAAAGTGCTCAAACGCCACTACCGCAACATTAGGTACTACCACAACGAAGGGAACAATTACCCTACTCAGGGAAATTTTACTCCGATAAAAAAAAAACATTGGATCATATGAATGAAAACCTGGTAGTAAAAATCCATATAGAAATTTCGCTACAAGGATTTTTTTTTCCAGAAATTCCGTTAGTGTTTCTTCTGGAAATACCTCCTGGAATGTCTCCCAGGATTTCTTATAAAATTCCTTCCGCATTTTTGACGCTATTTTTCTTGGTATTCCTTTTTGATTTTTTTCCGGAAAGGTATACTTCCGGATTCCTTCCAGGATTCCTGAATTCCAACCGATTTCTCCTGGACTTTTTCACGGGAATACTATTTCTTCCCGGAGTTCCTTCAGTGTTTTGCTCAAAGAAATCTTCGTATGATTTCTACCAGAATTTATCCCGAATTCTCTATAAGAATTTCTGTCGGAATTTCTCATAGAAATTTTACACGATTCCTTTCGGTGTTCCTCTTGGGGCTCTCCCAGAAGATCTTTCCAAAATTTCTTTCGGAGTTGCTAAAGGAGTTATTCCTGGGGTTTCTGCTTATGTTCCTCCAAGCGTTTCTGCAGGAGTTTTCACGAATTTACTGCAAGAATTTCCAAGAGGTTTCTTTTATTTTTTTCCTGTGATATCTTCAAACAATTGCTTCGGGCTTTCTTCGAGATGTTCTTCCTGGTCTCCTACAGGAATTTCTTACTAGTTTACGCGAGGTTTATTTTGAAGTTTTGCCTGAGATTTCTCTCGGAGTATCTCCTGGAACTTCTGTCAGAAGATTCTTTCCGATGCTGGTCATGAGATGTCTCTCAGAGTTTTTCTTAATTTACCCTGGACTTTCTCCTAAGATTTTTTTTCAGAGTGCCTTCTGGGATTTCCACAGGAGTTATTGCTGATATTTCTCATTGAATTCTTTCAGAGCCAGGTTGTTCCTTGATATTCTCCAGATTCCAGATATTCTCTGCATTATTCCCAAATTTCTTCCCGGAATCTTTACCAGAAATTGTCCCGAGATTCTGGATACTTCTTTAGGGATTTCTCCCAAAGTTATTGCAAGGATTCTTCTACGGGTTTTCCTCAGAATGTCTCCTGAGATAACTTACGAAATATCTTATAGGAAATTCCTGGAGAAATATTCAAGGGAATTCAAATAAAATCTTGCAAGAAACTCCGCAAAATGTTTTGAAGAAATCTCAATAAAGAAAAACCTGAGAAAAAATGAGACATCTCGAAAAAAGTTCTAGGCAATAGTGATCCCGAGAAGAACTATCAATGACATCCAAGAAGGAATCCGGAAACCTCATGGAATCCTGAAAGCATCTACGGACGAAGTTCCGCGAGGAAAACAAGAGAAATATCGGAAAACTATCGGAAAAAATTCCTAAATTTTTCTTTTTTAGTTGAATTCCTAAAATAAACTATTGGATATTTAGCTATCCCGGAAAACCACTAAAAATACACAGACATTGGCTTCAGCCGGCGGCTGTACCGCTTGAACGAAACTTAACACGGAGTGGCTACGGATAAGAAGCTATTCTCGCTCAGAGCGGGAATCGAACCCTCATCCATCCGGACTCTAACCGCATGGCTACGAGGCTCAACCAATGGCATTCTTGAAGAAACTTTAAATTGGTTTGGATGGATCTTCAGGAGGAATCCAGCAAGAATCTCTAGAAGTATATCGGAAAACTTTTGCAAGAAGTATCGGGACGTACTCAAACAGATATCTTGTGAAACAATCTTTCGGAAAGCCAGGAAGACACTTTGGAAGAAATTCCGGGAATTACGCTCAGAAATCTTGAAAGAATTTTTGAAGAGCAGGAGGAAATTTAGGTTATTTTTTGTATTATAAATTTTCAAAATTTCATCTGGAAAAACCTGGAAAACTCAGGGAATTTTATGTTGAGTTATGAGTAGACACCCAAAGTTTTCAAGGATTCCTCAAATTTTGGTAATACTTGAATATCTTGATGGGGTTTGGGTGCTAGAAGTGGATCCCCTAAGCCATCGAAATTCAGGGTGGCCACAGACTCGGGAAATGCGGGAAAAAGTCGGGAATTGAAATTCATGGGGAAATATGCGGGAATGAGTCGGGAATTTTGCTTATGATCGGGAATTTTTAAAATTATGTGTAACGCCTCCAGCATGTAAACTTAAACCTAGATTTCTTGAACCTTGACTCACTTCAAATTCTGATTCTTACACAGTTTCGAAAGGCTCACGCAGGGATTTTAAAATCCTGATGAGCGTGGGTTTCTGAATAACGAGTGATTTCTTGTTTGATAGAGACTATCCGGGTGACAGGTTTTTATTGTCCAGATGCTCGAAAACCAACCCCGGTGGGACCTTTGGTCGTAGGCTGACAGGGAAGGGGGGGTTTGCTTCGGCAAGCCTGAGCGTTTGTTCTCCAGGAGGAGCGGCTCACAACAGCGTCTGATCCCCATGTTAGGGGCGGCTGATCTACGTCCGAGTGCCAGGGAAGGACTCTAAGCTCAACTGTGCACTATGGTCCTCCGGAAAGTAGGGGGTTGGTGTCAGGCCCTACGAGCCAGCCGTAAAAAACCATTGTAACGGAAAATCAGCAACAGAATAATACGAACCGAGACCAACGGCAACGACCCCAGCGAACAAAAAGGACTTGCGATTGGAAACTCGGTACGTGGAACTGCCGATCTCTCAACTTCATTGGGAGCACCCGCATACTCGCCGATCTACTGAAGGACCGCGGGTTCGGAATCGTAGCGCTGCAGGAGGTGTGTTGGACAGGATCCATGGTGCGAACGTTTAGAGGTAATCATACCATCTACCAGAGCTGCGGCAACACACGCGAGCTGGGAACAGCTTTCATCGTGATGGGTGATATGCAGAGGCGCGTGATCGGTTGGTGGTCGATCGACGAAAGAATGTGCAGGTTAAGGATCAAGGGCCGATTCTTCAACTTCAGCATAATAAACGTGCACAGCCCACACTCCGGAAGTACTGATGATGACAAGGACGCATTTTACGCGCAGCTCGAACGCGAGTACGATCGCTGCCCAAGCCACGACGTCAAGATCATCATAGGTGATTTGAACACTCAGGTAGGCCAGGAGGAGGAATTCAGACCGACGATTGGTAAGTTCAGCGCCCACCAGCAGACGAACGAAAACGGCCTACGACTCATTGATTTCGCCGCCTCCAAAAATATGGCCATCCGTAGCACCTTTTTCCAACACAGCCTCCCTTATCGTTACACCTGGAGATCACCACAGCAGACGGAATCTCAAATCGACCACGTTCTGATTGACGGACGGCACTTCTCCGACATTATCGACGTCAGGACCTATCGTGGCGCCAACATCGACTCCGACCACTATCTGGTGATGGTCAAACTGCGCCCAAAACTCTCCGTCATCAACAATGTACGGTACCGGCGACCGCCACGGTACAACCTAGAGCGACTGAAGGAACCGAATGTCGCCTCAGAATACGCGCAGAATCTCGAAGCCGCGTTGCCAGACGAGGGCGAGCTCGATGAGGCCCCTCTAGAGGACTGCTGGAGTACAGTGAAAGCAGCCATCAACGACGCAGCCGAGAGCACCATCGGGTACGTGGAACGGAATCGACGGAACGAATGGTTCGACGAAGAGTGCAGAACGGTTTTGGAGGAGAAGAACGCAGCGAGGGCGGTAATGCTGCAGCAAGGGACTCGACAGAACGTGGAACGTTACAAACAGAAGCGGAAACAGCAGACCCGCCTCTTTCGGGAGAAAAAGCGCCGCCTGGAAGAAGCGGAGTGTGAAGAAATGGAACTGCTGTGCCGTTCCCAAGAAACACGGAAGTTCTATCAGAAGCTCAACGCATCCCGCAACGGCTTCGTGCCGCGAGCCGAAATATGCAGGGATAAAGACGGAGGCCTCTTGACGGACGGACGTGAGGTGATCGAAAGGTGGAAGCAGCACTTCGATCAGCACCTGAATGGCGTGGAGAACGTAGGCACGGGAGCCCACGGCAACGGAAGGAACGACGACGTCAGTGCAGCGGAGGACGGAAATGAACCAACTCCCACGCTGAGGGAAGTTAAGGATGCCATTCACCAGCTCAAAACCAACAAAGCAGCTGGTAAGGATGGTATCGCAGCTGAACTCATCAAGATGGGCCCAGAAAAGTTGGCCACCTGTCTGCATCGGCTGATAGTCAGGATCTGGGAAACCGAACAGCTACCGGAGGAGTGGAAGGAAGGGGTAATCTGCCCCATTCACAAGAAAGGCGACCATTTGGAATGTGAGAACTTCAGGGCGATCACTATTTTGAATGCTGCCTACAAAGTGCTATCCCAGATCATCTTCCGTCGTCTGTCACCTAAAACAAATGAGTTCGTGGGAAGTTATCAAGCCGGCTTCATCGACGGCCGGTCGACAACGAACCAGATCTTTACCGTACGGCAAATCCTCCAGAAATGCCGTGAATACCAGGTCCCAACGCACCACCTGTTCATCGACTTCAAAGCGGCATACGATAGTATCGACCGCGCAGAGCTATGGAGAATCATGGACGAAAACGGCTTTCCTGGGAAGCTGACTAGACTGATTAAAGCAACGATGGACGGTGTGCAAAACTGCGTAAGGGTTTCGGGTGAACTATCCAGTTCATTCGTTTCTCGCCGGGGACTGCGACAAGGTGACGGACTCTCATGTCTACTCTTCAACATCGCGCTGGAAGGTGTGATGCGACGAGCCGGGCTCAACAGCCGGGGAACGATTTTCACAAAATCCGGTCAATTTGTGTGCTTTGCGGACGACATGGACATTATCGCTAGAACATTTGGAACGGTGGCAGAACTGTACACCCGCCTGAAACGCGAAGCAGCAAAGGTCGGACTGGTGGTGAATGCCTCAAAAACAAAGTACATGCTGGTAGGCGGAACCGAACACGACCGGATCCGTCTGGGTAGTAATGTTACGATAGACGGGGATACTTTCGAGGTGGTGGAGGAATTCGTCTACCTCGGATCCTTACTGACGGCTGACAACAACGTGAGCCGTGAAATTCGGAGGCGCATCATCAGCGGAAGTCGGGCCTACTACGGGCTCCAGAAGAAACTGCGGTCGAAAAAGATTCACCCACGCACCAAATGCACCATGTACAAAACGTTAATAAGACCGGCAATCCTCTACGGGCACGAGACATGGACCATGCTCGAGGGGGACCTACAAGCACTCGGAGTTTTCGAGCGACGCGTGCTAAGAACGATCTTCGGCGGTGTGCAGGAGAACGGTGTGTGGCGGAGAAGGATGAACCACGAGCTCGCTGCACTTTACGGCGAACCCAGCATCCAGAAGGTGGCCAAAGCCGGAAGGATACGGTGGGCAGGGCATGTTGCAAGAATGCCGGACAACAACCCTGCAAAGCTGGTGTTTGCAACGGATCCGGTTGGCAAAAGAAGGCGTGGAGCGCAGAGAGCATGATGGGCGGATCAGGTGGAGCGTGACCTGGCGAGCATTGGGCGTGACCGAGGTTGGAGAGCGGCAGCCACAAACTGAGTATTGTGGCGTACTATTGTTGATTATGTCTTGTCTTAATGATGTGGAAAAAATAAATGTATGTATGTATGCTCGAATTCAATTTGGGCACAAACATATTTAAAATCACAATTTTTAAAAATGAAGTTTTGAAATCTATAAAAACGTGAAAAAAGTATCGCAAAAATAATTTTGGTAGTAAAATTTTGAATGATTTTATCAGAAATGCCATAAAATACTTCTCCAACATTATCTTTGAAAAGTTCTAGCTTGTTACATTTGTATCAAAATGGAGGAATTAGTGACAAAGTTTTAGAGATTCTATCCAGACTTTTTTCTGTAGTAGTTCCTTGTAGTAGTCAGGATTTTTTGCCGGAATATCTGGCTGAGTTTTAGGACAAGTTTCAATTAATGTTTTCATTGGAACTCTTTATAATGAGTCCTTACTTCGCTAGTGGAGGACTTCCTGAAATTATTGCTTTGTTGGAGTTTTTAAGGGTTTTTCTAGAAATTTCAGTTCATAGAAAAGCTCCCTGCAATCACAAAATACATCACACTAACAATTTGGCATTTAAAAAATGGAATAATTAATACTGAAAGCATTAATAATTCAGTCGTCTTTGAAGAGTCTCTGATGGTTTTTTTTATGGAATTATGAATTGATGACGAAATACTGGAAGAAACTCTTTCTTAAAGTGTTTTCTGTGTAGCGATTTGTAGAATTACTGGATTAATTTATAATTGAATACCTAGAATCCTTGCAATCACTGACATTACAGCGGAAGCAAAATCCAAGTTGGAAACCAGAAGACAGGATTATTTAGACTTTTTTTTATGAAATCTTTCAATGTCTGATGAAGGAATTCCTGGTGTTACCAATCTAAAACATGAAAAGCTTCTTGCATTATTTCCTTAAGACAGACATGTGAACACTACAGAAGAGCTTTCAACCTTAATTCTTAATGCAAATCTGAAGAATTGCTTTATGTCCTTCTTGGGGTTCTGCAGGGTTTGCTGACAAAACATTGTCCTGAAATCTTGAATGTCAAATATGCCTTATACTGAAATAATGTTAAGCCCTTCTTGTAGGTATATCTGATGTTTTTTTGTGTTACTTATGTGCCTGAGCCTCATTTTGCACCCAATTTCCAAACTATAAAATTGTGATTTTCAGCAGTGTCTCAACGAAAATTCCATTGTTCCGGATTTATGCCCGGGGCACTGGAGTAACCTTTTTAACAGGTAGTGGTGCAACCTTTAATTCGCCTTCGAAAACTAGCTTGCGACACATCAAACTTCATGATTTTGCAGAACAAGACTATTTGAACATGGTACTAGGGATTTTGGGTACAATGGCAACCTCTGCGGATATCCCGGAAACTTGGTGTCTCTAGGAAAGTGTGCACTTTTTTATTGGTTCTGACAAATCGAGTCGAGTCAAGTACAACCCGGGCAGAGGTCAAGTACTGACGATCAAAATGTGATATTGGTTAGATTGAGATAAGAGGTAAAAGTACTGAAAATAATAGCAAAAATTTGTTCTTGAACCATCTAAACAATAGCAAAATTTGATATTTGAAGATCAATCAAATAGTTCACTGCTATTGGTTAGATCTTACCAAGAGCTAAATGTGCTATGATGACGATGTTCCAGGAGAAAATTTGAGATATTATTTTCAGTACTTTTACCTCTTATCTCAAACAAACGAATATCACTTTTTGATCTCCGTATGAAAATATGCTATTCTTGAGCTTTTTCTCTCTGTTCGGGAAGACACTGAAGACGACCTTACAGTTGAGGTCGAAATACGTATCTGTCAAAGGATGCAAATTCTTAGTGGAATTCAAAGGAACCGTACTTAACCCGATTTTCTTTTTATTTACAGATATTCCCCTAACAAGCCCAGGTTAATTAATCATCATCTGACAAATCAATATTCAACTTATTTGGGAAGTTCTTCAACAATGGGATTTGAAATTAATCCCAGAATAACGATGTTTTCCTTAAATATCTAAAATGAGCCTTACAAATTTCGTCAGAAATGTCAAAGTTTTGTTTTTTCAGGGTTTGAGAATTTCAGCTAGAAATTGATAATGAATAGAAAACTTTTCATGAAAATTCGCAGGTATTTTAAAAATTTGAAAAAAAAAATCCTGCTGAGAAATCCATCGCTTGTGCTCTCATAACAAAACTATTTTTTTTTTGAAAATTACCAATTCCCACTAAACAGGAATTTTTCATATGTATTTCGAGATTTATCTGAGTTCTGTATATTTTTTATCTAAATGTACCTTCAGAAGCCAGTTTCTTTGGAAATTTCCAAGAGTTTTTAAATTTCCTGATTTGTTACCAGCAGAGTATGTGATAAAATATCACCGTTTATTCAGTATTCTTGCAATAAACTCCTTCCAAAAAAATTTGTTAGGAAATTCCTCGAAGAATTTCACCAGAAAACACTGCAATAATTCTGCTTATTGGAATTATAACAGAATTATATCAACAATGCCGTCCTTCACACCTTTAAAATTTCTGCATTCCTGGGATAGCGTAAAAAACCTCTTGAAAATTCCGAAACATGTTTTCAAGCATAGGCTTACTTTACAAGGCATCCGGAAGCAAATTTCAAGCATATGTTACATGTAAATTTATTTTGAAGTTAACGTCTCTAAAATATTGTAAAACCACAGACAAACAGACGTAACACTCTGATAATTTCCATCGTACACCGATTTAACGGTCTTTTTCAAAATTAGATAGTTGGCCAACTGCCCAACCGTGGCGCTCGCATCGTTTTTGTTCGAGTTTGACGTTTGCACACTACCGCCACCTAGTTGGTGGTCAGCCAAACATAGTCATTTTAGCATTGGGCGAATATGTTTCCGTGACTATGATTTGAATCGAAAAATGTTCGAAGTGTTACGTCTGTTTGTCTGTGGTAAAACTGTCACAGCATGTATCACAATGCCACTGTAAATATTTCAGTTATACAGATCCACTTAAAAGTTTGGATTTTTGGATGTTTTACATGATCCATAGGTGTTCCGTATACGGAAGAATTAGATCCTTATGTAATGTTACGCTAGATTTTTGCTGTTTCCCATTGCCCGCATATCCCGCCATGTTCATGCTTCGCGTGTGTAGACCAGCTACCGCGCGCTTCATTCATGCCCGCGTATGAATGAGGCTGTGTAGAGGAAGAAAAATTGAATGGAAAAAAGTACAGTTCTCGATAGACGATCGACAGGGACAGACGTGTTAAAAGAAGCTATGTTATTCGCGTTAATTAGTTTAATAAATAGTAGTTAAGTGCAAACACAGTGTTCCTATTTCCCAGTAACCCAGTCCTAGTTCCGAAGAAGTGTCCTCCCGAAAGCCCGTAACGTGTATCGGCCACAAGACGAAGCGTCCAGCGAGGGATCTTTACCCTCTAGCTTCGAGTCCTCCTCCGAAAAGTGTTACAGTCCACTTTGCTCGTTCCCCCGGACGGAACATTGGTCCTTCGAACCGGATACGTGGTCCGGTAGTGAAAAGTGTGTTACCCTCCCCGGACTGAGTTACTGGTGAAATCCCAAAGACAGACTCTAAGTAGTGAAAAGTGAATCCGGTGCGATACCGGAAGTGTGAAAGTGCTCGAAAGATGTCGCTACTGCACAGCCCGAAAGCCACTCGCTCGGGAAAGCTGCATGGTGGCACAGACAAAGAAGAAAACGAAGAGGAAAACAACCAACAGCGCTCGGCCGGAGCGATGGATGCTCTGAGCCGGAAGATTAGTGTCCTGAGTCGCCAGCGCAAGAAGGCGGCTGATAAGATCAAGCGGATCGGAGGAATTGTGATCGACGACGACGCCGACGTATCCGTGCCGAAATTGAAAGTGTACATGAAGAATGTCGACGCAGCCTACAGTGAGTTTAATGGTTTCCACAATCAACTCGCTGAGATCATCCCGGATGAAGAAATGGAGGAGCACGACCAAGTGTACATCGAGTTCGAGAAGGACTACCACGAAGTGTCATCGTACATCGAAGAGATGCAGATGGACGCGGCGAAGAACGAAGCTCCTGAAATCAAGCCCCAAGTCATCGTCCAGCAGCAACCGCTGAAGGCACCGATACCGACATTCGACGGCCGATACGAGAATTGGCCAAAATTCAAGGCGATGTTCCTCGACGTGATGGCTAAGTCCAATGATACTGACGCCATCAAGTTATATCACTTGGACAAAGCTCTCGTCGGAACAGCAGCAGGCATCCTCGACGCCAGGACGATGAACGAGAACAACTACGCTCACGCGTGGAACATTCTCACGGAACGATTCGAAAATCCCCGTGTCATCATCAACACCCACATCCGTGGCCTTCTGTCTCTGAAGAAAATGACGAAGGAATCTCACCGTGAGCTGCGACAGTTGGTTGATGATTGCTCCAGGCACATCGAGAGCCTCCGTTACCTGAAACAGGACCTCCTCGGTGTGTCAGAACTGATCGTGGTGCATCTACTTGCATCAGCCCTCGATCCCGTTACTCGGAAGCAGTGGGAAGCAACAATCGTTCGAGGAACGCTTCCGAAGTACGAAGACATGATGAAGTTCCTGAAGCAACAGTGTGACATCCTGGAGAATTGCGAAACGTCAGCTCAAGTCCCCACTCCTCGGAAAGATCGAACGTAAAGGCCGCAGATCCATCGAAGCCAAGTCCGAAGTCCAATCCGAAGATCCTTGCTGCTTCTACTAGCGGCGGCAGTGCTTCAAGCGAAACATGTGACTTCTGCGGTGAGTTCCACAAAAACTTCCAGTGTGAGCAGCTGCAATCCATGACCGTACCCCAGCGGGTCGAGAAAGCACGTTCCATGGGCATGTGCTTCAATTGCCTGAGGAAGGGCCACCGGCTGAAGGATTGTCCATCCGATCGAAAGTGTTTGAAGTGTCGCCAGCGTCATCATACACAACTCCATGACGAGACCAAGTTCAAGCCCAACCAACCCGAAAGCAGGACTGCCGAAGAACCCGTTCCGTTGGATCCCGCTCCGAAGCCTGTGGTGAAGGAAGCTCAAGCCAGCAGTTCCAGTGCCTCCACACCGCAAGGCGCACACAACGTGACGTCGTCGTGTTCGCTTCAGGCAGCACCGATCAAGAAAACCGTTCTCCTCCTGACGGCAGTGGTACACGTTTTCGATGCTCAAGGTAAGCCTCACTGTTGTCGGGTTCTGCTAGACTGCGGGTCCCAAGTACACCTGATTACGAAGGAGATGGCCGAACGTATCGGCGCAAAGATTTCATCGGCGAATGTGAAGATTTCCGGTGTCAACAATCGGACAACCACCAGCATGGAGAAAGCCACCGTCAAGTTCCGGTCCCGTTATAGTGACTACCGCGCCACGGTAGAGTGCGTCGTGACCCCGGCGGTGACCGGCAGAATTCCAAGCTCCCACATCGACGTGACCGATTGGTGCATTCCTCCCGGGTTCCAATTGGCCGATCCTGAATTCAACGTCCCTCAAGAAATCGATATGCTGATCGGTAATGAGCTGTTTTTCAAGATCATCCGGTCCGGTCAGTATCGGCTGGCAGAGCACCTACCAGAGCTACGTGATACTCATCTCGGGTGGGTATTCACCGGTGAGCTGGAAGAAGCGTGTCAGCAAGGTCCAACGTATTCCCACACGATCACCGTCGAGAACGTGTATGAAGCCCTGCAACGATTCTGGACCGTCGAAGAAGTTGCCGATCAAGAACCCATCTCATCTGAAGAAGTAGAGTGTGAGAAGCATTTCCGCTACACACATGAACGCACCGACGAAGGAAGATTCGTTGTGCAACTCCCACTGAAGGAAAACGCCTCCCAGCTGAGTGACTGCAGGTCGGTCGCTTTGAAAAGATTCCACCTCCTCGAACAACGTCTCGTTCGGAATCCGTGTCTCCGAGAGCAGTACTTGCAGTTCATCAAGGAGTATGAGCAGCTCGGCCACTGCAAGCAAATTGACGAAAGCAGAGATCCTTCCAACGTCCAAAAATGCTACCTGCCACACCATGCTGTTATCCGTCCAGACAGCTCGACGACGAAGTGTCGAGTTGTATTCGATGCATCCGCCAAGCCGTCGCAGAATGCCCTCTCTCTGAACGATGTCCTCAAGGTAGGTGGTACTGTCCAATCCGATATTCTTGATATTGTCTTGCGTTTTCGAAAGCACAAATATGCTTTCACGGCTGACATAAGTAAAATGTATCGCCAAATCGTGGTTGCTGCGATGCATCAGCCACTCCAACGCATTTTCTGGAGAGATAGTCCCGAGCAGCCTCTGAAAGTATATCAGTTGACCACCGTGACCTACGGTACAGCGAGTGCTCCTTTCCTTGCAACTCGCTGCTTAGTTCAGTTGGCTGAAGATGGTCATTCCGAATACCCCCTGGGAGCATCTACCGTTAAGGAAGATTTTTACGTCGACGACGTGTTGTCTGGCGACGATACGTTGGAAGCAGCGATTGAACGACAGAAGCAGGTGAAGGAATTGCTTGCTGGTGCTGGTTTCCCCATCCATAAGTGGTGTTCTAACTCTGACCTGATGTTGGAGCACATTCCAGAAAGCGAGCGTGAAAGTCCCAAGGCGCTCGAAGAACAAGGTATCAACACGGTCATTAAGGTGCTTGGTATTTTGTGGGACCCTCGAAGCGATGATTTCCTGTTCTCTATCAAATCTCCAAATTTCGATGCTGAATCCGAATCCAACACGAAGCGAAGCATATTGTCCGAAATTGCTAAGCTCTATGACCCTCTCGGATTCTTGGCACCCGTGATTGTTCTGGCCAAGTTACTTATGCAACAGCTGTGGCGTAGCAAGGTGGGCTGGGACGAGCCTGTCGAAGTAGAAATAGCTGAACAGTGGGCACAGTTGAAGGCGTCACTCGAAGCAACAAACAGGATGCGCATCCCAAGGCGTGTTCTAATTGACGGAGCAGTGTGCTACGAGCTTCATGGGTTTGCTGATGCTTCGATGTCTGCCTATGGAGCGTGTGTCTTCATTCGAAGCGTATTGGACGAGTCGGCGCAGTTACAACTCTTGTGCAGCAAGTCGAAAGTGGCACCTTTGAAGGCGATTACGATTCCGCGACTGGAATTGTGCGCTGCACTTTTGCTGGCGCGACTGGTGAATAAGGTGCTGCAATCAATCCAAATGCCGTTTCATCGTGTGGTGCTCTGGTCGGACAGCCAAATTGTTCTGGCCTGGTTGCGCAAATCCCCTGATCAGCTTCAAGTGTTCGTGCGCAATCGTGTGGCTGCAATCCGAGAAGAAACATCGGATTTCGAGTGGATGTACGTCCGGTCGGAGTTCAATCCGGCTGATATAGTGTCGCGTGGGCAGATGCCCAACGAATTAGTGAAGAATGAGATGTGGTGGCATGGACCAGACTTTTTGAGTGCAGTGAACTTTGAAAACAAGCCACCCGAAGAGATCAGTGAAGAAGACATTCCGGAGCTGCGTGCAACTCCAACAGTGCTACCTGCAATTGAAAAAGAAGAACAGTTGAAAGTGTTTTCAAAGTACAGCTCGTTCAGAAAGCTACAACGAGTTATTGCGCTGGTGCTGCGTTTCGCCAGCAACTGCAAGAAGGATTCAGCTTCACGAGTGCATAAGACAATTCCTACCGTGGCTGAACTTCGACTTGCAATGGACATTATTGTGAAAGTGGTGCAACGTGAAGAGTTCTACGATGAGATTGCTCGAGTCGAATCGGGTGAACGATGTAGACAACTTGGTTCGCTGGGACCCATCCTAGTGAACGGTGTTCTGAGAGTCGGCGGACGTTTAGAGCATTCCAACCTTCACTACAATGAGAAGCATCCGATCATCTTGCCGTCCAAAAGTCCCATCGTTCGCATGCTTATTCGTGCCCTGCATGAAGAGCATCTCCATCTTGGACCGACTGGCTTGGTCCACGTGATTCGAAGAGATTTCTGGTTGATCAACGCTGCAGCTACTATCCGTGGAGTAACCAGATCTTGCGTGAAGTGTTTCAAAGTCAAGCCTGTGGACACAAACCAGTTCATGGGAAACCTGCCATCCTGCCGCGTGACACCTGCGCCGCCCTTTTCCGTTACTGGCGTGGATTACGCTGGGCCGTTCCATATCAAGCAGGGCCTGCGCAAGGTGACTACCGTGAAAGGCTATGTAGCGGTGTTTGAGCCGTGCATCTGGAGCTGGTGTCAGACATGACGACCAGTGCTTTCATCGCTGCGCTTCAGAGGTTCGTGAGTCGGCGTGGAATTGTCCATCAGCTACATTCCGACAACGGCACTAATTTTCGTGGTGCACATCACGAACTGAATCAGCTATACCAGGCGTTTCAACAAGAGCAAGAGTCGAACCAAATCGCATCGTTTTGCACGACCAAAGGGATTGAATGGCAGTTTATTCCGGCGGATGCCCCCGAGTTTGGTGGCATATGGGAAGCTGCAGTCAAGAGTATGAAGAGCCATCTGAAGAGAGTCGTCGGGAATTCCTCTCTGAACTTCGAGCAGTATGCGACCATCCTGACGGAAATTGAAGCGATCCTGAACTCCCGTCCGCTATTTGTGACATCAGCGCCGGACGGATCCGAAGTGATTACGCCTGCCCATTACCTCATCGGGCGTTCACTCACCGCTATACCAGAGCCGTCCTACGAAGATATTCAGGCAAACCGCTTGGATAAATGGCAACATCTACAGATGCTGCGGGAGCATTTCTGGAAGGCTTGGTCCCGCGACTACCTGAGCAGCTTACAGCCTAGAAAGAAAAATCAGAAGCTTGAAACAAACGTGATCCCTGGAATGATTGTTCTGGTGCACAACCGGAATTTGCCCCCTCTACAGTGGAAGCTGGGGGTCGTAACCAAAACCTTTCCTGGAGCCGATGGTTTGGTACGAGCCGTAGACGTGTACAGCGACAAGTCGACATTCCGTCGGCCGATCAACAAACTGTCAATCCTACCGATAGAAGACAACAAGGCCTACTTTGGTGCATCTAAATTTTTGAAATAGACATTTCAACGCGGCGGTGAATGTTCCGTATACGGAAGAATTAGATCCTTATGTAATGTTACGCTAGATTTTTGCTGTTTCCCATTGCCCGCATATCCCGCCATGTTCATGCTTCGCGTGTGTAGACCAGCTACCGCGCGCTTCATTCATGCCCGCGTATGAATGAGGCTGTGTAGAGGAAGAAAAATTGAATGGAAAAAAGTACAGTTCTCGATAGACGATCGACAGGGACAGACGTGTTAAAAGAAGCTATGTTATTCGCGTTAATTAGTTTAATAAATAGTAGTTAAGTGCAAACACAGTGTTCCTATTTCCCAGTAACCCAGTCCTAGTTCCGAAGAAGTGTCCTCCCGAAAGCCCGTAACGTGTATCGGCCACAAGACGAAGCGTCCAGCGAGGGATCTTTACCCTCTAGCTTCGAGTCCTCCTCCGAAAAGTGTTACAGTCCACTTTGCTCGTTCCCCCGGACGGAACAATAGGTATATAAAGAAAAGTCGGGAAAGTTCAAAATAAAGGCGGGAAAAAGTCGGGAAAAATGCGGGAATTTCAATTTCGATTTTGTGTGGCCACCCTTGAAATTTTCTTCTGCTACTTTTTAACATTGTTCCCTCATTGGATTGTCCCAAAGTGAAATTTTATATAGCGCATTTAGTTCACCACTGGACTATCGCTCTAGTTTTCACTAGTAATCCTACATTATAGAGATCTGCGGAGGCGGCCATTGTGAGCCAATCGTGCAGAAAGAACTGTCAAAGTGTGAGCCAAATGAACATGCTTATCGTTCGTAGGAAGGCGTCGTTTGAACGGTATTGCAATCGGAACTAAATAAACTAAAATTATTTATTTTTAATATCGAGATATTGGCGGCATATGTATGTTTAGTAAAAAGATAAAAATTTATCAATTCTGCTTTCAAAAGCTCATGCTTATGACGACACTTTTGTTGCTGAACTTGTCGAAAAAACTTCCATTGCTGCTTCTTGCTCTACTTCTACCGATATGATTAGCGTAACACTTTTGCAATGAATTTCAGATTTCTTAGATTGCTCCGCTATTTCAACAAAATTTAAAAAAAAAAATCTACCATGATTAGAAAATGTAAACAAAACAACTTGAACCACAACGAAGTAACGCACAAAGTTTGAACATCTAGCTCTGTAGCAAGTGTTGGCAGCTGTTGTAAACAAAACAAACAGCGTTGCCGAATCGACGTATGTAACTTCCGCTCATCTCTATGTAGAGGATTTCTAGTTTTCACAAGTGCGAAAACGCAAATAAAAGTGCGCGATTGTATCCAATCAACTTGGTGTCTTCAGAGCACTTATTCAGCATACATCGAAGAAATAGTGCGCCGAAGACATCAATTTGATTCGATGCAATCACGCAGTTTTATTTACGTTTTCGCACTTAGGGAAGACTCAGTGCGCAGTCCAGTGGTGAACTAAATGCGGTATAACAAGTTTCATCTTTCATGTCCCCTCTTAGTGTTAAGACCGTCAAACATACAACATTTAACTATTCCAGTAAATACGCATTTGAAAGTATGCATCGACGTTGCTTACAATGGACCCCACCGGGGTCCACTATAGGATTACTTACAAACCATGTCAAACAGAAACCAACATTGTCTTCCTTCAAAATGTCAACTAAAAGATTAGTTTAATTAATTAAGCAAAGTAATTCACCTATTGTCATTTGTTAAATTGCTGAGTTTTGTTGTATTAATTTGTTTGTTTCATTTAGTTTCCAAATTTAAAATGTATTTTTTTTTCTATAATGTTCGATTTCTTGACCTGATTTAAAATTTGTACACTAACAGGCTATCGTATAAATAAACTTACAAATTACTTACAAAGAGCTTGGCGCCTATAGTGGACCCCTCTTTTGATTTCCATGTTATCTGCCTCGCCGCCGACGGTGCCTATAGTGGACTCTTTTGAGTGTTTACATTCATTAAACTATTGAAATAACCAATTTTTGTGGCCCCTGGGCAATTTGTTCGCCAGGAATTGCTGTGTAGCAATGTAATTGATGTTCCCCCGGTGGAAGTAGCCTGAAATAAGTTGATTTGGGCATTTATTTTCGGGTTTTTCTGTAGGGGGTCCACCATAGGCTTAAGGTCCACTACTAGCACACAACTCCTACTTTGCATTATCGTTGTATAAATAACTATTAAAGAATAATTTACTCTTTGTGAACATAAATCGAGTTCATTATTTAATGCATTACATATTATATGTGCATCATTGGTACAAATTTGAGCTCGATTGGTTAATCTTTCGCGAAGTTAGAACCGTTCTGGTAAAACACTATTTTTTAGACAACTAATTTTTGAACTGTCATATCTCGGAAACCAGTGAACCGAATTGAATGAAATCTTTAATGTTTATCAACAATATATTGATACTTGATACGACGCTATAAAATGTAATATTTTCTCACGACAAAAAAAGTTATACCGGTTTGATATTTTTACCCATTTAGAGGAAATTTAGGGTCAAATTTACTGTACCATACAAAAATTACTAAATGTGTTCTTCTTTTAATCCAAATAGGCTCTAACATAGCTTATTGAAGATATCTTGAGAACAGAAGTAGAAAACCTTCGGATATCAAAACTAAAATTTATTGACATTGATGTAAACATTTTTCATTTTTCGAGAAAAAATCCATGCTAACTTTTTACAGTGTTCATAAAGTACATTTGTTTTAATAACTTATAAAGCATTAATGTATTGTTGATAAACGTTCAAAATTTCATTCAATTCGGTTCACTAGTTTCCGAGATATGACAATTCAAAAAATGGTTGTCTAAATAGTGTTTTACGAGAACGGTTTTAGCTTCGCAAAAGATTAACCAATCGTGCTCAAATTTGTACCAATGATGCACATCCTAATAGGTTGACAAACAGTCAAAATTTGAGAATTGTTGACGCACTCTATGAAAAGTTACAGCATGTTGAACATTTTTGCGAGAGAAAAAAAAGTTGACTATCCCAAACATTTTGGCCATCCCCTGTATGTTTAAAAGAACGGAAAATGCCTGATGAAAAAATTATCAGATTGATTTGTGCCACCAATTGTTTCCAAAAATAACTCGAAAGAACAGCCTATTTAATAAATAGGAAGAATATATTATTTGTAAAAAAAAAATCCTTACATGGAAAAAAATCCAATAATTTTATTTAAATTTAAAATTCAGCCAAATAGGGGAAATTGCCTATTCTCGGCCGTTTTGTTCTCTTCGTCTTTGGGGGTTTTTTGAAACCTATGGATCTCAGAGTTGGTCTCAAATCCTTCCCAACTAAACTGAATTATGTGGCCAAGTTTCAGGCAATTTGGCTGACAAAAACCCCCCATGACGAAGAGAACAAACCTGCCGATAATACCCATTGTCACCCTATGTCTTACGCACATACAGATATGATTATCTATCATAATGCTATTGCCACACATGAATGATAAATTAAAAACTATAAGGTTTTTTTTTTCGAGATATGATGTATTCTGGGAAGTGAATTTCTCTGAAATTCGGCATTTTGGGAAATGCCTCGGAAATGACGGACAACCGTAAATATTTGATAATCCTTCTGCGGCCTTTCTTGTGTATCTATTTGTTTATTATCGTCGCACCACCAAACACACAACGCTTCAATATTCCAAAATTGCACTCACATAAGCAGTGGCGTCGCGTAACCTCACTTTTTACCTGTGCACCAATTATAAATTCTTGAATTGTTTGAACAAATTTGCTTGTAATAATTAGAAAATGACGAAAATACCTAGCTGCTTTCACTCATTTCTATTTCGATTTTGATCATAAATCTCCTGCAATTGCAAGTTTTAGGGTCGGTACACAGGTAAAAAGTGAGGTTACGCGACGCCACTGCACATAAGTAATATACATAGAGTTTTTATTGTGTACGGGTCTTCAAAATTGTAGCTAAAGCGTTTTATAAACCCAAGTATGTTATTTGCTTTATGGATGATCGTATTGTAATGGTCTGTAAAAGATATGTAGTTTAGAATCCAAAATAACTCCTAAATCTCTAACTCTTTCACATTTTTCTACCGTTTGATTTCCTAGAGTAATTGAGCTGGTAGATGTACTTGATTTTCTATTGAAAGATATTAAATTACAATTCTTAACATTCAGCTTTTCGAACACCATGTGTGGAATATGCGAATTTCATTCTAAAATATACCTATTTCTTGTTTATTCCTGACTTCCAAAAAAAGCTTTATGTTGTCGGCATAAATAAGTAATTTGAATTTTTCAAGAATGAAGTAAAGATCGTTTACGTACAGTGTGAATAAAAAGGGGCCTAGATGGAAACCTTGAGCAACTCCAGAAGTGACTTGAATTGAATTAGATTCGAATGAGTGTAATCAGTTTCGTATCTTTTAATTCCGCCCTATGTTGCTTATCCTTTGACAGATACGCGTATTTCGAC
Organism: Aedes albopictus; assembly: GCF_035046485.1. Classification (NCBI taxonomy): domain Eukaryota; kingdom Metazoa; phylum Arthropoda; class Insecta; order Diptera; family Culicidae; genus Aedes; species Aedes albopictus. The sequence goes on from NC_085138.1 coordinate 165,127,544, forward strand.
TACCACTTGTAATCTTCCCACTTGTAATCCACTGTGGATAACTGACACTGAGGAAGATTACAAGTGGTAGTCGAAATACGCGTATCTGCCAAAGGATAAGCGACATAGGGCGGAATTAAAGGGTACGAAACTGATTACACTCATTCGAAGAGGGTATTCTGCTTAGAGGGTTCGAAAAGTTGGTACAAGATGAATTAGATTGTTTTCCATTAAATTTGATTACCTAATTGTTGTCGGTCCGTAAGATATGATTCAAGCTGGATGCTGGGTTCGCCGTAAAGTGCAGCGAGCTCGTGGTTCATCCTTCTCTGCCACACACCGTTCTCCTGCACGCCGCCGAAGATCGTCCTTAGCACGCGTCGCTCGAAAACTCCTAGTGCTTGCAAGTCCTCCTCGAGCATGGTCCATGTCTCGTGCCCGTAGAGGATTACCAGTCTTATTAGCGTTTTGTACATGGTGCATTTGGTGTGTGGGTGAATCTTTTTCGACCGCAGTTTCTTCTGGAGCCCGTAGTAGGCCCGACTTCCACTGATGATGCGCCTCCGAATTTCACGGCTCACGTTGTTGTCAGCCGTCAGTAAGGATCCGAGGTAGACGAATTCCTCCACCATCTCGAAAGTATCCCCGTCTATCGTAACACTCCTACCCAGACGGATCCGGTCATGTTCGGTTCCGCCTACCAGCATGTACTTTGTTTTTAAGGCATTCACCACCAGTCCGACCTTTGCTGCTTCGCGTTTCAGGCGGGTGTACAGCTCTGCCACCGTTCCAAATGTTCTAGCGATAATGTCCATGTCGTCCGCATAGCACACAAATTGACCGGATTTTGTGAAAATCGTTCCCCGGCTGTTGAGCCCGGCTCGTCGCATCACACATTCCAGAGCGATGTTGAAGAAAAGGGAAGGGGGGTCCGTCACCTTGTCGCAGTCCCCGGCGAGATTCGAATGCACCCGAAACCCTTACGCAGTTTTGCACACCGTCCATCGGTCGATACTGTCGTATGCCGCTTTGAAGTCGATGAACAGGTGATGCGTTGGGACCAGGGAATTCACGGCATTTCTGGAGGATTTGCCGTACGGTAAAGATCTGGTTCGTTGTCGACCGGCCGTCGATGAAGCCAGCCTGATAACTTCCCACGAACTCATTCGTTTTAGGTGACAGACGACGGAAGATGATCTGGGATAGCACTTTGTAGGCAGCATTCAAACTAGTGATCGTCCTGAAGTTCTCACATTCCAAATGGTCGCCTTTCTTATGAATGGGCCGGATTATCTCTTCCTTCCACTCCTCCGGTAGCTGTTCGGTTTCCCAGATCCTGACTATCAGCCGATGCAGACAGCTAGCCAATCTTTCTGGGCCCTTGATGAGTTCAGCTGCGATACCATCCTTACCAGCTGCTTTGTTGGTTTTGAGGTGGTGAATGGCATCCTTAACTTCCCTCAGCGTGGAAGTTGGTTCATTTCCGTCCTCCGCTGCACTGACGTCGTCGTTCCTTCCGTTGCCGTGGGCTCCCGTGCCTACGTTCTCCACGCCGTTCAGGTGCTGATCGAAGTGCTGCTTACACCTTTCGATCACCTCACGTCCGTCCGTCAAGAGGCCTCCGTCTTTATCCCTGCATATTTCGGCTCGCGGCACGAAGCCGTTGCGGGATGCGTTGAGCTTCTGATAGAACTTCCGTGTTTCTTGGGATCCGCACAGCAGTTCCATTTCTTCACACTCCGCTTCTTCCAGGCGGCGCTTTTTCTCCCGAAAGAGGCGGGTCTGCTGTTTCCGCTTCTGTTTGTAACGTTCCACGTTCTGTCGAGTCCCTTGCTGCAGCATTACCGCCCTCGCTGCATCCTTCTCCTCCAAAACCGTTCTACACTCTTTATCGAACCATTCGTTCCGTCGAATCCGTTCCACGTACCCGATGGTGCTCTCTGCTGCGTCGTTGATGGCAGCTTTCACTGTACTCCAGCAGTCGTCTAGAGGGGCCTCATCGAGCTCGCCCTCGTCTGGCAACGCGGCTTCGAGATTCTGCGCGTATGCTGAGGCGACATCCGATTGCTTTAGTCGCTCTAGGTTGTACCGTGGCGGTCGCCGGTACCGTACATTGTTGATGACGGAGAGTTTTGGGCGCAGTTTGACCATCACCAGATAGTGCAGTGGTCGGAGTCCGTCAATCAGAACGTGGTCGATTTGAGATTCCGTCTGCTGTGGTGATTTCCAGGTGTAACGATAAGGGACCATATTTTTGGAGGCGGCGAAATCAATGAGTCGTAGGCCGTTTTCGTTCGTCTGCTGGTGGGCGCTGAACTTAGCAATCGTCGGTCTGAATTCCTCCTCCTGGCCTACCTGAGCGTTCAAATCTCCTATGATGATCTTGACGTCGTGGCTTGGGCAGCGATCGTACTCGCGTTCGAGCTGCGCGTAAAATGCGTCCTTGTCATCATCAGTACTTCCGGAGTGTGGGCTGTGCACGTTTATTATGCTGAAGTTGAAGAATCGGCCTTTGATCCTCAACCTGCACATTCTTTCGTCGATCAGCCACCAACCGATCACGCGCCTCTGCATATCACCCATCACTATGAAAGCTGTCCCCAGCTCGCGTGTGTTGCCGCAGCTCTGGTAGATGGTATGATTACCTCTAAACGTTCGCACCATGGATCCTGTCCATCCACCTCCTGCAGCGCTACGATGCCGAACCCGCTCCCAATGAAGTTGAGAGATCGGCAGTTCCACGTACCGAGTTTCCAATCGCAAGTCCTTTTTGTTCGCTGGGGTCGTTGCCGTTGGTCTCGGTTCGTATTATTCTGTTGCTGATTTTCCGCTACAATGTTTTTTTTACGGCTGGCTCGTAGGGCCTGACACCAACCCCCTACTTTCCGGGGGACCATAGTGCACAGTTGAGCTTAGAGTCCTTCCCTGGCACGTAGATCAGCCGCCCCTAACATGGGGATCAGACACTGTTGTGAGCCGCTCCTCCTGGAGAACAGACGCTCAGGTTTGCCGAAGCAAACCCCCCCCCCCCTTCCCTGTCAGCCTACGACCAAAGTTCCCACCGGGGTTGGTTACCCGATCTTCCCTAAGGTTGCTCATAGTTTCCGGCCGGTACCGCGTGGAGGTAGGGATAGGAGTTGCTGGGCAGAGGCTAGTGGATCACAATGGGATCTGAATTCCGCAGCATACCCAGCCTTTACCGTGCCAATCCTCCAAATATACCTTTAATTAATTTTCCGCCGAAGTGAAGTATTTCTCCGAAAATTCTTCAAGGATTTCACAGTTATTCCCTCACATACTGCCGTGAATCGCATATCTGTCCCATTTGCATAGGAAACCCAGCAAAGATGGGACTGATATGCGATTCACGGCAGCATAACAGTTTCTGTGATTTCTCCAAGCATTTGTCTTGGCATTTCCTCAAGAACACATTACTCATTTTGGCTCTTGGCGTTCTTCCAAAGATTTCTTAGGAAATTATTCCAAAAATTCCATAAGAAATTTCTTCAATGATGAATTCTTGAATGATTGCAACGGTTTCTTCGAAAAATTTCTGCAAGAATTCTTCAAGGAGTTTCTCTAAGATTTTACTAAGAGATTCTTCATAGAATTCCTCCAGGAATTTTCCAAAGAATCTGTTGAATAATAATTCAAGATTCCCTCCAAGGATTCCTATAGAAGTTCCTCTAAGAAAATCTCTAGGAATTCTTCCGAAAAATCCTTTTGGAATTCTTCTAAAGAATTCTTTAAAATCGATCTATTTTAGGATTTTTGCCGAAGATTACTTCAGGAATTTCTGCTAGCATTCCTCTAGGAACTCTTCTTAAAATTTCTTTTGTGATTTTTGATTAATGATTAGAAAATTGTTTTGAAAAATCATTCCAAGTTTCCGTCAAGTATCTTAGCCAAGAAATTTTTTACATGATTTTTTACTGATTCCTCAAAAAAATTGGCTAGAAATTTCTCTGAGGATTTTTTGTAGCGCCACCGACTGATTCCGTAATTGAAAAAAAAATCGTGCTCACTTCTATCAAAAATTAGTAACAAAACAAAAAGCTCCTAATTTACATATCTGTTTTGAGTAGGATGAAATTATTGAAATTAAATTATTGAACTTTCTCTCAAATTTAAAGTTTGACGTCAGAAGACTGGACTGGAATTGCAATCATTTCGATCAGCTGTTCAGGTTCAATATCATTTTCGTTTGATGCATTAAGAGACATCACCTTCGTGGCGATAATGCAACATTCCATAGCGATGTAACCTTTGTATAACGGCTGATAACGATCAAGATGGTGAAGGAAATCAAATCAAACAGTTGCAAGCACTGGCCAGTAGACAACCGTGAGCAGGACATTTGGCATAAGATTGTTTAGCATAAAGTAATTTGGCATAAATACATTTGGCATAATGGACATTTGGCATAATCAAATTGTACCCTTCTTTATTATGCCAAGTCTAAATTATTCATTCAGACCAGCCATTGCGACATTGACTTTGTAAATAGTTCAGTGGTTCTCGGTCTGCATGATTCGTGTGGCATACTTTAAGCTCGATTTCTTAACCCTCGGTTATGTGTTGTGTTAAACTTGGTTTACCTAGGTATAAATAGGTAAACTAGAATCACAAAATCAGTTTTGGGAAATATGCGATTCACAATTGTGCCTCAACTTTTTACTAACAATCTCTGGGATACTGCAAATCTAGTTCCGCTAAAAGATAACGACCATATAGGTATATGGTTAGAACATTATTATCGCTTAGTCCAACGTTACATTTCTGTCGACACTACTCACGCACGGCATACGTGAAGCAAACAAGTTGACCGGATTTGAAAAATATCATACCATGACACCCCATCGTCTCTCACTCAACGCTGAACGTTTGATAATCACCAACTGCTGCCGTGGTAGTTCCCATATGACACCGAATATGAATCCTACCTACGGCTAGATCAGCGAAATTGAATACAAAGCACTGCTACCTATAGAATGTGGTGCAAGTTGACGGTCAACCGATGATTACTAACCCAACCTATTCGTGTTTCAATACATCCACAGCACAGGGGCCATCTCAACGTCGTCGTTTGGTGTGAAGCACTGATTGAATCGTCCTCGGTGGCAGCGGCGGGTGCTTCTTCTGTGTCAATTCGCGGCGAGACCCAGCTCGAGCAGGGCAGAACATCACAACAGCCAGGATGAGGCCGGCCAGATAAGCGAAACGCAGCTGATACCGATAGGTCTCGCCGTCCGATTCCGTGCAGTGCAGTGCTGCTGGCTGGGATAGAAGAGCGGCGGAGACGGAGAGTTCCGTCATCAGGTGTGTGCCGTAGAGAGTGATGTAGGAAAAAATAAAGCATGACAGTATTCATTGAGCGGCGGTGAAAAAACGTAAACAACCCAATCGGATGCGAGTGTGAATGTGCGCCGCAGCGCGAGAGAGGAAAACAAGTCGCATAAAGTGTGATAACCATTAGAGATACACCTATAGTGAAGATGTGCCACAACAGCACGAGATAGATCTGCAACAGTGTGAATGTCCGTTTGTGTGTTTCCTAGGCAGTCTCCGACGATTCAAATCGCAAAAGATCACAACAATCGAGAGATATGTGTGCATATTTATGTTTATTTGTCGTCCAATAAAAAAATGTGCTTAGCAGCAGCTGTGGAATTTAGTGGTGAAAATTTATCAGGTGGTTGTTCAACAAATGCTACTCTAAGAAATTATACGAACCAGTGATACCGACCGGTGCAACAATTAGAATATAGAGGAATAAAAAAAAAGCTTGGTGCCGTGCCGAGGGTTTGTCGACGACGTAGTTGCTCGGTTTCTACGGAGGATAAAGGTAAATTTCAACTTGAATATTTAATAAGTAAATAAATAATGTAAATGCAAGTATGTGAAGTGATAACGAGACAATCATAGCATAGCTGGATGGTGCGAATACATTGATGCAGATTGCTGGCGAATATTCTTATTGTCGTCTGACGTGGAATATGGTAAGGATTATTGTAACGTACCTTTCAATTTGCCCTTTGTTCGTTCTACTTCTCGAGCACTACTCAACTCAAGTAGCATTCCTTAAGTCAGTTTTTTTTTTTTTTTTTTTTTTTTTTATCTGTATTAACGAGATCTAAGTCAGTTTTGTTTTGCTCAATCATATACTAAAAGGCTCAAACGTTATCTGGCATAAGGGGCCTTCCATATATCACGAGGACAGAACAATCGTTGTGTTTGAGCCCCTCCTCCTCCTCGTCGAGAAGCATGGACTTTTCTTACGGGCTTAAACAACCGAAAAACTTATCAGGTTTTCATTTTTATGTTTCATAGGAGTTTCAGAAAGGTTTCTGAGGGCTTCTCGGAGGTCCCGTGGATTCCCTAGTGCTTCTAAAGGGGTTTCAGGGATGTTTCAGAGGAGTTTTTACCATTTTTTAGGAAGTGTCAGGAGGGTTTCGAAGGAGTTTCCGTGGGATTTTGAAGCATTCTAAAATTCCCTGAGGCCTCTGAAACCCCTTGGAACACTCTTGAAGCACTATGGAACGCCAGAAAAAAAAAACTTGAAACGCTCTCGAAACCCGTTCAAACCCTCTGGAAAGTCTCTAAAACCGCCTGGAACACTCCCGGAACGCCTCCAGGACCACCTAAAACTCCGTGGAACAGTCCTGAAACTCCTGGAACGCCATTGAGACCCCTTTGAAACCCTTGGGATGTCCCTGAAACGCTCAGAAACACTCCTGAAACCTCTGCAATGCCTCTTAAAATCCATTGAAAGCCCTTTGAACGTCATTAGGACTCCTTTAAACTCCTTGGAGCACCTCTGAAATCCCTTTAAAACCCTTAGAACGCTCCTGAAATGGAATGTCCCTAAAACGCCCTGGAGTACTTCTGAAACCTCTGCAATGCCCCTGAAATTCATTGAAAGCCCTTTGAAAGTCACTAGAACTCACTTGAACTCCTTCGAGCACCGCTGAATCCCCCTTGCAATGATTGCTGAATAACAGCTTATTCAGCCACCTTTTTTATTATGGGAAACGTCCTAAAACTAAATGGAACATCCCTGAAAACCTCGGAATACCCTTGAACTTCCCGGTAACCACTGAAACCTCCTGCAACGCCCCTTTAGCTCTTTCGAATACTTCTAGAACGCTTCTGAAACTCTATGAAATCTGCTAGAATGCTCCTGAAAACCCCCTTCTCATAGTGAAAATGCGTAACAAAATAGAACATCTCATATGGACATACACAACTCAGAACATATGTATATTTTGCCCTGCTACCCAAGTGGATAACAATTTTCGATTCCAGGATGACGAAGTTTCATAATTGTTCTTGGCTCATCAGTCAATCCTGTTATCGTATTTTCTCTGGCAGATTTCCTTTACAGTGTTTGGTCTAAGAATTTCGAATCGTAAGGGTGCATTCTGAAATGGGTTTTGATATGACACGTCCACACTTTGATGTCCCTGTCAGGGATGGGAACACTCACTTGCAAAGAGTTACACTCAATTGCTATTTTCTCAGCTCAGAAGCGTGCAATCGAAAAACGATGTATGGACCACTTTTGCCTTGTGATTTGGTCTAAAAGTTTGCCAAATAGAGTAGGGATTGCACGCGCATAAAAAAAACAATGCAATCACAGAGCTGTGAAAGCGACTCTCCACGAGGTGAGTGTGATATACATTCACTTTATGGAGATTTAGCTTCGCAGCGCCCTCACGACTTTGGTACGCGTGTGCGATCCCTTCTCTATTCGGCAAACTTTTAGACCAAATCACAAGGCAAAAGTCGTCCAAAAATCGTTTTTTGATTGCACGCTTCTTAGCTGAGAAAATAGCAAGTGAGTGTAACTCTTTGCAAGTAAGTGTTCCCATCCTTGGTCCCTGTTAGGGACGTGTCATCACAATTTCTTCTAGTTAGTCATTGCCCAAACTGTCCTGAATGTGTGCCATCAAAATGAGGTTGATGAGATCTCACGATGCTCTTTTACTCCACAGACAGACATTTGCAAGTTGAAAAGGAAAATGGAACGAAAAAATAAAAGTTGTAATACACCATGGAACGTCTCTGAAACCCATGGATCGCAGCCGAAACCATTGGAGACCCCCTGTAATACCGCTGAAACCCACAGAAAATCTCTGGAACGATCCTGAAATCTGCTGGATCAAACTGAAACATTCTTGTTCTTCAAATCCCATGGAACGCCCCTACAGTCCCTGAACCGCTCTGGAACACCACTGAAACTCCCTAGAACACCCATGAAACACCTTAAAAATTCGTGCAACGCCTTTGAAACCCCCATGGAACTGTAATATTCCCTTGAACGCCCCTTGAAAACCCCTCGAACGCTCCTTACTTCCCTCAAACCCGCAGAGTGCTGCTGAAATCCGATGGAAATACCCGTAAAACGCTAATGGAACCCCTTAAAACATCATGGAACACTTCTGAAATACCCTTGAACACCTCTGAACACTCCTGAAAACCATAAAATATTGATCTTCCAATGATAGTGTCTTCGAAGAAGTTGTGGTATATCAGAACTTTTCTTTTGAAAGTATCACTAATGCGACCACGTGGAAGTGAGATAGAATTTTTATGTTTTTCATAAGTGAAGCTATAGCGTGTTCAGCAAAGTTGTAGAAAATGCTATTATGAAATTTCTAGAGATATAAGCCAATATTTGGGAACGCCCCCCTTAAAATCAGTTTATTTGTTAATATTTTGAAGAGTTCTCAAATGTTCTATGAAGTTATTCAATATAATAAAATTCGTGTTTCTTCTGAAGACGGTAACATTGTAGCTTTAATACTTTTCTAGGTATTTAAAATTTTATGTTACAGAGGCATTTTTCACGGCTTTGTAACATTAACAGAGCGTTTTGCAATATGAAATATGAAGCAATTGAATATGAAACAAGTTTATAATAGGTGTTAGTTTTGTTGCAACTCATGCTGGGCACTGGATACCTTGACATTGAAATCGAGTTGTAAAATATGTTAGTACGTAACTAAAAAAAAATAAAATAAAAAATATTGAAGATACAACTTTGTCGTCTTAAAGAAAACATGTATTTAATCATATACAATAACTTTGTAGAACATTTGAAAATTTCTAAAAATGTCTCGAAGAAGTTACAATAAAAGTTCCCAAAAATGTCTGGAAAAAGTTATGATTTTTTTTCATAACTTTTTCCAGACATTTTTGGGAACTTTTATTGTAACTTCTTCGAGACATTTTTAGAAATTTTCAAATGTTCTACAAAGTTACTGTATATGATTAAATACATGTTTTCTTTAACGTTGAACCATTCGTCATTGAAATCATTGCCATCATCAAGAATTTTAAAGCAGTTTTCTCGTTCAAAACAAAAGATTTTGCCATGAAAATGTATTCACTGCATTCCACATGAGGAATGGAATACAGTGAATATATTTCCATGGTCATTGTTTTGATTTACAGTGAAAAAAACTGCTTTTCGTTTTCCGAAAAATGATGACGGATGCTTGAGCCTTAAGACGACAAAGTTGTATCTTCAATATTTTTTATTTTATTTTTTTTCAGTTACGTACTAACATATTTTACAATTCGATTTCAATGTCAAGGTATCCAGTGCCCAGCATGAGTTGATACTCATGATATTTATAGGTCGTTTACAGAAAATCTCTAAAAATGGAGCAGATAGAACAAAAGTTTGTTCGGCAAGGTCTCTTATAATGATATTTCCTACAACTTTGCTGAAGACATCGGTGCATTATATGTTGTGTAGGAAATAATAATCCGATAACTCTTCAGGTTTTAGGATACTTTTATTGAACATCAACTTGTCAGGTCATTAATTATGTACATGGTTCTATATCGATGCTTAAATCTAATACAGGTCAGTTTGCTAATTTTGTATTCACACATTTACTATATCCGTATATTCTATATCGGATTGCGCACATTTGTATAGGTATCACTGCATACAATATGTAAAGCTTAAAGTTCCCCTCAAAGCTCTCCATACAATATTGTATATAAGATTGAAGTCAGAATGTGCCTTCTATGTATTATGTAAGCTCCGCAGACATCGCCCGATATATCTGCGACGACGAACGATGAAGAATGGCAAATTGTTATTGAATACATTTCACAACTTGGTGGTGATTGAACTAATCACTTATTGAAATATGTTTCTCAACATTATATTCTGGTAAAAACTGAATTTTTATTTCACTACTAGGTGAATTGATCACAAAAGTAATACTTTCAAATAAAAGGCTCTTGTCTATCAAATAACTTCTTCGAACAAACTAAGCTTGTAAATTCAATTGTTCAAGTTCAAAATAATTTAACAGAATTCAAAATTCAAATAACATGTCTATACTCAGAAAGAACATGTATTTCATCATGCAGTAATACTTTGTAGAACAACATTTAAAAAAATTAAAAAAAATCTAGAAAAGGTTACAGCAAAAAAAAAACTGATTTTAAGGTGTTGATCACAAATAACGGTCCAAATCTCTAGAAATTGAGCAGATATGACAAAAGTTTGTTCGGTAAGTTTTTCCATAATGACATTTTCTACAACTTTGCTAAAGACATAAATAAACACGCTATTTTCACTTATGAACAAATCAAATTTCTATTTCACTTCTAAGTGGATTAATCACATTAGTGATACTTTCAAAAGAAGGGCTCGGATATACCAAACAACTGATTAAAAACACTGAACCTCTAAAATCAACTTTTGGGCCTTTGAAAACAGTATGGATCCCCTTGGAACCGTCTGAAACATCCCGGAACGCCCCTAAAAAGCCCCTGAAACATCCCGTGAAATCCAATGGAATAATAAAGCTCTCAAAATCCCTTCAGGTTTCGCCATCACGCAGAAAAAAAAATATAGTAGAATTAAACATATTTAAGATAATATCGAATGAATTGTTAATTTGTTCAGGCCACAAAAATAAAACTGTTTGAAACAAATCAAAGGTCAGATTTGAAGCAAATGCAATCTATGTTTGAAACAAACATGCATCTTTTATTAATTTATGACATGTTATGTTAGAAATCAATGCAAACATTTTGTTTTGTTTGACAGGTCGCCCCTGCCGAAATATTTATTTTCCTATTAAATTTACAAATTCTTTCCCTACGCCGGGAAAATCCACCTCCCCCGTAGCACACACGGAGAAAAAGAAAAATAAAGTCAAGTCAATCATATTGCGGTCCCAAACAAGCATATTTGTGCACTGTTTTTTTTTTTATATAATCCAATTTCGAGATTGTATTGCGCATAATATAATAGGTCGAAGAATAATGGAAGCTTGAATTAAGCAGAATTGATGATCTTTTTAGAACAAGAAGTATGGTTGATTCAATCATAATATGCTTACATCAACAATATTTATGGTTGATTATTTTTTTTTTACTTATTCGTTTATTTGGAAGGCTCGGGCGCCACATGGGCATAACTGAGCCGAAATCTTTGATTTTACATTTTACAATTTATTACTGCCTTAAGACTATGTTAGTTTGGGAAGCCGAAGTACTCGCGGCTGTTTCGAGGATAAGGATTGAAAAAAAAAAATAAAATAAAATTGGGAAGGACGGGTTTATGGGTTTAAAACTAAATTATTTGCTAACTTATACTAAAAACATTGATGGGACAAATTGTCCATATCTGTAACGGAACCAAAAAGAAAGGACTTTATTGGTAGACAACGACAAGAAGAGGACAAATGGAAGGGGGGCGACGACAGACAGGGTCGAACAACAAAACCAAAAGGCATACAACAAAAACAAGGAACGTACTACATCAAACTCTGATATCAACACGTTTCAAAAACTGGTAAATCAGGTTCATGTATTCCAAATCAAGTCCTGCCAACACTTCTCTAACGGGTTTCTGTTGTTTTCCTCGGACCCGGAGAATTTCATGCAGCTCAGATCTGACCTCACGATACTCATTGCATCCCCACACGACATGTTCGATATCCTGGTAAGCCACGCCACAGACACAGAGATTGCTTTCTGAGAGCCCAATACGGAAGGTGTGTGCGTTCAACAAATAGTGGTTGGACATCAGCCGACACAATGGTTGACAGTTCACTTATTGTCATGGTAGATTCAAGCATGTTTATGTTTAATTCGATTCCTAACTTGAGGCTTGAACTAGCTATATCGGATGATTGATTAAAGGTGCTTCAAGCATACATAGAAAATCGCTGTTATTTCATTTAAAAAATATTGAAAATCTTCAAATTTTTGCATAAACGTCTCAATAATAGTAGTATGTGTGTGCAATATGTTCTAGTAAGTCTATTTAACCCTTATGTGGCCGGCAGGGTACCCGGGTACCCAGCACCCATTTAAAATACACGGTGTAGAAAAAAGCAAAAAGTTTGCCGGCCACATAACGGTTAACGAAAGCTTACGTTCACTTCAACAAAAAGTAGCAGGAAAATGAGAGAATCTTGTTAAAAGAATGACTTCGTCAAAAATGCCTTTTCTCCGTCGCAAAGACCACTTTTCTCACTTTTTCTTATCGAAATATGCATCTCAGAGGACCAAACAAGCCATTTCTTGAGAGAAAAGTAAATTTTTTTCTAGATGTGGATGGATAGGCACTTGAAAACAAATTGGGGCAAAACTTGGATTCATTCTGGGAATGACAAATTGAAATTCGATGTAAACAAACGATTTGGGGTACTATAACTTTATCTCATCTACCGTTTACAATGCAGGCGTATCCTATTTCACATAATAACATATACGTGCAATATTTAAAATTCCATATTATACAGGGGATAGACAAAATGATCGGGACAGGCAAAATTTTCCCTTCTCAAAAAATTTTCAAATAGCTGTAACTTTTCGATAAGTGCATCAAATATTCTCAAATTTTCTCTGTAAGTTGATCAACTATTTGTGAATCAGTGAACAAAATTCGAACGATTCTACACGAAGTTATAAAGATTCTAAAAAAAGGTAAAATTATTCGATAGCCAACTTTGAGCTGCGATATATCCGGATTTAATGAACCGAATGCAATGAAATTTTGACCATTTATGACTTATATAATGAGCTTCGAAAAACTTTTGACATAACTAAAAATTCTTAACACAGAAGAAAATTAAAACGATTAGATTATTTTTCTAATAAAACACCAAATTTTCTTAAATTTCAACATCGTTTAAAAATTCAAGATGCTAATTATAGTTCATTTAAATTCCCTCTGATTCTCTTGAATACAAATATGTTTTGAAAGAAGGTAACAACATAGGCGGTAATTCATTGAAAAAGTAATGGGATGCATATTAAAAATAAACCAATTTACTAAAAAATCATCAAATTAATGAAATTACTATAACTTTTTCTCTCGTTAATAACTTCAAGTTGTTTTTCAGAGCTCATTATATGAGTCATAAATGGACAAAATTTCATTGCATTCGATTCATTGAATCCGGAGATATAACAGCTCAAAGTTGGCTATCGGATTATTCCACCTTTTTCTAAAATGCTTATAACTTCGTGCGGAATAGCCCGATCTTTTCCAAATTTTGTCCACTAATACACAACTAGTTGATCAACTTACAGTGAAAATTTCAGAATATTTGATGGACTTATCAAAAAGTTACAGCTTATTGGACATTTTTTGAAAAGTGGAAATTTTGCCTGTCCCGATCATTTTGTCTATCCCCTGTAGAACGTTTACACAATTAGCACAACTTTTTCCTTGGAGCGAGCCTTGGAGAACATCGTTGTCGATACTTTCAATTGACGCCGCCATGATGAATCCTTGTGGCTGAGTAGATAGCAGCCAAAGTAATGACATTATGACACATATGCTTGAATTAATTTTATTATGGTTGGTATTCAAAATTGTTGATTCGAACAAAAAATATCCTTACTGTAATCATCAAATCGTTGTGAAACAACCATTTGAAATAATTATGCCAACAATATCATCGAAGCTTAGGCGAACCATGAAAAAAGTTATATCAATCAGACTTTATTTCTGTCCGTGCATCCAATGTCACTTTCGCTCCCGAAAACAACAGAATTCCGTTAAAAATTTTCGTAAAACTTAACATTTTCTGCAGGAGGAAAACTTCTTCGATCCATCAGCTGGAACTTGTGTGCTTTGTTTATGTTCTCGACGGTGGAACGAGGGGCTCCTTAATGAGTATTGAAGAAATTAATATGTATTTGAGTTTGTATTAAAAATTAAAATTTGAGTTTCAAACATTTTATCAGTTTACCGAATAAACAATCATATACACTCCCGTTCAAAAGTTTGGGGTCACCCCCTCAAAAACATGTCATTTTTTTAGGCCCATATCTCCGCCAATTTGCGTCCGATTTCAAAACCCTAGGTTTCATTCAAAAGATAATAAGTCAAAGAAACTTTGAACATGATTTAAAAGAAACTTTTTCAAACAATTTTGTATGTAAACTTAACCCAAAGTTGCCAAATTTTCTAAAAAAATGAATATAAACTTACGGCAGTGTCGCTGGAAGTTGGGTCGACCAAATTTTAAGGGATGGTAACATAAGGCTGAATTTCAAAAGGCTGAATGCACATAAGGCTGAATACAAAAGGCTGAAACTATGGATATGTAACAAAAGGCTGAAATTACAAAAGGCTGAAATAACAAAAGGCTGAAAACATGGCAAATTCCAAAACTTAAAATATGCATAATAATGAACTCTATAGAATCTGAGCTGAGGGTTTAATGATTTAAAAGATGGTATTACACAAGGTATTATATTTTCCGGAATACTATTCCCCGGAGTGGCATTTGCCGAAATGTCGTTCCCGTTGGTGCTGTGTCATTATGCCGAAGGATATCATGCCTCAAATGCCACTAAGGCGGATGGTTATAATGATTTTAATGCTAAGGAGGTTTACTAGGCAGCCTAGTTGAATGGTTAAATTATGATCTATGCATTTACCTCGAAAGAACAGCCTTTATAAAAAAGCGGGAAAAATCTCTGATGGAAGAGTAAGTATTGTGGCCGCAAATAGTACAGTATAACGACCAAGCGGAAAGGTTTGATGATAATATCTGCATACTAATAGCTCTCCCGTGAGTGACTTTCCTTCTATTAAAAATAGGCTGTTCTTTTAAAGTATTTGCATATATTCAGTGTTGGCATTCTTACCAGTGTGTAAAATGCAGCGAGCTTCTGCGTGCGCATATTCCTTAAAAACGATTCATCGGAGATTTCCCCTCCTTTTGAACATAGGTTATTCTTACTGTGTTTGAATGTTATAGCTGCATCTTTTTTTTTATCAAAGGTTTTCCTTCTTTTAAAATGTTGAAAGAACCATAATTTAAGTTCAGGTGTTGAAGCTGCTTACTTTTTACCAGATGTTTCTCCTTCTTATAAAATAGGCTATTCTTTCAAACAGTATTGTATTCGAACAGAACGTGAGCCAAAAATGAACTGAACACTTTAAAATTTTTGGTCGACAAAGCATTGAAGTTGCCTGTCCGAGCTTTTGCTGCTTAAGAGCGCCCGCTCGGTTCCCATTCGACTCTGAGTTCACATGCGCTTATCTTCATCATTAAATCCTATGTGTCTTCTTTCCTAGGACTAGAACCTTGTGCCGCATCTACATGTTTGGACGTTATTATGTTATGTCACGGGGAAATGCCTCATAGATCCTTTGGTACGACATTGTGGTCTCGGATATTGAAATACAGCTCCAAAAATTTAGATTTTTCGAAACACACGATGGTCGGGTTCACTCTTCAATAAAAAGAGATTGAATTAGCCCAAAAGATAGCCAAAATTGAAGGGTTAAATGGCGCAAATATGACCATTTTAGTATCACAGATACCAGGGTAACATGTTAGTCAGCATGCTACGGGTTCAGTCCTTTCCAGTTCATGCCGCGTTCAATTTGCATGTTCAAATATATTTGATCGCAGTGTGCCGAGTATGAACTTCAATGCAAATTGAACGTGTTCACACTGCAGTGCTGCAATTCGGTTCTGAATTCTTATGCGCACAACATTGGGGGAAATAGTTTCTGTCGATATGTGATGCTAATAAACCTGTTTAGTCACCCGGAGTTCCTTGAGAAACTGAATCAGAAATGGCCAACTGATGGACCGACGATCAGACTCTATTGGTTTAGGCAAGTTTATGATTTTCTATAATTCATGCCAATAACTCCGTTACTGTATTGTATTAAATCATATGATTGGAAACCCGGATTTTCCAAAACCCATGTTGACTGGACTGGTACGCTCAGATATGGTTTCAATAGCAGAAGAATTTCTGAATCTAATGAGCTCAAAATGTTTGAAATCTGTGGAAACATGGTGGAGGTATGGCCATTTCAGTTTCGCGGATTTCGCTAATGTTCAATTTAGAGCTCGCACGCATTATAAATTTACATAGAACTGAACAAAGTTCAAACATTTTTGAGCAACAGTTAGGTACAATAATTTTTGCCTCAACTACCGCTTATTACCCGAATTACCCGAACAAATGTTTACATCTAAGACTCATTCAACCTAGTTTCCGAGTTGACACACATAATACTTCAAACGAGTGGAAATAAATTGTTGGCGAAATCCTTTGTCAATTTGAGCTAAAATAGTTTAGTATTAGCGGGGTATTGGCCGATATGATACTGAAGAAAGTACAATAACATAGACATTATTACCGAAATCCATAAGATTATGTTCCACTTGAATGTCTTTTCATCAGTTAGACTTAGCTCACGTGACCAGATGTCCATTCGATGAATAGTCAAATCGATTGAATGTCATATACTTCCTCTTCCGTGAAATGGGTTTTGACTAAATGACCGTTTGACCAAATGTACTTTCGAGCAAAGATTCTTTTGTTTCCTATGATAATTTTCAAGTCGAGTCAAATGTTTATCAAAGACCAATAGATTAGCTATAAATGTCCAAAATGTCATTTCATTCGATTCTCCACAACTTACAAAACTTTTCAACATATTGATATCTTTCAGCCTTTTGGTATCTTTCAGCCTTTTGATGCTTTCAGCCTTTTGATCATTCAGCCTTATGTGTTTCAGCCTTTTGATCATTCAGCCTTATGTGATTCAGCCTTTTGTACGTAACCCAATTTTAAGATGAGAGCGGTAATATGATCCTTTTTCTATTAGCTTTCAACTGCTTTTTACAGAACTTAGCTAAAAAATCTAGAAAAAAAGTTATTAAGTAAATTAATCCTTGATGTCATCGACCAAAAGTTTGGGGTCACCCCTCAAAATGCTGTATCGGCCAAAAGTTTGGGGTCACTATCGTAAAACATGAAAAAGTGATTTGTTGATATCTTTGTCATCTTTCATTCAATTTTAATTCTTCTTGGCTTATTTGAAACAAAATGAATGATACTTACTGCATAAAGATTGAACCACACATATTTGTTGAAATTTACATACTAAAACTTAACGTAAAGGGGCTGTCCATTAATTACGTAAGGGTTTATGGGGGGAGGGGGGGTTCGAGAAATCTTACGCGCCATACAAAAATTTTTGGGTTCTCATACAAAAAATCTTACAAGGGGGGGAGGGGGTGTCAGAAATTCGCAAAAATTCCCTTACGTAATTAATGGACAGCCCCAAAGTTGCCTCATTTTTTGAAGCGTGGTAAAATGTGCTAACTTTACATAACATTTTTATATACAAAAATCGTTAAATACGTTAAGTTGAAGACATCAAACGTAAATTTAGTTAATTATCTTTGAAATGAGCCAAAAATAATTAAAATTGAACTATAGATGACCAAGATATCACCAAATCACTTTTCCATGTTTTACGAAAGTGACCCCAAACTTTTGGCCGATACATCATATTGAGGGGTGACCCCAAACTTTTGGTCGATGACATCAAGGATTAATTTACTTAATTACTTTTTTTCTAGATTTTTTAGCTAAGTTCTGTAAAAAGCAGTTGAAAGCTAATAGAAATAGGGTCATATTACCGCTCTCATCTTAAAATTTGGTCGACCCAACTTCCAGCGACACTGCCGTAAGTTTATATTCATTTTTTAGAAAATTTGGCAACTTTGGGTTAAGTTTACATACAAAATTGTTTGAAAAAGTTTCTTTTAAATCATGTTCAAAGTTTCTTTGACTTATTATCTTTTGAATGAAACCTAGGGTTTTGAAATCGGACGCAAACTGGAGGAGATATGGGCCTAAAAAAATGACATGTTTATGAGGGGGTGACCCCAAACTTTTGAACGGGAGTGTATTTGTCTCAAATGAACAAAATTGGTCTCCGTGATGGGGTTTCTACTGAGGTTCCTCCCCAAGAATGTTTTTGGGATTGAATTTCTTCAAGGAGTCTCTTCTAAGATTCACCCGAAAGTTTTCCCTAGGATTTCTCCATTTTTTTTTAAATCTGGGATTCCATTAGGAAATTCCTTCCCTGAATTCATTAACGAAATTCTTCTACCAAAATGCTCTTGGGTTTCGTTCAGGATTTTTTTTCCAGAAGTGTCTTCTGAGATACCTACAGAAGTTTCCTCTGCAAATCCTGTTCCGCCTTCCTACGCATAGGCATGATAGTCTCATGAATATAGATTTCCCAGAAACAAGTATGCAAAGAACGATATTTCAGTTTTTTTTTGGCTCCTGTAGGAACAGTTCATTCTGCAATTCATTCCAATCGTGTTTTTAATTTCTCCAGAATTTGCTAATGGGGTTTTCCAAGACTTCGTTTTGGGAATCCTCGAGATGTTCATTCTAGGAATCCTCCAGGAATTACTGCTACGAATATTTCAAGAGTTCCTTCTGAGAATTCTCCTTCCTTTTGTGAATCCTCCAAAGTCCAATAGTTCTTCCCTAGAATCCCTAGCTCCAAGAGTTCTTAGTGGAAATCCTTCAGCAACTCCGTGTTTCTTTCGAGAAGCTTTCAGGAATCCTCCAGGAGATTCTTGGAATCTTCTAATTCTTCTACAAATATTTCAGACTTCCTTCCGAGAATCCTCCAGCACTTTATTCTGGAAAAATTTCTAGGGTTTTTTATCGATATTCTCTGAGTTCCTTGATGAAATCCAACAGAATATCTTTGTGAGATTACTCCAGAATTTCTATTAGGAATCTCCGGCGAGTTGTTTTACAATAAATTTTTCAGAATTTTTGCTCGGAATCCCAGGAACGGTACAAGTTCCCTAGCCAAGTTCGCTGGGGTTGACGGTATTGAAATGAAGGAGTTTCATTTTGATTATTGTAATGTAGTGTTCTTTAGCGAAACATATCACCTTTTCAGCACTTTAATGCGCCTCCAACGGTTCATCACGAACCGGCTGCTGCAGATGGAGTATGGCTGATCATATGCATCAGACATGCTCGATAAGCACGGAGGAACCGCCGGGGCTCAGTAGAGTCTATTCTCAAGCAATAGTTCCAAGTGGGTTGGATTTGAGAAGGTTTTGATTGATATCCTAATAAAAGTATTATAGGATTTGTGACAGGTTTTTACAGCCAGCTGACTTCAAAATGTTGTTTGGGCCTTCTTTCCCACGTTCCTCGTTTGATTTTGAATGTGAATATCAAAACGGGACATGCCACAAAAGTTCAGCCTATTGGACGCAGTGGCTTAATTTCCACAACAGGGGAGGAAAAAAAAATGTTGGTCATATTTTCTTTAACGTTGAACCATTTGTCATTGAAATCATTGCCATCATCAAGAATTTAAAAGCGGTTTTCTCGTTCAAAACAAAAGATTTTGCCATGAAAATGTATTCACTGCATTCCATATGAGGAATGGAATACAGTGAATATATTTTCATGATCATTGTTTAGAGTGAAAAAACTGCTTTTCGTTTTCCGAAAAATGATGACGGATGCTTGAGCCTTAAATAAAGCAATTAAAATCAATCGACGAATTAATAGTGGGAAGATAATTTGCCGCACTTAATTGTGCTGATAGATTCGAAGCTAACGTGCGAACACTTAAACGCATTGTTGACGTCAATGCGTTCGACGTGACATTTTAGACAAAAACTGACTGCTTTTTATTAACTTAACAACGTAACTTGTGTATGACTAGGTTGACATTTTTAGGCTACGCTTGAGAAAATGAAATGGCTTATCTAGGTAGGACCGATAGGACAATTGAATTAATTTGTATATTTATCCCTAGAAGGGATGAATACATAATAGTTGACCCGCGCATTGCTAGGATGCGACGCCGTGTATTGCTAGGGTCTAGGAGCAAAACGTGTTTGGTGTAAAGGTTCATTAGTTTTGAAACTAGTAGTGTTGAAGTCAATGATGAACTTGAACAATTTGAACAAAAATTACTGATTTTTTCAACAAAAAATGACACATAAGCATCTTTAACAACAATTACTAACATAATGAAAATTGTGACAGAACACTTTAACATGCTAAGTACCGACAGGCAAAAAAAAAAACGTGGAACTGTTTTTTTGCACATCCATATCTCAGCAGTTAGTAAACCAAATTTCAATCTTTTTGCGTTAACGGAATCCTACACTATCCTAGAGAGGTGTAGTGAAAGCCGATTGGAATTTCATGCAGCTTCCGGTGAGAACCAGGCGAAAACATTAGTTCCACATTTTTAACTTCTTCCGGTTCCGTTTTGTTCCCGGATTGGTTGTGAGTACCATGTCTTTGTAGCGAGTTCTTTCGGAACCTCGACAAGATAGCAACATTCTGTCTTCGGCAAAGTTGTTCAGAACAACAACCACTTCCTGGTGATGGATTTCATAGTTTCGAATTTCCCCACCACGTGGCGCTAGTGTACATAGTGACTTCCGGTACGACTTTGGTGGGATATAGCACGAGATTGAAGCCAGATAGGAAGGTGCGATCTTCGGCAAAGTTGTTCAGGACTACGAGTACTTCCAGGCAGGCTTGTCCGCACTGAGCGCATGAAAATTCTGCCCTTTGGATTTACACCATCATGCACATCATAAATTGAAAATCTTTTCATCTTATCAGATAGAAAGATGTTAAAATATAGGGTATATGTACCATTCCTTGGCCTAATTTGCAAGCCGCCTTGACAATTTTGACCATAACTAATGAATTAATAGCACTAGAAATAATATGTTGACCCTATTACGCACTCTAGGCAATGCATGTTTCACCAATTGAAAGTAAACTAACGTAAATATTCAAAAAATTTCTTAATTACGTTGAAAAGATTTGATGCGATGGTATGCAACGTTGGTCTATGGTACACAAATTGGCCTATTAGTGGATACAACGTTGGCCTATTGCTTTCCAAGCGCTAGAACCACTTATTATCTCATTTTTTAATATTTCTGCTGGAGTATTAACACAGTTTGTTTACCAATCTCACTTTCAAATTACATTTTTGGATCCAAATTTTCAAAAAACTAAAAATAAATCACTTTAACTAAAGTTCTTTCTTAATTTAGTAACGAAAACAACGCAACCTTATTATTGTGTTACATTTTTACAGTCAATGCACTCAAAATCTTTCTTCCTGTTCGTTCTTTCTGGTTCTTACGTAAGAAATGTTGATGACGTCACTTTATCGGTGTTGTTGACGTCACTTTACTGATGGGCCAAGATTTGTGTACATAGTGAAAAAAATGTCCTCAATATTCGGCCCACATTTAATTTGTAAAATAATTATTATTCATTGAAAACAAATATACAAGTTCAAAATAGCGTCTTTGACCGTCGCATCAAATGTTCAGTTATTGAAAAGTTAATTCGAAATGTTCCAGAATCATGCCATTTATGATCACGTGTAAGACTACCCACTAAGCCGAAGAATCATGGCGTCTACAAAAGCTAAACAAAGTGACATTTTCATTCAATTTTAATGCTCCCAAGTGCTAAAATTGAAACGAAATGTTACAGTTGTTTGGCACACAGCTTTTCCGATATCCAGTTATGCGTGTTTGTTTGAGTTTTTGCTTTACGTTAAGATAGGCCGAACGAGGGGACCATGCCAACGAAGCATCCCGACACCCTAGTAAATGTCATTTCGAACTGTCAAAAAACCGCACCGCAGAGCCACACGGAGCGCGCAAAGAGATTTTCATCCGGGTGAAAACACTCTAGTGAATTTCACTTTGAACGGCCCGTGCGGCGCTTCGGTGCGGTTTTTTGACAGTTCGAAATGACATTTACTATATTTTAACATCCTTCTATCTGATAAGATGAAAAGATTTCTAATTTATGATGTGCTTGATGGTGTAAATCCAAAGAGCAGAATTTTCATGCGCTCAGTGCGGACAGGTCATGAAGAGCATAGTTCGGAATTTCACCACCACGTGGCGCTAGTGTACATAGCTACTTCCGGTATGACTTTGGAGGGATATAGCACGAGATTGAAGCCAGATAGGGAGGTGCGATCTTCGGAAAAGTTGTTCAGGACTACGAGTACTTCCAGGTCATGAAGAGCATAGTTAAAAATTTCACCACCACGTGGCGCTAGTGTACATAGTGACTTCCGGTACGACTTTGGTGGGA
Source organism: Aedes albopictus (assembly GCF_035046485.1). Taxonomy (NCBI): domain Eukaryota; kingdom Metazoa; phylum Arthropoda; class Insecta; order Diptera; family Culicidae; genus Aedes; species Aedes albopictus. Next base: position 165,149,975 of record NC_085138.1, read on the forward strand.
TATAGCACGAGATTGAAGCCAGATAGTTGTTCAGGACTACGAGTACTTCCAGGTACAAAGACATGGTACTCACAACCAATCCGGGAACAAAACGGAACCGGAAGAAGTTAAAAATGTGGAACTAATGTTTTTGCCTGGTTCTCACCGGAAGCTGCATGAAATTTCAATCGGCTTTCACTACACCTCTCTAGGATAGTGTAGGATTCCGGTAACGCAAAAATATTGAAATTTGATTCACTAACTGCTGAGATATGGATGTGCAAAAAAATTAGTTCCACGTTTTTTTTTTGCCTGTCGGTACTTTACGTTACAAAAACCCTGTTGGTATAAGCAGTGTTAAGAGTAAAAACTACATTTTTCGTTTGACAAGACAAATCGCAAAGCAGTAATACTATCTAAATTTGGAATCTACGGCAAATAACTGATTAATTGACGAGAACCTAACTGACTACATAGACCTTACTACGAAAACTAATTTCCACACATTCTACCGTAATCTTCCGGGTCAGTTTGCAACAGTGTCTTCTTGGATGCCACCCTAGTATTTCTCATGGAACTTTTTCAGTAAATTTTTCCGTGATTTCTTTCAGAGGTGTTGCAGAAGTTATTAATAGGATTTCTACTAGATCTCATGCAAGGGTTTGTTCAGGATTTTTTTACGAGTTTTCTGCAGAGGCTCTTGCCGGAATTTCATTTCAAGTATCTGCTGCAATTTCTTCAAGTTTCAATAAGCTTTCTTCAATGTTTCGCCCTAGCTTTCAGCTGGAATATTTCTTAAAAGTTCTTGCTGGTATTTTTTTTTAATTTTCCCCTGAATTTTTTGTCGGAGTTTGACCCGGTACTTCTCTCAGAAGGTTCCTTTTCGGCATTGGTCCTGGAATGCCCCTCAGAGTTTTTCGGAATTTATTTTGGACTATCTCGTAAGTTTTTTTAGTGCCTTTTGGGATTATCCATGGAGTTCTACCCGTGATTTCTTACAATTTTTTCCAGGTTTTTCCTCGTATTATTCGGAGAGAATTTCTTCAAATGCTTACCGGAAATCGTTTAGAAATCCTTGATGCTTATTTTTTGGATTTCTTTAATAGTTGCCCCTGAACTTTTGGCAGAGATTTTACTCGGAAGTTTTTTTTCGGAATGTCTTCTGGGAGAACTTACTAAATTCCTTGTAAGAAATTCCCAGAGAAATATCGGAAGAAACCAGGTGAAATCTTTCGAGAAATTCCTCAAAGATCTATTTGAAAAACTAAAAGAATAGTTTGGAATAAATCCTGAGAAAAACTGGTACATCTCGGCATTAAAATTCATGGGATTAAGGAAAAGTACCACATCCCAACAACTAGTATTTCCACTATACTACAGGGTTGAACCCAGTACCTTATGCGTACGAAGCCACTAGACCACCAGGCCCAACGATTGATTGTTTTGGTTGCCTCTAAAAACTACGTTGTAGTGGTTGTGGTATTTCACATACTTGTCATATCAATAACCATTTGCTCAAAGTATTAATTACTCATCATTTCTATCATTATTTCTACTTTCAGATTTAGAATGCATATTTAAGCTGTATTTAAACGAAAAAAAAAAAACATTAGGTAAAAAGTGTGCTATTATCGTGTTAGAAAAAGTTTTAGAATTGGCGATACTGACTAATTTCAATTAGTCCCACAAAAACATGGCCAACCTGACCGAAAGCGATCAAAGTTTTTGCAACTCATCACAGTCCGGAGCCACCGGAACGGCCAGCACGATGGTCGTGACAGCAACTAGTCCCCAAGTGGCAGGTACACCGTCTTCGATGGGCGGAGGCGGTCCGGTATCTTCCACGCCAACCAGCGGAGGCGGCGGCGGCAGCGGAAGCGTGTGGGCCGAATTCTGCGAACGGCATGCACGTGCCGCCTCGGCTGACTTTGCCCGATCCTGTGTACACTACATTACCACCAACCTGCCGGAGTCAGCACGCCAAACCGTCTCGCATCGAGACTTTATGAGGCGTTTCGTGGACTGCTTCCAGGAACACTTTGCGCACGATTTCGACCGAAGGCGGATGCAGTGCAAGGTGAGTTGTTTTGTTAGGATAGGCTCAGTTGATGACTTTTTCGGGCCTCTGTTGTAAGTAACAAGCAGGGTGCTTGAATTGTTTAATTATTATGTAATATAATTTTATGTGTTAATTTTTTTGCAATTTTTTGTCTGTGCACTTTTAGGAGCCGTGCACAAATTACGTCACGCCTTTAGAGGGGAAGGAGTTTTGCACAACGTGACGATCGATACAAAAAGTGTGACATAGAGGGAGGGTTTGGGGGAGGGAGTAGTAAAGATCTATTTTTGCGGGACATGATTTGTATATCACCCCTTAGAGTTAGACCTGTGCGCCAACTATTTTGTACTCGGCGGCGGTGCCTGTAGCAACTTTTGACAGCATGGTAGTTTTCAAAGGATTATTATTTTTATAAAAATGATTTCCCTTACACAGGCCAACACCGGTGCCCGCATCCTACGCTCTATTTGCAAACTGAACTTTTTCATGACCATTGATGGCATAAATTATTACGTTTAAATGCCTTTTTTATTCCTGTTCGTGTCCATCACTGCGACCAGTTATTAGTCAGTTTGGTCTTACCCGTATTCTTAGTGCAGTGCAAGTCGCATTACTCTATTGTTTTGATACAGTTTTTGTTTTGTTTTCTTAAAAGCTTCAGAAGCTGTCAAATTTGATAACAAGATCGTTCAATTTAAACTTAGGAATCCCGAAGGATTTCAAGGAGGAATCTTAAAAAAAAAACTGCAGGAGGAATCTTTGAAAAAACTCCTGGAAAAATCTCTAAATGAAAGCGCGGAGGAACTTCTGGACCCCAAATGGAGGAGAACGTGCTTCTGGAGCCGAACTACTGAATCCTGTAAAAGCTACTATTTGAAATCCTGAAGGCACTTCTGAAGGAATTCCTGGTAATTCAAGCATTTCTCCTGAGGAGATCCTTGCAGAAATCTATGATTGGAATTTTAGAGAAATTCCCGATGGAATTTCAGAAGAAGTCCTCGAAAGATTTCCAGTAGAAGTCCCAAAAAAATCCAACAGGAATTTCAATAGGAATTCCAAAAAGGATTCCAGCTGAAATTTCCAATGGATTTCGGGAAGGATTCCTCCAAGGAATTCCAGGAAGAATCCCCAAAGGAATTCCAGAAGGAATCGCCAAATAAATTGTAAAAGGAATCCTCGGAGAATCCTCAGGCGAATCCTACAGAAATTCCCAAAGGTATTCCAAGAATATCTCCGAAGCAATTCCAGGGGGGAATCCTCGAACGAATCCCAGAAGGAATCCCCAAAGAAACTCCAGGAGGAAACACCGACAGATTTCCAAGAGAGATCCCCGAAGGAAGTCAAAGTGGAATCCCACTAGGAACAATTTCCGAAAGAATTTCAAGAGGACTCCCAAAGGAATAGGACACATTCGGTAAAATACTAGATTTGTAGTAATGATCTGAATTATTCTCCGTTAAAACTGTGTTGTTGTTTTCTCCATTTCTTGTCTCTTTAACAGCACAGTTTTCCAAATTTGTGCTCAATCAGCATCAAATTAGACAAGGAATCATAATTCCCACGCTTTTTGTACCATTTCTTTGCAGAAACGGAGAATTGACCATCTCACCATACTAACATTTAGCTCATTACTACAAATCGTGTACTTCACCGATCGTACCCTATTCCAGGAGAAATTCCTAGAAGAAATTCCAGGAAGAATCCCCGAATGAATTCATGAAGGAATCTTTGAAGAAATTTCAGGAGGGGTCCCCGAATGAATTCCAGAAGAAATCCTCGAAGGAGATCCAGGAAGAATCCCGAAGGAATTTCAGAAAGAATTCCAGGAAAAATTCCCGGACGATCTCCAGGAGGAATCTCCGAAGTAATTCCAAGGAAATATTTATCTCAATCTTATGTAAACTTGTTCGTGCATTATCGTCGCGAAAAAATGAAAATCGGCGGCGTGAGAAACAGCGATGTATGGCGCGTCGCCGATCCTTTTACAGGGGATACTCAAAATAACTGGGATTGGTAAAATTTTTACTTTTCATAAAATGTTCAACTCGCTGTAACTTTTCGAAAAGGGCATCAAATATTCTCAAATTTTTTACTGTAAGTTCATCAACTAGTTGTGTATCAGTGGTCAAAATTTGGAAAAGGTCGAGCCATTCTACACGAAGTTATGAAGGTTCTAGAAAAAGGTATAATTATCCGATAGTCAACTTTGAGCTGTTATATCTTTGGATTCAATGAACCGAATGCAATGAAATTTTGATCATTTATGACTTACATAATGAGCTATCAAAAACTTTTGACTATACTTAAAATTCTTTACACGAAAGAAAATTATTACGATTGGATTATGTTTCTAATATACCATTAATTTATCCAAAACTGCATCATCGTTTCAAAATTTGAGATAGTAATTATAGTTCATTTAAATTCCCTCTAATTGATTTCAATATGAATATGTTTCGAAAGGAAGTAACAAAATAACCGACATTAAATTGAAAAAGTAATGGGATGCATATGAAAAATAGATAAATTTACTAAAAAAACATAGAATAAATGAAACCGTCATAGCTTTTTTTCTTATTAATAATTTCAAATTAAGTAAACTGTTTTTCAAAGTTCATTATCTGAGTCATAAATGATCGAAATTTCATTGCATTCGGTTCATTGAATCCGGAGATATAACAGCTCAAAGTTGGCTATCGGATAATTATACCTTTTTCTAGAACTTTTATAACTTCGTGTAGAATGGCTCGATCTTTTCCTAATTTTGACCACTGATACACAACTAGTTGATGAACTTACAGTAAAAATTTGAGCATATTTGATGCCCTTTTCGAAAAGTTACAGCGAGTTGAACATTTTTTGAAAAGTGAAAATTTTACCTGTCCCAGTTATTTTGAGTATCCCCTGTATATACATATGTCGATATATCTCAAGGTCTACAGAGTATCCAAAAACATCAAAAAATTAGGAATCCCTGGAGGAATTGCAGGAAGAATCTTCGAAGGAATTTCAGGAAGAATTCCCGAAAGAAATCCAGGAAGTATCCATAAAAGAATTCTATGAAAAAATCCTCAAAGAAATTCTAGAAAGAATTCGCGAAGAAACTCCAGGATAAATTTCCGAAGGAGTTCTAGGAGAAATTCTCGTGGGAATTCCACAGAAATCCCCGAAGGCTTTCGGTGCGAAATCCCCGAAGATTTTCCAGGACGAATTCCCAATGGAATTCTATGAGGAATCCTCGACGGAAGTCCGGGGGGAATTCCCGAAGGAATCCCAGGAGAAATCCCCGAATGATTTCCAAAGGAAATCCCCGAAGGAATTCCTGAAGGAACTCCTGCAGGAATCCAAGAAAGAAATCCAGGAGGAATCCCCTATGGAATTTCCGGAGAAAGTCCAGGAGGTATTCCCGAAGGAAATTCATGAGGAATCCTCGAAAGAATTTCTTGAGGAATACGTGCGGAAATTCCAGGAGGAATATCCGATGAATTTCGTGGCGGAATTCCCAAAGGATTTTCAGGAAGAATCCCCGAAGGAATTTGAGGAGAAATCCTTGAAAGATTTCCAGCGAAATTCTTTCCAGGAAGGGGAAGGCTTTCCGGAAGAAATTCCCGAAGGATTTCCAGAAGGAACCTTCGAAACAATTCTTGGAGGAATTCCAGAAGAAAAATCTGGAGGATTCCCTGAAAAAAATCCTGGAGAACTTCTTGTAGGAACTTCATGAGAGATCCTTCAAGGAAATCCTGGAGATATGAAGGCATCCGTGATTCCTTCTGGTAAAATCTCTGTAAGAACTCCAGGAGCGATCCTTGGAAGAATCCATGAAAAAAAAAACTTCTTGAAGAATCCTCCAAGGACTCGTGAACTAATCCACTAATGAACTTCTGTAGCAAGCCCAGAAGAACCTTCTGATGGAATCCCAGAATTACCCTCAAGCTATCCTGGAATCCTCTTGTAAGAATCTCTGAAGGAAATTTTGGAGAGATCCCTGAAGGAATTCCTAGAGAAACATTTGCACGAATCCCTGAAACTCCTGAAAGAATCGTTGAAGGAACACCTGGACTAATCCGTGAAGGAATTCCTGAAGAAACACCAGAATGAATGGAGAAATTCCTATACTAATTTCTGGAGGATCTCCCGTAGGAATTCCTGAAAGAACTTCTGAAGGAATTCCTGATGGATCTCCAAGAGGCATTTATGAATCTTCCTGAAAGCATCCCTGCAAGAACATCTGGAAGAATACCTGAGAGAACTCCTGTTGGAATAGCTGAGGGAGCTTCTGAAGGAATCCTTGATGAAACACCTGGAGGCATGCCTTAATCCTCCTGGAACTACTGGGAAAATCCCTGAAGGAAATCCTGGAGAGATCACTGAAGAGACTTCTGGGACAATCCTTGAAAAAAAATACTATATTGCAGGAATCCTCGAAGGAACTCCTGGATTAATCCCTGGGGGAACTTCTGAAGGAATACCTGAAAGAACTCCTAGAGAAATCCCTAAAAGAACTCCTTAAAGAAGCTATAAAAAAAATCTGCATGAGGTATCCCAAAGGAATTCCAAGATGAATCTCCGAAACAAGTTGAGGAGGGATCTTTAAAGAAATTTCTAGAAGGATCCTATAAGGAACTCCAGGAGAAATTTATGAATGGATTCCTGGAAAAATCACTGTAGGAACTCCTGCAGAAATTACTAAAGGAATTTCTGGGGTCATCCCTGAATTAATTCCAGGTAGAATTTTGATTGATTTGTCTTGGCTGGTTCGTCTCTCCCAGGAAGAATCCCTAAAGGAAATTCATCAGGGATACTCGAAAAAATTCCACGAGAGATCTCGAAAGGAACTCTTATAGCAAACCTTGATGAAACTCTTGGAGTGGTCCTTGAAGGATCTACTGGATCGATCCCTGAAGGAACTCCAAAGAAAGATACCTAAAGAAACGCTAGCAGAAATCCCTGATTGAAATTCTAGAGAAATTTCTGAAGGAACTTTTGGAACAATATCTAAAGGAACTCCTGCACTAATTCCAAAAGGAAATACTGTAGAAATTCCTGTAAGATCTTCTGAAGGAATCCATGTTGGAGTGCTGGATCCACAGGAGGCATCCCTGAATCCTTCTGAAATAATCTATGAAGAACCTCCTGTGGAATGCCTGAGATTTGCTGAAGAATTTTCAGAAGGAATTCTTGGTAGATCTCCTGGAGAGATCATTGAATCCTTCTAGAAGAATCTCTAAAGAAGCTTCTGGAGAAATGTGAAAGATGACTTACCTTACCGATCAGGCTAAGGCCGGGGTGGCCTCTGCTGTACATAGTAGCCTCCTCCATTCCACTCGGTCCATGGCTGTTTGTCTCCAGTTCCGCACTCTGCGTATGGTCCGCAGATCGTCCTCCACTCGGTCGACCCACCTAGCTCGCTGCACTCCACGTCTTCTTGTACCGGTCGGATGACTCTCGAGAACCATTTTTTTTGGGTTGCTATCCGACATCCTGATGACGTGACCCGCCCATCGTAGCCTCCCGATTTTCGCGGTATGGACGTTGGTTGGTTCTCTCAGCAGCTGATGCAGCTCGCGGTTCATTCGCCTTTTCCAAGTACCGTCTTCCATCTGCACTCCGCCGTAGATGGTACGCAACACCTTCCGTTCGAAAACTCCAAGGGCGCGTTGGTCCACGTAGGGTCCATGTTTCGTGCCCATAGAGGACGACCGGTCTAATCAGCGTTTTGTAGATAGTTAACTTCGTGTTACGGCGAACTTTATTCGATCGTAGAGTTCTGCGGAGTCTAAAGTAAGCACGATTTCCTGCCACAATGCACCTCTGAATTTCTCTCCTGGTGTCGTTACTGGCGGTCACCAGTGAGCCCAAGTACACGAATTCTTCAACCGCCTCGATTTCATCACCGTCGATATAAATTCGATTCCTCCCTGGTGCCCTTTGCCATCATGTACTTTGTCTTCGACACATTAATGACTAATCCGATTCGCCAGCAAGCACGAAAGACCATCACCTTGCCGTAACCCTCTGCGAGATTCGAAGGGACTCGAGAGTGTCCCTGAAACTCGAACTACGATTGATCAGGATCACTCGATTCATCGTCGCCTTGATCAATCGTATCAGTTTATCCGGGAATCCGTATTCGTGCATAATCTACCATAGCTGTTCTCGATCGATTGTATCATACGCCGATTTGAAATCGATGAACAAGTGATATGTGAGCACGTTGTATTCGCGGCATTTCTGCAACACCTGGCGGATGGCGAACACCTGGTCCATAAGGAGTATAACGGAAAAATATTTAGTTTTTTTTTCTGTGCAAGGAACGTAAAGAATTTTCAAAACAATGTATAACTTTTTTGTGTATCCACGTCGTTCATCTGGGAAAATTATTAATTCAAAAAATATACACATAGAGCTGTACTGACCCATCTTGCCCCCTGACCCATCTTGCCCGCACATACCATACAAAGTTACTAAGTTTAACAGGTATGGCTACGGTTACGAGTGTAGACCTGAAGTTCTGAACTCCAGGCTGGTTTGGCTGACCTGGAATACTCCTATAATGTCTATAAATGCTATTGTAGATGTCAAGAGCTTTACGGATCGCATGAAAAAAAACACATTAAGTTATTCCTGTAGAATTGAAGGACTTCGTTATCTGATTGTTTGGACGACCCTGAATCAAGTAGACTTCAGATGAGTCCAGTAACCGCGGTTGATTATGTAACGTAACTCAGTATAACAGATATGGCTATTGTTACGAGTGTAGACTTGATTTTCTGAACTCCAAGGTAGTTTGGCTGGCCTGAAATATCCCTATAGTATCTAAATGATATTGTTGATTCCAAGAGCTTCACGGATCCCAGTAGATAAAGTAATGCTATTATTTATGGCGAAAACACTCAAAATTATTCGTGTAGATTAGAAGGACTTTACTACAGGACAGTTTGGAACACCTAGAACGTCTAAGAATATAAAACAACCTTTTGATTTTCTTGATGAAGGTTGAATACATACATATGAACGTAACCCATATCCAAATCCTTGTTTTAGAACTGGTATGACAATTATTTCGTTTCTCTGAACTTCGTGGTGTTCAGGATGACTCCTCCGGCTACAAAGGGTTAAGACGCGATAATTGTGCCGATTCATAAGTCTGGTAGCCAAAATATTGTCCAAAACTATAGTGAGGTATCAATAGTTTGTTGTCTCAGTAAAAATTTCGAAACACTTCACTTATACATAACTTAATTTATCATGCTGTATCATCCATCATCTCCGAGAATCAACATAGCTTCTTAAGAAAATCGATCAACTACATACTTCCAACCTGATGTCGTTCGTCACTGATGTCGTTCGTGCTGATCATTGATAAAATGGAGCACCTAGGATTCCCGATATGGCCCACAACGTGATTGCTTTGTAACAGTCAACGCTGCTCATTCCAGACCTCTCGAAAGTTCGTCAGGTGTGCCGCAATGTAGTGTGCTTGGCTCACTGATCTTTATAATATTTGTAAACGACTTAATCCTGAAGCTATCGAATGAAATTACAAAATGACATTCACACTCTTCTTGCCCGGTGCGGTGGCAACGGCATGCGCATAATCAGCAGTAAATGCAAGGCAATATCTTTCTCATGCAGCCGTGCCGCACGGATACATCACTATGCGCTATTGGTGCGATCGAGTTACAACGTGTTAGTGACATTTGCGACATCGGAGACATCGACTCCAAACTGCACTTCAATAAGCAGCATATATCCACCATAACCGCCAAAGCTTGGTCAGCATTAGGCTTCATTCGGCGTCACGCGGCCGACTTCATCGATGTACAGTACCCGTCAGAAGTATAGACTCACAAAAAGTAGTGCAACAATATTGCATCACTTTGACTCACCTCGATATGTCCAAAACCTGAGCACTTTCAAAGATGCTGCCTTCAGCACAAGGTTATTCAGAAGCCCAAAAACTACAGCTTTTCTGAAGGTGGCATTTTTATAGGTGTTCTAGTTTTACAGATATCGAGGTGAGTCAATGTGATGCAATATTGTTGCTATACTTTTTGTGATTCTATACTTATGACGGGTAGTGTACATGCCCTGAAGACTCTTTTTTTGCGTTCTGATATGAAGCATTCTGGAATATGCCGCATTCGTCTGGACACCTTCAGTTAACAAAGAATCAACGGACGGAACGCGTGCAAAAGTGTTTCGTGCGATTTGTCCGGAGACACTTTCCTTGGAGAACCCAGGTCCCAGAGATCGCTGAAAGTTAATCGGCTTGGACATTCTTCCGGCGAGGTGAGTCAAACTGAAATAACTTTTTATTGTTGACGTCATTTCGGGAAACATGGCTTGCCCGTCAATTCTAGCGGAAATTACGTTATATGTTCCTTCCCGAGCATTTCGAATTGTGCCTTTTCTCGCTATTCTTGCTCATAGCACCACGTACGAAAAAAAAAAACACATATTTGCTTCATGTCTAAAAGTGTTTAACTACGTTAGTGTGATGTTTGATTTTAATATGTCGAAAACTGTGTTCATAAATAGGTTAAGAAATTTAGAATGATGTGGTTTTTTGTTCAGTTTAAGTTTTACAATCTTTGCGACTACACTAAGGTCTTTGTTTACACGGGGAATACGCCCCGTGTAAAAAAACCGTGTAAAAACCGTGTTAATTCGCGAAGCCGTGTTAATTTGAAAATCCGTGTAAAAAATACCGTGCTAATTCGGGAATCAGTGTAAAAAAAACTGAGGGAAATCTGAAAATATTTGAAATGTCCTCACCTTCAGATATCCGAGGTTCGTTTTAAAGAGTTAATAAGAAAACGGAGGGGGTAGAAGTAAGGGTTGAATCTCTAGGAGTTAGTGGGGAAGAGGACATGGGGATGGGTTATGGGGAGCAGAGTGCATACTATTTCCAAGGAAGATATTTTGGGGTGTTAAGGACTGTTTAGACGGACGAAATGAAGGATCAAGGAGACTGTCAACACCCTACAGGTCCGCGGAGCAAGGTGGGGTAGAGAAAGATGTTCCAGGACACCCAGGAACTTTTTGCGAGTAATGGCTTTAATGTCTACAAGCATAATCGATTGATTGTTGTTATATTACTGATACTGTTCAACATTCTACAGGTCTACGGAGCATTGTTCTGTAAATAAATAATTTCCAAACATGACCTCCAACTTTGATCTCCAAAAACTTCGCGAGTAACGCCCAGAAGATCTACAAACATAGGCTCTTGCTACATTACCGATGCGTTGTAACATCCCAGAGGATCATTGAGCATTGTACTGTACAGTACTCATTTCTAAAGATATGCTAGGTCTTCCATGAACTCCCGAGAGTTAAGGCCTTGAGATCTACAAGCGTACTCAATGAATTGTTGTTACATTTCTAAAACGTTGTAACATGCTACAGGTCCATGAACAATTTTTCTGTAAGGAACTAATTTCCACAGATGTTCTAGACCCTCCAAGAACTTCCGCGAGTAAAGGTCTTAAGATCTACAAGCATAATCAATGGATTGTTGTTACATTTGTTTTGAGGCTTTGAATTTATTAATTTTAATTCATTCGCCTCCAAAGTTGTTACATTTCTAATACGTTGTAACATGCTACAGGTCCATGAACCATTTTTCTGAAAGGAACTAATTTCCACAGATGTTCTAGGTCCTCCAAGAACTTCCTTGAGTAAAACTCTGAAGATCTACAAGCGTTATCAATGGTTTGTTCTTACATTACTGATACAGTGTTGCGTCCTACAGGTCAAGGGAGCATAGGCGCCAACTTAGGGGGGCAAGCATGGTTTTGCCCCCCCAATATTTGACGATTTTTCGATTTTTCCATACAAAACATCAGAAAAATCTGGCTTTGGGCGCGTCTGCAAGGGAGCATAGTTCTGTAGAGTTCTTGAAGTTCTTGAAGGTCCTAGAATATCTTTGAAAAAAAAATAAATTTGCATCGTATCAGTAATGCAACGACAATCCATCGATTACGCTTGTAGACCTTAAGGCCTTTATTCGCGGAAGTTCTTGGATGCCCTAGAATATCCTTGAAAATTGTCTTATCTTCAGAACTATGCTCCATGGACCTGTAGGATGTTGCATCGTATCAGTAATGTAACGACAATACATCGATTATACTTGTTGATCTTAAGGACACTGCTCGCGGAAGTTCTTGAATTCCCTAGAATATCCTTGAAAATAACTTCTTTTCAGAACCATGCTCCATGGACCTGTAGGATGTTGCACCGTATCAGTAATGTGACTACAATCTATTGATTACGCCTGTAGATCTTAAGGCCTTTATTCGCGGAAGTTCTAGGATGCCCTAGAATATCGTTGTAAATTACTTCTCTTCAGAACTATGCTCCATGGACCTGTAGGATGTTACACCGCATCAATAACATAGCAACAATTAATTGATTACGCTCGTAGATTTTCAGGCTTGTTCTCTCGGAAGTTCTTGAAGGTCCTAGAATATTTCTGAAAACTACGTCACTACAGAACTATGCTCTAAGGACTTGTAGGATGTTGCATCGTATCAGAAATGTAACGACAATCCATCGATTACGCTTGTAGATCTTAAGGCCACTACTCGCGGAAGTTTTTGGAGGCCCTAGAATATCCTTGAAAATTGTCTTCTCTTCAGAAATATGCTCCATGGACCTGTATGATGTTGCATCGTATCAGTAATGTAACGACAATCCATAGATTATGCTTGTAGATGTTAAGGCCACTGCCCGCGGAAGTTCTTGGATGCCCTAAAATATCCTTGAAAATAACTTCTCTTCAGAACTATGCTCCATGGACCTGTATCAGTAATGTAACGAAAATCCATTTATTACGCTTGTAGATCTTTAATTTTTTATTCGCCCTAAATTCTTGGATGACCTAAAGTATAGGGTGGGGCGGGGCAAGATGGGTCGCATAAGGATGGATCACCATACTTCGTAAATACAAATCGGATTGGTTTGCATTCGTCCGCTACTCTTTATTACACTAGTTATCTATGCTAAAAGTCGATAAAAAGTTCATTAAATACAAAATATGATGTTAAACAAGCAGTTTTAAAAAGTGATCGATTTTGTGCCGTGAAAAAAGTGCGGGGCAAGATGGGTCACCTTTTAAGTAATTCACATTTTCTCAACGAAAAACGTCAAAATATAAGATTTGTTCCGCATTAAAATATGCTCCATATCTATACTGAGTAAACAAGAGCTACTAGTAAACATTTTATAAATTTATTTGGAATATAAAAAACTTTACGATTTGAGTGGTCCTAAGGCGACTTGAAAATCGACGTTTTTACTAAAAAATTATAATAATTTTATGTTATAATTTTGAGCGTTTATTCCGCTTGATTGAAGTCATTTATGAAATAGTCTTGTAATAAAAAATAAATAACTTTTGAATGCTCCAAAAATACGTTCAAAATTTAAGGTGACCCATCTTGCCCCGCGGCCGTTTATATGGAGAATATATGGAATGTATCGCATAAGAAAAATGGCAAAAAACCATTTTATTTTGTATTTCCAATGAGAGTGAATAATTTTTCAATCAATGCCCCAAACTTTTGTATATTCATGCTGGTCATCTAACAAAATTATTAACATAATCAAAACATGAGTAATGCGCCCGAAAATGGCACTGACCCATCTTGCCCCGCGACCCATCTTGCCCCGCCCCACCCTATTTGGAAAATAGTTTTCTACAGAACTATGCCTTATGGATCTGTAGGATGTTACAACGCATCAATGATATAGCAACAATTAATTGATTACGCTCGTAGATTTTCAGGCCTGTACTCTCGGAAGTTCTTGGAGGTCCTAGAATATCTTTGAAAACTACGGCTCTACAGAACTATGCTCTAAGGACCTGTAGGTTGTTGCATCGTATCAGTAATGTAACGACAATCCGTCGATTACGCTTGTAGATCTTAAGGCGCTTACTCGCGAAAGTCCTTGGATAACCTAAGCTCTTGGGTAACCTAGAACATCTTTTAAGTTGTTCTTAACAGAACCATACTCCAGAAATCACCTTTAGGAAAACCCCCATTTAACCCCTCCTAGAATCCGTGTAAAAAACCGTGTTAATTCGAGAAACCGTGTAAAAAAAAGCCGTGTAAAAAAAGACCTTATGTCTTTTTGTGTCCGAAGGTGGAGTAAATAAATAAGCCTTTATCTCATCGATTTTCAGCATTATATCTGATTTTCCATGAGAGGTTTTTCGGAATCCCAGGAATCTTTCGCGATTTCCTCACAAATTTGTTCCAGGACTCCTCCTGGAGTCTCTTGTAGGATTCCCAGGGAGTTCTCGATGAGATTCTTCTGGGGGTTTAATAAGAATTCCTTCAGAAGTTCCCTCTGGGGTTCTTCTAAGAATTTCTTCTGAGATTCCTGAAGAGGTTTCGTCTGCGATTTCTTCAAGAGCTCTTACCAGGAGTCCTCCAGGAAGTATACCCGGGGCTCTTCCAGAGATAATTTTCTGGTTTGCTTGAGGAATACTTTCTGAGACTGTTACGGTTGTAGGAGGTGCTGGCGAAAGTATTTCAGGAGTTCCTGGATTTATTAAAAATTACTTCCGAAATTTCTCTAGACATTGATTTCGAGATCCGTCTAGGATTACTCCTTCTAAGATTACCCAAGCAATTTTTCCTGAGATTCTTACAGGAAATTCTTCCGTGCTTTCTCCACAGTTTTTTTAGGATACCTCTAGGATTTTTTCTGTGATTCCTCAGGGAGCTATATCTGAGATTCTTTTTGGGATTCCTTCTGAAGTTACCTTTGGGATCCTTCCAGGAGATTCTTCTGCGATTCCTAACAGGTTTCGTCTCAGGAACTCCTTTCAGATTTGCGTCTGAAACTCCTCCTGGGACTTCAAGGAATTTCTCATAGAGTTTCGGGAATCCTCCAGGAATTCCATCCTAGATTCCCGTGATAGCTTCTAATGAAAACCAGGAGGAACTTGCTGGAGTATTTCCTCAAGGAAATCCTGTAAGAACTTCATGAGGAAATCCGTATACAAAAACTGCAGGAAGAACTTCTCAAAATACTCCCTAATAAATTTCTGGAGGATTTCCATTGAAAATATCTGAAAGAATTCCAGAATGAACTTCCAGAAGAATTTCAGAAAGATCTGCAGGAATCCAAACGAAGCTTGAAGGAATTCAGAAAGGAGTTCCTAGATAAAACCTGGAATGAGTTCCTGAAGAACTCCTGAAAGCAATTTCTGAGATAATTCCAGAAGAATTTCCCAGACTGAATTCAAGAGGAATCCCGGAAAATGTTCCCGAAGAAATCCACGAAGGAGTTCCTGAAGAAATTCCAGAAGCAAATCATGGCAGAAAAAAAATCCGGAGGTATTCCTGATGGAGCTCCCGAAATAATTCTGGAAGAAGTTCCTGGAGGAATGCCGGAAGAGGCCCTTGGACGAATTCCGGAAGAAGTTCTCGGTGGAATTACCGTAGGAATCCCGGAAGGAGTTCATGAAGCAATACCAGAAGTAGTTCTTGAAAACAACCCGGAAGCCCATTCAAACATAAAACTCTTGGATCTTTTTTAACCCTTATGTGGCCGACAGGGTACCTGGGTACCAAGCGCCCATTTAAAAAGCACGGTGTAGAAAAAAGCAAAAAGTTTGTCGGACACATAACGGTTAAAAATTTTCATTACATTTTATTCATCATTCACATCACTACAGAAGTTTCTTCAGAGATTCTTCCAAAAGGGTTCAGTGATGGCTTCAGGAAAAGCTTCAGGGATTCCCACAGGAGCTACTTCAGGGATTGATACAGAAGTTTCTTGGTAGATCCCTACAGAGTTCCTTTCGAGATTCCTCTAAAGTTCCAATCAAGGAAGGATCTATCCAGAGGTCCTTTTGAGATCTCTTCAGGAGTTACTTCAGAGTCGTTTCCAGTAGTTTCTTCAGAGATTGATCCAGGAGGATTCAGGGATGCCTCTGTATAGGACTTTCATCACGGATTTGTTTTTTTCAGAAGATCTCTCAGCAATTCCGACAGGAGTACATTAAGGGATATATCCAGGGTTCCATCAGAATTTCTTCCCGGAGGATTGAGAGATGCCTCCTGAATCCATCAGTGATTCGTCAAGAAGAACCTTCAGGGATTCCCAAAGGAAGTCCTTCAGTGATTAGTCTAGGAGTTCCTTCAGGGATTGCTTCTGAAGATCCTTCAGCAATTCCTACAGCAGTTCCTTCAAAGATTTCTCCAGGAAACCCTTCTGGAGTTTCTCTAGAATTTCAATCAGAGATTTCTCATGGCATCCTATTAGGGATCGCTGAAGGAGATCCTTCAGGGATCACTACAGGAGTTCCATCACGGTTTCCTATAGGAATTCCTTCTGAGATACCGTCTGGAATTTACCTTCGTAGTTTCCTGCAGTATAGTCGCTCTTTCAGGGATTGTACCAAAAGTTTCTTCAGGGAGCTTCAGAAATCCCTTCAGGGATCTCCCTAGTAGTTCCAGGAGGATTCAAGGATGCCTCCAGGTGTTCCGTCAGGGATTCCTTCAGAAGTTCTCTCAGCTATTCCAACAGGAGTTCGCTCAGGTCCCTTCAGTCCCTTCAGAAATTCTTTTAGGAGAATTCAGAGATGCCTCCTGGAGATCCATCAGAAATCCCTTCAATCTTTCGGAATTAGTCCAGGAGTTCCTTCAGAAATTCTTCCAGGAGTTTCAGAGATTCATGTAGTAGTTTCTTAGGAGATTCCTCTTGAATTCCTTCAGGTATTCATTCAGAATTTTCTTCAGAAACCTCCCCATGATTTCCTTCAGACATTCTTACAGGATCAGCCAAGGATTCCTCCAGGAGAATTCAGGGATTCTTCAGATTTTTCTCCAGGAATTCCTACAGAAGTTCATTAAATGATTAGTCCAAGAGTTGTTTCTCAGATTCCTTCAGGAGTTTTAAGGGATTCTTCAAGAAGTTCCTTTATGGATTTTTCCAAAAGATCTTCCAGGGATCGCTCCTGGGGTTCTTTCGGGGTTTATCCAGGATGATTTATGGATGGCTCTAGAAGAGATTTCACCAGAAGCTCAATCAGGAATTCCTACAGGGATTCCTTCATAGATCTTTGCAGGAGTTCCTTCAAAAATTTCCTTAGGATCATAATCAATCATATCTCCAGGATTCCTTGAAGGATCTGTCATGAAGATTCTACGCGAATTCCTGCAAGATTTACTTCTTGAATTCCTCCAGGAATTCTTTCAGAGATTCCTGTTGAAACTCTTCTTGGAAATCCTTCCCCTATCTAAAAAGATTCCCTCTGGAAATTATTCACGTTTTCCTCCTGGAATTCCTTCGAGATATTCTCTTGAAAATTTTTCTGGGATTGCTCCTGGAAATTCTTTGGAAATTCCCCCAGAATTCCTTCGGGAATTCCTCCTGAAATTCCTCTGAGGAATCCTCCTATAATTTTTGCAGGGATTCTTTCCTGGATTCTTTCGGTGATTTCTCCAGAAATTCCTTCGGAGATTTCTCATGGAATATTGCCGGGGATTGCACCAGAAATTCTTTCGGAAATTCCTCCTGAAATTTCTTCTGGGGTTCATCCTGAATTTGCTTCGAAGGTTTCTTCTGAAATTCCTGGGAGGATTTCTTCGGGGATTCCTCCCAGACTTTCTTAAGTGATTCTTCCTGGACCTCCTTTGGGGGTTTCTTTTGGAATTGCTTCAGGAATTCCTCCTGGAATTCCTCCTGGGATTCCTTCGGGGAATGCTTCCTGGGATTCCTCTTGGAATTCCTCCTGGGCTTCCGCCTGGGTTTCCTCCTAGGATCCCTCCTGGAATACCTACGAAAATTCCTTTAGAAATCCTCATGGAATTCCACCTGAAATTCCTTGGGGGACTCTTCCTGGATTTTCATCGGAGATTCTGTCTGAAATTCGTGCGGGATTCCCTTCGAGGATTCCTCTTTTAATTCCTTCGGTTATTTCTACTGCACTTCCTTAGAGGCTTCCTCCTGGAATTCCTTCGGAGTTTCCTCTTGGAATTCCTTCAGGCATTTCTCCTGAAATTTATTCGGGGATCCTTCCTGAAATTCCTTTGGGGATTTCTCCTGGACTTCCTTCAGGGATTCCTCCGGACTTCCTTCGAGGATTTCTCCTGAAATTTCTTCAGGGATTCCTCATGAAATTCCTTCAGGAATTCCTCCTGGGATTCCTTCGGGGATTCGTCCTGAAATCCCTTCAGTGATTTCTCCTGGAATTCCTTCGGGGATTCCTCCGGGAATTTCTGCGGGAATTCCTCCTGGAATTTCTTTGAGTGTCCTCCTGGAATTCCTTTGGAGATTCGTCCTGGACTTCCTTCAGTGATTACTCCTGGAGTGCTTCGGGGATTCCTCGTGAAATTATTTCAGGGGTTCTTCTTGAATTTCCTCAGAGGATGCCTCCCGCATATTTTTCGATAATTTCCCCTAGAATTTTTTAGGCGATTTTTTCCCGAATTCCTTTGGAAATTCCCGCTAGAATTCTTTAGAGGATTTCTGCTAGGATTTTCATTGTGAATTCTTGCTGGAATTCCTTTGGAGGATTCTTCCTGGAATTTCTCTAAAACTCCAATCAGGTATTTCTTTAGAACTTTCTGTAGGGATCTCTCTAAGTTAGATTCTTGAACCACCACATATTCCTGCTAAAGTTCCTTCAGGGTTACATACAGCAGTTCCTACAGGGATTAGTCCAAGAATTTCCTCGGGGTTTCCGCCTGCAGTTCCTTCAAGGTACGCAGAGTGTGGGGGGAGGGGGGGGGGGTCCTGATCGAAGTCTACGCTCCATACAAATTGTTCAAATGTTTGTATGAACAAAAGTCTACAGAAGGGCAGGGGGGTCTGAGATGGTCAACAATGAGTCTACGTAGTTTATGGACAGCCGCCGTCGCCTAAAGTTGGAGTTTAGGACATTCGTTTCTCCAAAGTCCTCATGCAGCGTGCCGCCATCGGTTAGCTATCCGGAAGAGGAGGGTCTTCTTCATCTTTCCATAGCAATCCTGTGATGAATCTGTCTCCAAATTTCTTCGGAGTTCTCTTCAGTATCTCACGGGCTCGTCGATTTTCCGTAAGCTCCGGAAACACTTCTACCGAAACTCCAGCCTCTTCTAACACGTAGGGTGTTGCTAAACGCAAGAATCTCATCAATGTGGAGATGATTGTTCCAACTGGCACAAAGCCTGCTTCTCAGCTCAGTGTTCGATGAGTACTTCCACTTTTATCACAGAGAGCTTACTCTGTCAATGAACCATTTTGCATGTGTATATCGTGTAACAGGTACGAAGATACTCTACGCTCAAGGAAGCCAAGGAAATTTACTTACACGAAAAGTTCCAGGACTGACCGAGAATCGAACCCGTCACCCTAAGCATGGTCATGTCGAATACCCTTTGCGCTTACTGTATCGGTTATATGGGCTCCTCTATCTTTCATTGCAATATGTTATCTTTCAGTTTTTTTTTTCGAACCAAGTTCAAAAACTTTCGGCCGCATAAATTCTTATTATTTTGTTCTTTGTTCATTCCAACAAAAAAAAATTGAAGACAATGGTTGTTAGTTGCCTGCTTGTCGATATTGATCACCCGTCGTGTTACTGTTTGTTTCATTTGAGTTTGCTGTCTGTAACTGAATTCCCAACTCAATGGCAACATTACTCGAGCGACGTCCATCATCGACTGCGCCGCTGAAATCCATGGCTCAATAGTCAATCCCACGTACGCGAATTGATTGGAGCTGATTATTTTGTTATTGTTATTAATTAAATCATCGTCCTATCAGCGACAGCGGTATGAAGCTGTTTTCGTTTTCCACGGATGTCCGTCCATGCTGCCACCGCGTTTTTCTCATCTCGTGGTCAAGTTCATTGTGCTAGGTGTTATTTCGGCTAACCGATAATGTCATAGTCAGAAGATTACAGGAAATCAGGAATATATGCATTACTTGACCGTCAAATTCAATGATAATGTTATTCTCTATTGGTGGCCAGCCCTGTCGTACTTTAAATAGTATAGCTCAAAGATTTAGCTAGAATTCCAGCTGATATTTTTTACGTATAGGTACATACTCATTATTTTTTTTCTAACTGCTCAACGATGTTCTCTATTTTTGACTAACATTACAATGATATTTCCCTCTTACAGACTGGAAATGGCACAGTGGTGCTCGAGGAAAGCGATTACTCAGAGGATACGGATTCGCCCAAAACAAATCACAAGCCCTTCTTTCGGCGACTTTCTTTCAAAGGTTTACGCAAAGGAAAGGTGATTCATGTAAGCATTCTCAATCCATTTGCGATTCTCGCAGATACGTGCTTTATTACTTATATACTTTTACCATACTTTGTAGGCCCTCTTCCACAAGCAGCATTCGGACGAAGTGGAGCTGTCCGGCAGTCGAGTGAGTAAAACAAAACTGGCCAAAATAGTGGTCGAGTGTCGGAAGGAAGGCACCGTGAACTACTTGACACCGGAAAGCCTAGAGCAGCCCACCGGGACGCACAAATGGGAAAAGTGCAGGCTGGTGCTGGTGAAGACCGTCGGTGGTTACATGCTCGAGTTCTATTCCCCGCCCAAGTCACAAAAGGTAAGATGAGTTGCGTTATGGATGGGTTGTTGTTTGGTATAGACATCACATGTGGGAAAAAAGCTGGACGAAAATGAGAGATGATCTGACTGCACGAGAAAAACCATCGAGCATGTTGCGATATGATTCCGTTATAAAGCCCGATTCAAAGTAAATTTGGACGCATTCAAATGATCATAACTCAAGAATTAAACAACTTACACGGTTGGTCAAAACGTTAAACAAAAGGGTATTTATTCAGCTTTTAAACGATATGCATATAACAAGTTATTACATTTCACCACTTCGAACGAACTGTCGCACTTTACTTGTGATCGATGCCATCATGGTCTGCACAGTAGCTGACGACGACACTGTACCGGCGAACTTATTCCACTTTTAACGCATTTGTTGTGCATTTGGCACTTCTTTACCGCATTCCCGAAGTTTTCGCTTGACAATTGCCCAATATTGTTCGATCGGTCTGAACTCAGGACAACTCAGGGCAACAGACACTCTTCAATGTAAACCTTCGAATTCATAGTGGTAGATGTGATGAAAACCATGGATTTAAGGCCACAACTGCAGATTCCTTGCCAAATCATAAGTTTCCGAGCAAACTTGTCAGCAAAAACAAATTTATACGTGGAAGGGACATCCCCACGACCAGTTGCCAAGTAAAATTTTCGTCCGGGGATTTGTTTATAATCCATTTTGACGTATGTCTCGTCATCCATTTGAATGCAGCCATCAAATTTCGTCAAAACTCGTTCGTATAGTAATCGTGCTCGCTTTTTGGCCACTAAATTTTGTTTCAGGGAGCAATTCGGATGTTTACTGGCACAAAAAGACTTATATCCTTCTCTTGAAAGGATGTTACGCACGGTGGAAAAGTTAGAATTGCATTTCTTTGCCAAATCACGTATGGAGATACCTGGGTTGCCTTTCACGCACCTCAACACCTTCCTCCTCAGCTCTTTGTCCCTAGTGCCACTTTTATGATAGATACGCTGTGCTCTATCCACACTCAGATTATCCTTGTAACGTTTGATCACAAGACACACCGTTGATTTTGGGAATTTTAACACTTTTGGCTATTTTTGAGGCAGAACACGAAAGATTCTCTAGGTGTTTGTGCACAATCAATTTTCTTTTCTCAAGTTCCATGATCCGTAATTTCGAGATGCGTCGATCAATCGAGGAAAACTTTTCACCAATTTCTTCGTCAATGAAACGTGAACATATGCTGTCAAAAGTTTTTTGTTCCTACCACCAGGGGCGCGGTGGTGTATTGAACCGATTTACTTTGAATCGTGCTTTATGTAACAGCGAGGCGAACATCTTATTAGGGTCTTAATCCGCAAATTAAGGAGCGCTTTGTTATTTTTCTCTTTGTGCCCAGTGTCATGGTGGAGATTAAAATATTTCACAAAGCACAAAAATCGCAACTTGAAATTTTCAGTGAATACACATCAATACAAACATAGTATAAAAAATTTGGAGAGGTATATTTTGTCTGTTTTGAGGTACCGTCGTTGGGGGTGGCAATGGGTCAGAGGGGCGAGATAGGGTCAAAACATTATCTGAAATATCTCATCAAATATTGCGAATATCGAATCAAAAATGTTATGGTGTTATCTTCGTAGTTGCCAACAGTTCCTGCCAAAAAAATAAGTTTCTAGTGAAACTAGCTATTTTTTGATAAATCATCAAAAATGCTTGAAAATAACCCTGGGCTTGGATTATATCTTCCAGGAAGCTTTGATTTCAGGCATGTGGTCGATGGCCTTTGCAGCAATTATTGGAATAGCTGAATGTATAATCAATGGCAAACAATTCTGTAAGAATCAGATCTTCAAGTCATCTGATATAGTTATACTGATCATGACGCTGCATAGTAGGTATATCGAACATTTGTCGAAGTCATTTATGTGTCGGGAAAATATAATTCCAAGTTGGAGAGAATATTACAAACTGAGGGAGGGTAATAGGCCCAGTCAGACCCCTGAATGGGCAATGTGGGTTAGTTTATGGGAATGCCATTGAAAGTTTGTAATATTCTCCGAGGCTTTCGAAATCCAACAGGGCGCGTCCCCGGGTTGCGGATAGGGGGAAAAGGGAGATTTTTCACATTTGTACTGTAATCAGCCAATGTGGTATTATCTCCTATGGTGTTGTAGTGCGAATGAATGATCTCATTCTATGGGAATTCGAACCTTGTAATGTATTGTTTATCAACTTCAATTTTCTAAGCTTGATAAGGTTTTGAAGACAAACATGAGATGAGAGAATTGCCTAATAGGAAAGTCACATCAGCAAAGCTTTTACATATGCAAATGCTATCCATGGGGTCATGTCTAGCATTTAATATGTATGGCAATGACTGATTCTTACCTAGCAGGGGTACTACAAGACCACGCGGACAATTCGATTAAAGGCTTAATTGGGAATAATATATTTTCCAGAACTGAAGGGACATTTTTTCCGGGGTGACTGGCGAGTCGGAGAGGGTAGAAGTTTCCGTTTGTTATAATTGACAAAATAAACAATCAGGCGCTTTTCTTTCTATGACTTGCTTGGTATTTTGTGAATTATTGTTTTTTGGTTTTGAAAGGTATGCGATTCACTATTGAGCCTTAAAATTATTTTGCATCTGAATAGCATTGATATTGTCAAGTCTGTACCAACACCCTAATCCCACACCAAAATACCCTTTTCCTATCCCATGGCGTTTATGTGGTCAGCAAAGACTATTCAGCCATTACCCCTCCTTATCATCGGCTTTGGACTGACTTGCGCTCTCATTGCCCCACCAAATGCTGCAAAATGAAAATGAAAATGAAAATGAAAAAAATGCTTGAAAATAAGAGCTTTTTAAAATGCTACTTTTAAGGCTTGATGAAACATCACACTTTTAGGTGGATTAATACTTTTTAGAATCTCAAACTTATAATATATTATTGGTTAGTGGTATTAACCTTGACCAGAACTGTATTAGCTTTCTTTGTTGTCTGTTGACAATGCGGAACAAATTTGGTTTCCTTGACCCTTTCTCATCCCCTCGAAGGGTTGAGATTGGGTTAATTTTCATACACTTGTAGTTTTATGGAAAGTTGAAGAGCTCCTAATATTTTTTTATCTTTTGTGCATGCATTACCAAAGATCACATTCCAGTGATAAGAATACTTTTTCACTCAAAGAAGCAAAAGTTATTGAACAATGTATGTGGGAGTATGAATTTTTTACCCATTCTCACTCCCAACGACGGTATTTGATCTTTTGTAATAGTATTAGTAGAAGAGGTGCCAGTGTCTAACTTTTGACCATTACACTATAAAGAATTGGTTTCTTCGAGAAACTTGTTTGTTTTGGCAAAATTAACAACTCGAAATTCCATGGCCTAACATTGAGTTGCTACGACTGTAGTCCTGAAAAACTCTGAGAGACATCCCGGGAGAAACTCCGAGAGAAATTTCAACTGAAATCCTAAAAACTGAGAACCTTCAAGGAATGTCCTGGGAGAATCTCCTGTAGAAATACCAGGATAAACTTTAGAAAGCTCACGATAGCTTTTTTTAATCTGTATTAACGAGATTTTTAGCCCTAGGCTAGTTCATCTCGGGACCCACGGTTTACTTCCCTTCCGAAGGAAGAACTCACATTTTGTGAGTTTGTCGGGAGTGGTATTCGATCCCAGGTCCTCGGCGTGATAATCAAGTGTTCTAACCATCACAGATTCAGTTTTATCTTGAATTTGATGTAATACTAAATAAATGAACGAATGAACCATCACACCAGGTCCGCTCCACTCACGATAGCTTATTGAAGAAATTACTGGAAGGAACCATTAGCGTGCACAGGGGGTGACAGGGGGCAGTTGCCCCTCTCCGTTTTATAAAAAATTCGAACAAATATGCTGCGGAAGTCGAAAGATACGACTGTTCGAGGGTTAATAGCATCTCATGCACCTAATTGAATTATATTACCATAAAATGCAGAATACTCACATCATGCACCATCTGAACATCGCATCTCATATGTATATCATCTAAGCAATTACCTATTTCACATTAAATTATTTGAATTTTATAGGCTCCATTTTGGCAAATCATGCACCAAATGGTATTCCATGTACCTGATCTATGCTGACTTCCGTACCCCATTAATTTTTTCGCACCATGTTTGCAATTCTTGCACCTTACATCTAACCATGCGAAGTTGAGAATCACTGAATAATTGTGGCAACTAATGCACCATAATGACACACGCAATTTCTTAGTATTCTATGCGCAACCATGATGTTCACAGAATCATCTAGGCATACATACTGATCTCACGCACCATCTTTTAGCCAATAAGTGTGATGTCAGCACCACATTTGAATAACATGCTCCAATTTGGCGTTTTATATTCCAAAACTGTATTCCATGAACATGAACCATGATAACTTCGGCACCACATTGGAAGAAAAGTTGAGGAACATTCAGGAATTCTGAACAACACTTCGAACACAGATTTTATCTCGTATAATCTGGCTTGCCCGTATGTATCTTATGCATCATACTGATAGCATGCACTATCATTGAATTTAAAAGACGCGGACACCGTCTTCAGCCAGAGGCTGCACAGACTGAATGAAACTTAAACACTAGACAAGGGACACACACGGAGCATGCACCAGTGGATACGGAGAAGGAACTATTCTCACGAAAAGTTTCATCGCCCGGAGCGGGAATCGAACCCTCACCCCATAGCATGGTGCGATTAGAAGCTTGGTGACCCTAACCGCACGGCTACGAGGCTCCACTAATGGTTTCTAGCACCATCAAAGATTTCCAAGAACCATTTCAGCGTTTATTATATCATCTAGGCATTATGCTGTGAGCATCACCATTATAGTGTAAGAATTCCATTGAATACATTTTTTTTATTTTTATGCACCATTTGTGCAATTTGTGCACGTAACCATATAACATGTTGAATAACGGTGATAACAAATGCAGCACACTTCAAAGCTTTCCATGCACCATTTTGGCATTCACTATATCATCTAGGCATCTTATGCACCATTATGATGATGTGGTTCTCTTTTGAATTTTATGCACCTTTTTGGCATTTCTCAAAATACTATGGACCTAAATCATGTTGACTTCCGCGCCACATTGAGTTTGCTGCACCATTTTTTGCAATTCGAGCACTTAAATATGAAACATGTTGATTGTTGAGTGTAACAGAACCTTGATGAAACTAATGCACTATACTGACATTATGACATTCTACATGTAGCTTCTTTGTATTCCATGCATCACCGTGATGTTCACAGAATCATCTAGGCACCATCTTTGAACCAATTATGTGTCTAATGCGTCAAATTTCATGTATAACGAAATCTTTAAAGTGAAAACGTGGCGTTCACTATATCATCTAGGCATCTATTGCACCATTGTTATTATTTTAAATTTCGTACATCAAAATAGCTTTGACCCATGTCGACTCTAATGCATCAAATCCCCTTAGCATTCTATATCGAATTGCAATTACTTGTCACGCATGCACTATCTTGACGTTCCCTTGATCATTAAGGTTTATAATGTACCATACTTACATCACACACCTTTTTAAAATTATATGCACCTTTTTGGTGTTCATTGTATCATTCGGCCCATTTTTGTAATTCGTGCATCAAAATCCGAGGATCATATTGAGAATCACTTTTAAAACTTCCTGAAGGCATTCCAGGAGAAAACCCTGGAGAAATTTCATGAGGAATCCCTCAAGTTCCTTCTGTAGAAAGCCCTCTTAAAAACTGAAGATGTCCCTGGAGGAATTTCTAGTGAAATTCCTGTAGAATTTCTTGGTTGAAATACTGAAGAAATTGCTGGATAAATTATTAGAGAAGTTCCACGAAGAATCCGTTGAGGAATTCCAGGATAATCTCTGAAACCATTCCTAAAGCAATCCTTGGAGGATTTCCTGGAGGAATTCTTGGGGGAATTTGTGAAGGAATTGCTGGAGGAGTATTTCAAGGAATTTCTGGAGGAATATTATAAGGAATTTCTGGAGGATTTCTTTTAAAAGTTCACTGACGAATCCTCGGAAGGATTCCCGGAGAAACCTCTGGACGACACCCTGGAGGAATTTCGAGAGAAATTCCTGGAGGAATCCCTGGAAGATTTTTCGGAATTCCTAAAGAATCCTTGGAAAAATATTTGGTGGTTTCCGTGTAGGAATTCCTGGAAAAACTTCTGGAGGAACATTGACGAATCCCTGAAGAAATTCTTGAGAAAAAATCTGGGGAAATCTCTGGAGGAATACTTGGAGGAATTTCGAGAAAAATTCTTGCAGGCGAAATCCAAGGTAGAAATTCTGGAAGGAGGAAGAAGAAATCCATGGAAGAATGATTGGAGGTTTCCGTGGAGGAATTTCTGTAGGAATTTGTCAAGGCATTCCAAGAGGAATCTCTGGAGACAATCCTTCAGGAATCCTTTGAAAAATTGCTGGAGGAAGCTCTCGGAAATTCCTGGGGAAATCCCTAGAGGAATTCCTGACGGTGTCCGTAAAAGAATTCCAGGATCAATCCCTGGAAGGATTACATGAGGAATCCCTGAAGAAATTTGTAAAATAATTCCTGGAAGAGTCCGTGGGAGAATTTCTGTATGAATTGCTGGAAGAATTCCTGAAGAAATTTCTGGAAAATTCCTGGAGAAATTTCTGGAGGAAATACTCGAGAAAATCCTTGATAATGAAAACTCCTGGAGGAATCTCTGGAGGATTTGTATTTTTTGGATGAATCCTTGGCGGTATCCCTGGTAGAATTTCAGGATACAAAACTTAAGGAATTTTTGGAGGAATCAGTGGTCGCATTCCTGAAGCAATCCCTGTAAGATTTCCTGGAATAATTCGTGGAAGAATTCCTCGAGGAATTTCTAAAGCAATTCTTGGGGGAATCCATGAAAGCATACCTGGAGGGTAAGAGGAATTCCTTTTAGGAATCCCTGGAATAATTATAGGAGTTATCCCTAAAGGAATTTCTAGAGGAATTCGTAGAAGCATACTTGAAAGAATCCTTGTAAGAATTTTTGGATCCTTGAAGGAATC
The DNA here is from genome assembly GCF_035046485.1 of Aedes albopictus. Lineage (NCBI taxonomy): Eukaryota > Metazoa > Arthropoda > Insecta > Diptera > Culicidae > Aedes > Aedes albopictus. The sequence goes on from NC_085138.1 coordinate 165,177,663, forward strand.
CCTGGAGGCATTCCGAAACGAATCCTTGGAAAAATCCTGGAGAATGTTCTGGAAAGGAATCCGTGAAGCAATTCCAGGATCAATGCATGAAAGAATTTCTGGAAGAATCGTGTTGAAATTCCTAGAGAACCCTTGTATGAATTGCTGGAGGAAGCTCTGGAAAATTCCTGCAGAAACCAAGGGAAAATAAAAAATTGCTGGAGTAATCCGTGGAGGAATTCCTGGAAGATTCCATGGATGAATTCTTTTGTTTTGCTAGGTTTCCAGCTGCACTCTTATTAACCACTGCAAAAAGCGCGTTAAACTTTGTTTTCACCGATACATATTGTGGGCTGTAATAGTCGTACAACCTTGCGTCCAACACAATTAGATAATGTTCCATTCGGCATCCTTTACCGTTTCCGAAGATTATCTACCTTGTTAGCTACAAAGTAACTTTACTCCAACGCCGAGCGTATAGTAGAGCACCATCTTCGTTGGTCTTGGGCGATCTTCCTCCAGTTTCCCCGAACGTGTAGGGATCGTAGATCTTCTTTAACCCTTTGGAGCCGGATAATTTCGCCACTGCTGCCGCAACCTCGCTGCCCTGGAATACGTTTGTTATTCTTGGTTTCATCGCCGGGGTCATATTGACCCCTCCGGCTCCAAAGGGTTAACCGCGTGCAGTCAGCGAGTTCGCGGTCGCCCACGAAGTCGCCTACCTCTACCGGGTTCTCTGCTGAATATATTTTTCTTCTTCTTTATGGCTCGACGTCACCACTGGGACTTGGCCTGCCTCGCTTCAACTTAGTGTTCTTTGAGCACTTCCACAGTTATTAATTGAAGGGCTTTCTTTGCCTGCCATTGCATGAATTTGTATATTGTGAGGCAAGTACAATGATACACTATATGCCCAGGGAGTCGGGAAAATTTTCCCGACTGGAACGGGAATCGAACCCGCCGTCTCCGGATTGGCGATCCATAGCCTTAACCACTAGGCTAACTGGAGACCCCTGCTGAATATTGTTTTCGCTATTCTTTCTTCCGACATTCGCACTACGTGTCCAGCCCACTGAAGTCTGCCGTATTTTATACGTTTCACAATATTCGCATCTTCGTACACTTGGTACAACTCGTAATTCAAGCGTCTGCGCCACACTCCATTTTCTTGTTTCCCACCGAGAATTGTCCGCAGCACTATGCTCTCAAAAAGCTTTTCGGTCTACCTCCTTTAACGTCCACGCTTCGCGACCGTAGAGGGCAACCGGAAGGATCAGTGTCTTATGCAGAGCGAATTTTGTTTGCGTTTGCAAGTTACGGGACCTAAGCTGGCTCCGCAATCCGTAAAAGGCCCTATTCGCAGGCCCTATTCGCAGACCCTATTGTCACTTGTCACAACAAATTGTTTAACAACTTCAAACACATCCCCATCTTCTGTCTTTGCCCGCTATGATGAACCTCCAAAGAGATGCCGTAATCGAAGGATCAATGAATGATTTTCACTTCAAAAATAGCTACTGCAAGATATTCTGATCGCCAGAATGTCACACAACTCAGTAACGAATCCTTCAACGTCGATCATGCCGAAAAATACCACAAGGAATAAATTGGCGTGTGCAGTTTGTTTCCTTGGTGCTGATTATAGCTGGGAACAAGCATCCTGTGAAAATTATTCAAAAACATTCCAATTAGAACAATATTGTTGTTATATTCGTTAAATTACATAGCGTGGGGCGGGGCAAGATGGGTCACCTAAGGATGGATCACCATTACTTTGTAAATACAAATCGTATTGGTTTGTATTCGTCCGCTACTCTTTAATACGCTAGTTAGCTATGCTAAAAGTCGATAAAAAGTTCATTAAATACAAAATATGATGTTAAACAAGCAGTTTTAAAAAGTAATCGATTTTGCGCCGTGAAAAAAGTGCGGTCAACTTTTAGGAAATTCACATTTTCTCAACGTCAAAATATAAGATTTGTTGAATGCGGAACAAATCTTATATTTTGACGTTTTTCGTATGCTATTCATTCTGAGTAAACAAGAGCTACTAGTAAACATTTTATAAATTTATTTGGTATATAAAAAAACTTTAAGATTTGAGTGGTCCTAAGGCGACTTGAAAATCGATGTTTTCACTAAAAAATTATCATAATTTTATGTTATAATTTTAAGCGTTCATTCCGCTTGATTGAAGTCATTTATGAGATAGTCTTGTAATAAAAAAAAAATTAGAGGGGCGTGTACAAGACACAACCGCATGACGTAAACTACGTAAAGCAGTTTGTTATTGGTTGAATCAAAGACACGGTTTAATTTCCGCACAATGCTGTTGCATTTTGTTTAGTACACTATAGTAGGTTTCAAAATTCGGCAGTTTTGACACTTATGTGACCAGCGTCACGTTATCGGAAAATCTGCCATTTACTCTTTCAGAAAATTGGTAAACCCTTGAAAAGGCTGTTCGAACCAGAATTTAGTCAAATTATTGCACGTGAGTTCAACAAATTTCATTTTTCTGGCAGCAAAAGTCAGAACAGCGACGAGGCTTTGTCGTAGGACGTCCATAAGAAGAAGAAGAAGTATTAGAATTGATTTGATAGATAGAAGAAGAATTAGTTTGACGAGAGAGGGGTAAGAATCAGCAATCCCTTACAGCTTGCTTTGCAATCAAACAGATCAATCAAAAATGCAAATCATTAAGCTTTTGATAATTTGATGACTGGAATTGCCTATATATTATTATTTATCAAAGAATTTCTATAAATCGTAGTAGCTTTCTTCCAGATTTTGCGGCAAAAATGGGCACAGAGAATTTTGATTTTTGCAGACATAGGGTCTGGAACCATTTGGGCAGGAGCACCTATTTTGGGCACTTGCTGCTATAACTAAGTCAATTTCAAACCGATTGACTTGAATTTTTGAACACAGCTCGATACTGCGCTTTCCTGATCGTGTTTCAAAAATCAAGTCAATCGGATCAAAATTGACTGAGTTATAGCAGCAAGTGCCCAAAATAGGTGCTCCTGCCCAAATGGTCCCAGACCCTAGTACTAATTGAAATTTGGTTGAGAAATAATCTTCATTTCTTCATTAAACTTGCAATTACTCTAAGTTTAAGAAAATTATTGGAAATTTCTGATCAACTCGCATCAACTCGCTTTTGTAAATTTATATGGAATGTATCTTGGATGCTACAAGAAGCAATTACATTTCCACTACTCCGCTACTCCGGCTTTGAGACTGTGCCGCTTTTGACATTATTTGTGACCAGGCTCTTCGTCTTCCTTAGAAAATTATTCGGTTCATTCTTGTGGAGGAACATTGGAAAACGCAAACGGAGAAACTGGCTAGCCCTCCTTCAATGCAATCCCCTAGAAAGGTCATGAACGAATGATGGAAGATGAGAAGAATTTAAGGTGAATATATGACGAAGCCACACCTCGAATTTTCAAAAGCACAAATCTAAAGAACCGAATTACGGTTTGAGCTTAAAAGTTGATCGATTGGTTAACCGCTGGTGATGACCAATCGATCAACTTTATAGCTCAAACCGACATTCGGTTCTTCAGATTTGTACTTTTGAAAATTCGAGGTGTGGCTTCGTTATATCGTCGGTTTCCTGCAGTAGAGGCACAACTCAAAAAATGTGAATTTTCAGAATGAGCGTTTGAAAATTGGCAATCTTGAAGCACCTCGTACAAGTTCACTTATTTCTCTCATTATTCGACAAAAGTTAACGAATTCCGATTGTTATATCATGGAAAGGGACTGAAGGACTATCTGTTTCATTAATTGTGGATTACTACTTTTCATCGACTATTGAAAAACTTGACTGATTTTGAGTTGTGCCTTTATTGCGGAAAAATGGTGAAAATGCAAAAAATCTCTCGTTTCTCAACGAATTTCGGTACGGGTCTTTGTGAGATGAAAGTTTACGTAGTTTTTCATTATTTACCATCAAAATCTCAATATTTACAAATTTTGAGTTGTGCCTGTATTGCAGGAAACCGACGATATATTCACCTTAACTGGACAGCAAAACGTAAAAATGTGCTCGCACGCAATCGGCTGGTTAAAACATCGGCTTACTTTTCCCAAATTTTCAATAGTTTGCTGTTGAAAATCAATAATTTTGATTATTTGTCATAAATGGTACTTACATACATTTCCAATCGATTAATATGAAATATTTGGAAATAATACTATTAATGGCTGAGTTATTAGCGTGCAAAATCTGACATAATTTCGTGACCGTCGTAAAATTTTAGATTTTCAGTTTCGTGGTAGCGTAAGCACCCCATTTCATGCAATTTTACCGCATTCGCGTAGTAGATGGTTTTAAAATGTCGGCTTTTGCATGTCTTCACTTAATGCGGAATCAACTCTTGCAGAAAATATAGAATTGTAGCCCTCATAAGGGCTGTTTTAATTCAATTGCTTACTAAAGGGGAAATTCGGTAGTTACGATTGCGAAATCCCGAACGGCGACGGTGGCGTTGACTCCGATGGTGGGTTTGCGAGGCGATGCTGTGCAAAACGTGACGATGCGAAAGCGGACGCACTCGTGCGCAACCGCCTTCGACCATCGCGATCGGCTTGCCAAAGCATACTGAAGGAAGTGAACTGAGCGCTCCGCTGATGCGTTCCCGCCAAAGAGTTGGCAAAGAATAAGAGAAAATGGGAAGAAGCAGTTTGCTTTTATACGGCAAGGCGGTTCGTTTTCCCCTCTCGAACGTGGTTGGTTCGATGAGAGAGGGGTAAGAATCAGTGATGCCATAGGATTTATTTACAATATTGGTTTGATTAATGTTCATCAAATTCATTTTATTATGCAAATTATACTTTTGCAAATCGGTAGACTAGATTTATTAAAAGTTTAATGCTTATAAATAATAATTTCATATCATGGTTAAGTATTGCAGATTTTAAACGGATATCGTACTTATTCAATCAAATTTGGCAACACTGTTTAACTATGCTCATTTTCTTCATCAAAGTAACCATTTGTTGAAGAAAATGAACAAATTTTCAATCAAGTCGTACAAATTTTGTTCATTTCATTTATAACAGCTATCTCATAATAATTTCACTTGAAACCGTAACCTGGAAAATTATCCGTTCTCTCTTGTGGGACAGTTTTATAGCCCTCAGAAGGGCTGTTTTGATTTACATCATTCCCATCCGACGATGAAAAGTCCTCATGCGGCTTGCCGCTCCAATTTTACCACCGCACGCCGCGTACGACGACGCACAACCGTCGACAGTCACCGCGCTCCGCATGTCGCAGAATACTGAGCGAACATGCAAACGGAGAAACTGCTTTGTGGTCCAACTCTGATGAGGTCGTCAGGTCCACTCGTGCCGCCGCGCACTACGACGCGAAGACACACGCACAAGTTGCGGCCAGTGTTGCCACATTTTTATCTGTCCTGGAGGCTCCAAAACCTTTTTTATCTGTACCAGACATTCAAAAAATCTGTAACCAAAATCTGTACCAAATTTGTACCACATTTGATTTAAAATCGCTTAAAATACACAAAAAAGAGCATTACATTCAGACTAAACTATGAAAAACACTTAATTTGAGTATACTGGTACCAATTTCTGAACTTTAAAAAAAAATATCAGTATTAAAAATGTTTTAAATTTGAATTTTAATGATTTTTTTCTCAATTTCAAAAAATCTGTACCATTCTGTACCTTTTGCTGAAAATCTGTAATCTGTACCGTACAGAATCTATACCAAAAAAGTGAAAAAAATCTGTACTTTTACAGAATAATCTGTACCTGTGGCAACACTGGGCACAACCGCTGACAGCTACCACCGCGCTCGGCATGTCAAAGAATACTGAGCGCAAACGGAGAAACTTGACTCTCCTCCGATGCGTTCCCCTCTGGACCAGTCGTACCGTGTCAGGCACGACGACGCGCGACCGTCGGCAACCGCCGTGCTCGGCATGTGGAAGTAAACTGAGAGCAGCAAAAATGCAAACGGAGGTACTGGGCTGTTCTCCTCCGATGCGTTCCCCTCGAAGAGTCGATGCAGAATGGAGGAAGATGGGAAGAAGCAGTAATCTTTTATACTGGGTGATGCTCGACGAAAAATCGCAAACCTGTGCTCGCTCGTGATTGGCTGGATAAAACATGGGTTCACTTTTCCCAAATTTTCAATAGTTTGCTGTTAAAGTTCAATAGTTAGCTATAATTATTTCAACGCGTAGATAAATTTCTGATCGATCGGTGCAAAAATTTTGAAAATCGGTCGTGAAACGGCTGAGTTATTAGCGCTCAAAACCTATCAATTTTTCGTGACGGTCGCAAAATTTTAGATTTTCATTTTACACCCAGTACTTCCCGTAAGACGTAGTTTACGTCAAAACTTGTCTCCCTCGAAGTCCTTTGACAGGGGATGGGTACGAGTGCCCTTGTGCGTCCCGTTGACGACAGGTTGCATAGTTAAAGATGTCTTGATTCCCACGCTGTCCTTAGGGGGATAGGCATTTCTGCCCTTGTGCGTCCCTCTTCCGGGGCACTCAGGATGACGAGGGTTGTCCACCAGTTCCGGTGGTGGTGTAGCTTCCGCACCGACGGGGCCTCGACTGTCCTGAGAGACTTCCGGGAAATACAAGATGTCGTGGTTTTGATCGGCTGATTTTTTGTTGGAGGTCGTAGAGCTTTCGTCAGGGTTTGTGGTGCCAGTAGACTCCTCTACTGTGATTAGGTGTCTTTCATTGAGAGAATTAGGATCGATGATTGGGCTTCCAGCTGTGGTGCACCGAATCAGGCTGTTTGATGTTAGAGGAGTACTGGGTGTGTCGAACATGTTTGGTTCATTCTGACATGCCATCGTCGCCGCCCAAGGAGGAGACGTTGGCGAAATCGCTATCCGGAGTGGATACTTTGGTTTTCGGTCGCTCAATAGAGTCATCGGAGTCGGTTAAAGAACGATCTCTTTTAGGCGTCCTCTCTGAGGAGAGTTGGCGAAGTGGTACTGGACTGGTGTCGCTCAAATACATAGGGGTCGGTTGCCATTCTTTCTGCTGCTTCTTATTCTTCTTAGGAGGAAATGGTTTTGATGAGGCTTCTATAGCCAGGTTTTGGTCCTGGGATAGTGCTGTTGCGATGACTGTTTGGGCGTCATGTGGTGGTGATTGATCGATTGGCTGATTTTTTCGTTGGACGATGGTTCGTAGGACGTGAACCTCCCGCTCTTTGTGATTGAGCTGCTCTTCTAGATTGGTGACCTTAGCAACAAGCTCCTCTATGGTACCGTGTTTGCGAACCAGTCCCATACGACTGTTGTTCTGCAGAGCGCTTTCAAGAGCCTGGATGCGTTCATCTTTCTTCCTCATCTCACTGGTTAACAATTCAACCTTCTGCAGTAGATCGGCAATCATATTATTATTACCGGGACTTAGACTGGATTCAAGTGTCTTGATTTGTCTGTCCTTTCTCTCCATCTCCTGCTGGAGCTGGTCCACCTTCGAGGATAGTTCTGTGATTTGCTGATCTTTACCTGTTGTAGTTACGTTTGAGAAGCTGTTTTGTCCACGCCCTTGCTCATAACGTCTCCTTGCCTGCGGGTAGGATATGCCAAGATCGACACGAAGTCTTTGGATTTCATTTTCCTTGATGTAAACTGGGCATTTGCGACTCGATAAGGAGTGATTGTGCATGTCACATCTCTTGCAGAATTCCTCTGCGGTGCATCGAATCTCCCTACTAACTGCATGGTCCTTAGAGCATGTTCCACAAGTTGAATGAGATTGTTGGCAGCGTTTACTGGTGTGGCCGAAATTCCAGCAATTATAACACAGCATGGGTGCTGGATAATACGGCCGAGTTTTACAGCGTGTCCAGCCAAAATCCACGTGCGGAGGGATGACTGTTCCGCTGACAGTGAGAATAATCGTTGACGTGTATTCAACTTTGTCCCCATTTCGTCTTGTGATGCGGCGGATGCTGCGCACTCCCTGGTCAGCGAGACCATTTTCTATTGTCCTGTCATCAAGATCGGCGACCGACTGACAATTCACAACGCAGCGACAGACGTTGAGGGTTGGATGCTCGATGATTTTGATTCCGGTTCCGTCAGCTAACGAGGTCATTTTCATCAGCTTAGCAATCCGATTGCTACTGCGGATTTTCAGAGCGTAGGTTATGCCATCTTTACCTTCCGGAAAGGCACCGTCGATTTTTGCACCCATACACTTCTCAACCGATGAACGTAGAAGAAAAGGGTCATTTGGCAATCTTCCGCTGGTGGCTTCCACACGAAGGACTTGGACTGCTCCGTAAGTGCCATTCGGGTCCATGTAACTCGGTAGTCGTGCTCCAGCAAAATCTCCATTGAATAGGTTTGATGATCCCCCTCCCGGATCACCGATGGAGGGAAATTCATCCGGGGCCAACGCCATCGTTGGCCACCCGGTGAAAATTTATCGGTTAAGCGACCTCAGCACAATTTTTTGTCACTAAAACGCGCGACGGTGCAATGTAACTTCACTATACGGTATGTCCCACACACTACGAAAAACTGTCTGTCAGGTGTATGGTGGTGATTAATATCGGGAGCAAACCAGCCACAACGCGTCGGAAAAACGGTCCACGGCACCGGAATGCGCTTTAGACCTTGACACCCGGACGGTGGTGCAGATTGGTCCTCAGGATACGGATCGCGACGACGGAAAAATAGAACGCGAAAAGTTGGAAAGATATCGTTTTTCGGATGTAAACAAATCCACGTGCAACAGAGCCTTCTGTTCGTCTTGACAGCGAGCTGTCAACTGAAGCTTAACAGTATTATAACACTGACCAAAAAAAAGCAGGAATTTAGTTACACGTGTTCAGAACTTAGGACGGTTGACAATGTAAAGAGTTACGGTAGATATAAGAATACTTCGGACTGAGATGATCACAGATATGCAGATGACGACTAGCGAAATTAATAGCTCTGGAAGCTGTCTCCGAATAATTTTCAAAAATATCAAATCTTTAAAAAAGAGCTATGACATATTATTTTTTGCTCTTCTCTGAAGGCGTTAACATAGACAGCTTTTTTCTCTCTGAATATTTTCCAGTGACCACGGAGATTTACGATTATTGAAATATTGTTTATTTATCAATTTATCTTTGGAGCTTCCATTCGGTCAAAACACTAGTGCGATGGGAATAGTTAAAACACAGTATTTTTAAAAACTACTACGACCCAATGCTAATTACTACACACTTTGCTCAAGTTGTCGACATCGTCTAGTCCATCGTGAGCATTGGTCCTAGTAGGGGGAAAGTTGGGAAAGGGTCCAGGCTTTGCTATTAGCTGTCCTGCAGCTCCACCTAGTCACTACAAAAAAAATATCTAGATATGTTTCGTGGAAGTTTGCCGAATTCGCTTTCTGGATTTTCTCAATAGATTCTCATCAATAGATTCCATCCAGAGATTTTTCTGGATTTGCTTCCTGAATATCTTCCGTAATTTCTGAGAGTTGTTGCTGGGGTTTCTACCGCAGTTCATACAAGGATTTCAGCAACAGTTTTTCGCGTCACAGCAGTACTTCCCAGGATTTCTTTCACTGGTTTTGTCGGTATTGTTTTCTCAAAGTTCCTTCAAAGTTTCCTTTAATGATTTTTCCAGCATGGCTTCCCGCTTTTTTTTTGCGTGATTTCTGGAGAAATTTATCCAGAGACTTCTCCCAAAGATAATTCCGAGATTTTTCCCGTAGGCTAACGAGCCCCTTGGGTAGTGGCCGGTATTTTGGGCACTTTTTGCTATAACTCAGTCAATTCCGAACGAACTATACGTATCTCATCGCGTTCCAAAAATTGTGTTAATTGATTCAGAGCTGAGTTATAGCAGAAAAGTGCCAAAAAAGAAGCCCTACCGAGATGGTTATTTCTCCAATTGTTATTCTCGGTGCTCCTCGCGAGATTCCACTAGAATTCCTTCCTATATTTCAACGGGGATTTCTTACAAAGATTTTTGTAGGCTGCCCCAGGAAATATTCGGAGAAAAACTCCTGGAAAATCCTGGTGCGAATTGTGGGAGTAACTATTACAGAAATCCCACAAGAGTCATCCAAAAGTATCCCGAGACAATTTTTGGTGAGGATGCTTAGAAGCGTTCTGGCGGTAATCTGAGAAAAATCTTGGTAAAATTACAGCTAGAAATCTCTGCAACAACTGCGACGAAAAGAATGGAAAAACCTCTGCAAAACATCGCGGAAAGAGCTCCATGAGAAACATTAACCGTTATGTATCCGATAAACTTTTTACTTTTTTCTACTCCGTGCTTTTTAACCTTCCACAACTCGCGCGGTTGACTACCTGTGTCAGCACCACACTAATGCTGAGTACAAAAAGCGAGATTTTTTCAACGTGTTGTACCTACAAAATACAATAGCGCGATCGCTCGAGGGTTAAATGGGTGCTGGGTACCCGGGTACCCTGTCGGCCACGTAAGGGTTAACAATAACTCCTGTAGAAATCCCAAAAGTAATATTTAATAAAACACAGGAAGAAATCTTGGGAGAAAGTCCAGAGTAAGTCCGGAAAACTCTAAGATACATCTCGGATGAAACTCCGAGAGAAAACTCAGGTCAAATCCTCCGAGAATTATTAAAGAATAAACAGGGAGAATCTCCTGTAGAAATTCCGGGAAAAACTTTACATGAGAGCTCACGGTAACTTCTTGAAGTAATTAAAGGAGAAATTCCGGGAGGAAAACCGTGAGGGATTTTGGGAGCAATACCGGGAAATATCTACAAGAAATCCTGGGATGAACTACTGCAATAAAAACGTGAAAAACTTCAGAGGAAATTTTGGACCGAATTTTAGTAGAAAACTCAGGAACAACTTCGGTAGAAACTCTGGGAGAAATTTCGCGAAGAACGCCGGAAGTAATTGTTGAAAATAATTCAAGAGAAATCCCCGAAACAATTCTAAGAAACATCCCGGGACAACATCTGATAAATAACCTGGGAGAAGCTCATGTAGTTCAGTCTGTAGAGGCCGCAAGGTCGAAAACGGTGTGATTGTCTTTTATAATAGAAAGAAAAATATGCCGTGAAAAATATCAAAGGAATCCTGTGAGAAATCCTACATGGCATTCCAAGAGGTATCTTCAAAAGAGCTAGGAAGAATCATTGACGGAATTTCTGGGAAACATTAGTGCAGGAATTCCTGGATGAATTTTGTTTCTCAAATTCATTCGCGTTCACCTGGAATTTGCAGCATCTTCTCGGAACCGTTGGCTTGCCGAAGATATTTTTCCTTGGTATGCGGGTCCTCCTCTTGTTCCTCTTGCTTTCCGAAAATTATCCGGAGAAGTGTGTAACTTCTACACGGAATCACAAGCTTCCAGTAAGCATGGGGCGGAAAAAGTTTGTTTTGACAGTACAACACTAATGTAACACGCAATCCTACATACAACATATTCGAAATCTATCGAAATACATAGTGGAATTCAAAGGAACAGTACTTAACCCGATTTTCTTTTTTCAATTCAAGTAGCAATGCAGCAATGTAGTAAACTCAGTGAGCTTGGTTCTGAGTACCTAGATCCTACATGTAGTAAAATTTGAGCTTGATTGACCGCCCGTGGAGGCTACTCCAGTATCGCCAGACCAGCTACACTCACACAAGGAACCAATGATATATCTACTGGGGACTAGCAGGCATCTTCAGTGTGTGAGCGTTGGTGATCTTATGTCAGGTTGTAGGTCAATGTGGGGAAGGGGAAGGAAGTGATGATTGAAATCGGTTGTATTCACATCAGACCGAATATACCTCTGCGTCTGCACAAATTCATGCGGATGTCGGAGTGTTGGTGAGATATGGTTGGCACAGAGTTCACACATTAGTGCGTGGATGCCAAGTGTAAGGTGATTGAATTGTGTTTTTTTTTTTATTATTCTGAAAATGTGCGGCACAGTTCGCTTGATTGCACAACTCTTAGGCGTCATCTAATAGAAAGATTGACACTGTACTGTGAAAGTTTGGGAGGAAGATAAACGGCTTTTTCAAACCATTTCTGTTGTAGCGATGGCTATGAACATGTGAATATACATGAGTTTTATATGTAGAGAGGAAGGAGAAAAATTATAGAAAGATACAAAGTAGGATCGATAATTTCCGATCACGTTTCGATCTTTGACCTCATCTTCAATATCGGATCTTCTCTTCACCTAATCGCAGGGATTTATCCATGATCCGCATTTCAAACATAACCTCTGCTGGTAATACTCCGGTCACAGTATGTACCTATTTGGTAGAAAAGTAGATATTTTTGCAAACCCCGATCCTGACTTTCCCATCCGTCCAATCTTTAAAGTCTTCAGAATCGAGCGATTCTGAAGTAGTTAACATGTTCGGCAGACATTGCCGTTACCAGTTAGGGTGGGGCGGGGCAAGATGGGTCAGTACCATTTTCGGGCGCATTACTCATGTTTCGATTATGTTAATATTTTTTTTAGATGACCAGCATGAATATACAAAAGTTTGGGGCATTGATGGTAAAATTATTCACTCTCATTGGAAATAAAAAATAAAATGGTTTTTAGCCATTTTTCTTATGCGATACATTCCATATAATCTCCATATAAACGGCCGCGGGGCAAGATGGGTCACCTTCAATTTTGAACGTAGTTTTGGAGCATTCAAAAGTTATTTATTTTTTATTACAAGACTAACTTATAAATGACTTCAATCAAGCAAAGTGAACGCTCAAAATTATAACATAAAATTATGATAATTTTTTAGTGAAAACATCGATTTTCAAATCGCCTCACGACCACTCAAATCGTAGGGGAGACTGGGGAGACTTGATCCCTTTTCCTTAATTAACCTGAAACTTTAAGAAAAAACACAAAACTAGATCCGATTTCCGTTCAAAATGGCAGGTAAACATCTGTTGCAAGTTAATACTCAACAGAAGGCCTTTAAAGTATTGTTAAAAATTTCAAAACTGTGTTTTTATGGAGGCATGTCTTATGATGTATTTTTCAAAAATGGGTGACACTTGATCCCCCTTTGAGCACATGGTTTCTATCAAGGGAAAATAATTCCAGAGTTTTCCTATTCGTTTTCTTTTCGAGTTTTCTTGTATTTTCGATGAACATGGAGTGTTTGAAATTGTAAGATATCCTTAAATTTTTAAGGATATGCCGTATTTTCAAAATGGGGAGACTTGATCCCCCTTTTCTTGGTTTGTACTAAAGTTATAATTATCTGACACATTTTATCGTTGAATTGACTAGAATTCCAAGTAAATAGAGGCTTCCGAATAGAATTTTATTTTTCACATGTATAATGTGTGTGTAATCCTCGAGGGATCAAGTCTCCCCATGTCACTGTTGTGTATACTAAGCCGAATTAATTAAAATATGTTAACAACAGCCTTATTTGGATAAATAAGTTTGAAAGTATTTTAATTAAACTATGTGCTGTGAAATTTTGACACGATTTGGTTCAATTTTCACAAAGTTATTGAGATTTTTCGGAATCGTCTAAAACATTTCTGAAGGACTGAAAACAAACCATCAGTCGATAAAAAATAATGCAATGTACAATCGAAATCACTTGTAGCCAAAACATAGTCGTTTGTCCAGGAGTAGTTTTGGAAAAAAGATGCTAGAATAAAAATGATTTTGATTCCGAGAAAATATGGGGGGAACAAGTCTCCCCAGGGATCAAGTCTTCTCAGTCTCCCCTAATGTTTTTTATATTCAAAATAAATTTATAAAATGTTTACTAATACCTCTTGTTTACTCAGTATGGATATGTAGCATATATGAATGCGGAACAAATCTTATATTTTGACGATTTTCGTTGAGAAAATGTCACTTTTTTCACGGCGCAAAATCGATCACTTTTTAAAATTGCTTGTTTACCATCATGTTTTGTATTAATGAACTTTTTATCGTTTTTTAGCATAGCTAACTAGTGTATCAAAGAGTAGCGGGCGAATAAAAACCAATACGATTTGTATTTACAAAGATATGGTGGTCCATCCTTAGGTGACCCATCTTGCCCCGCCCCACCCTATATCTTTTTTCCTACTAATTCTCCTTGTTAAACACGACAATGAGTGGGAAAAGCATACTTATGGTTCCGATCCGAGAGTAAACCGCGTCTAAGTTTATTCGCACCCGCTTACTTCGTGAATCATGAGTACGAAGAAAAATGAAAACAAAAAACATAAACTTACGAACTACTAGTGAAGGCTCGTGTAGTACTTTTTAGTGTGGTTTTATATTTACTATTATTACCGCACGCCTGCATGCTCGGGAGTAAATTATGGGTCTGTTCCAATTGGAGAATTAAAATTAAATTTCACTTAAACTTGACTGTTCGATAATTATTTCCATAGGAGAAATGTCAAGTTAGTGTCGAACTGTCAAATTTAAGTAAAAATAATTTTAATTCGCCAATTGGAACAGACCCTATACCCTATTATACCTATCACTTACTGTAGGGACGCAATGTAACACTACCAGTAGGCCTTTACAGTTGACTGACAGGTCCGTGTATGCCACTGTTTACAACTGCAGAACAAAGGCGCAAACGCTGAACTGTCTTTTCCATTGACCAACCCAAATGCATGTGTGGTAGTGATTTGTGTTCAAATTTCTCGTGTTAAGAATTTGTAAGAACTTTGTAAGTACCTTTTGTTTTCCCGTATATAGATAGGCTTGCATTAGGCTTCGTGAGATATTTTTTAGACAACTCAATAGGAGAACTGTCAAAGGCCCCCTGAATCAGATGATTTTAAACGTCTTCTGATTAGGTCTGTTCTGACTACCTCGTTATTTATTCTGGCATTAGGGTGGCTGTACCAGTTATCGCACTACCTAAGGAAAACTATTTCTACAAAAATAAGAAGACCGACGAATGTTATCGATATGTCAAATGATTGATTAGTTTTCATATTTTACAGGAAAAATATAGAAACGGAGCCAAAACTACTTTTAGTATTTATTACAGCGTGTGCCAATGATATGAACCCTGCACCAGTTATGGACACATTTGTTAATTTGGGTTCCACTTCGCACTATTTACATGCATTCCTTATGGGATTATCCATAAAGGCTGTTTGCAGTTCGGAAGGAATTTCTCGGCCTATCTTGATGCATGGGAAATTCCTTGCCTGAATCGCCCAAGAAACCGTTTTTCTTCGATCGCATTACGCAGTTGCGAAGCTTCTCGAGCGATTCCTTTTGACCTCGAAACTGCGCTATAACTGGTACACTATGGCGAAATAGGGTGCAAGGAAGCCGAAAAGTTAAGGAAAATGATTTATTTCTATCATAATTTGAGCAAATAGTGAAGTTTGAATGATTGCAAACGTGTTCTTGACAAGCGAGGTTGCATCCAGAGAGGTGAAAATGCCGTCTCCAAAGGGTTAAGGGATTTCCGAGTGATCGTGCTGTTCTATTTTGTACAACACGTTGAAACAATCTCACTTTTTGTACTCAGGGTTTTAAGCACTCCTAAAACGCTTTGAAATGCCTATACACGCTAAAACTGCTCAGCACCTAAAATGTGTAAGGCCTACTCATAAGTGCATAATTTCCAGAAAATGTGTACCAGTTACACATTCTAAAAACAGCTCGTACACTCTTCTAGATGCGAAATTTCGATATTTTTTTTGTTTACCAAGATCACTAGTAAACATAGCTAGATTGCCGTACAAATTGTTTTGCGAATTTCACGGTTTTGCGGACGCAGGAGCTGATTTGGTGAATGTGTAAGTGTTACACATTTTTGGTGTAGTCTGGAAATTATTCATTTTAGTGCTGAGCGGTCTTAGCGTGTAAAAGCCCACCCGAAACATCATGGAACTCTCTGCAACTGAATACCTTTGAAATTCATATCAAACCTTCTTGAAACGTCCTGTAACTCCTTGAAACGCATTGAAACGTCCCTAAAAGGCCGTCTGAATCATCCAGGAAACCCATGAAACCTCCCAGAACCACATCCTACAGGGGGCCCCTAAAACCTCTCTAAGACGTTTTGTAATCCCTTGGAACATCATGAAACGCATTGAAACATGCCTAAAATTACCTGTACAAGTCAAGACACTGAACTTGACCTCGAGTCAAGTACAATACACTGAAAATGACCTTACAGTTGAGGTCGAAATACGTGTCTGTCAAAGGTTGCAAATTCTTAGTGGAATTCAAAGGAATAGTACTTAACGCGATTTTCTTTTTACTTACAGATGTTTCCCTAACAAGTTAATCATCATAAAATATATCTCTATTTTTTCTTTACAGCCTCGCAGTGGAGTATTTTGCTTCCTGATTTCGGAAGCACGCGAAACAACTGCCCTGGAAATGCCCGACCACGAGAACACGTTCGTTCTGAAGGCGGACAATAGCATGGAGTACGTGATTGAGGCGCGCGACACCGACGACATGCGCAGCTGGCTTGCGACGATACGCTACTGTATGCGTAGCAGTCCCACATCCCAGCTGCCTCCGGTTACGGATTTGAACGCCAGCCTCAGCACTTCGATATCGCATGGTGGTGGACCCGGACCCGGAGGCGGAACAACGGCCGGCGGTTCTGTCAGTGCAGGTGCTACGGGCATGGCCACCAGTTTGATGAACGATGTGAACAATTTGGGTTTGAACCAGTCAGCGTTGAACGCAGTGCCAACGAAACCAGCTCCGGAACTACCTCCGCGCCGAGACGAAGGCAGAGTATCGTCTTCCTCGAACTTCGAACTGACCGAAAATGACCTGGAACAGACGCACGACGTTGATACGGACCTCACGGCGATGATGCGGGAGTATCCTTGGTTCCACGGTTTACTAGCGCGGTCGGATGCGGCCCAGCTGGTGTTACACAATGGTTTGTCTAGTCACGGTGTGTTCCTGGTGCGGCAGAGCGAAACCCGAAAGGGCGAGTACGTGCTGACCTTCAACTTCCAGGGTAAGGCCAAACACCTTCGGATGACACTGAACGACCTGGGCCAGTGCCGGGTGCAACACTTGTGGTTCCCGTCGATCACGGAAATGCTGGAGCACTTCCGGCAGCATCCGATACCGCTGGAATCGGGCGGTACGGCGGACGTGACCCTCACCAACTTTGTAGTGCAATCTGTGTCTGCTCAGTCGAACAGTAATACCTACTCGACGACGACCATCGGCGCAGGTGCACCGGCCGCCAGCGGAGCAGGATCCAGTGCCAACCCCAATACCAGCCCGAGACATGTGAGATAGTAGACATCTTCTTTCTTTGTGTCATTCTCGTCTTCTTCTCTATAGTTCTGTGTTTTATATATTATTATATTGGTTTTATTTTGCGCCTCTTGTTCAGTTTTAGGGATTTATTCTTATTGTCGGAGAATATTGGGTCCGAAGGGTCTCCAATATCTGTGAAACGTTTTGCCGATAACATACATAGCTGAAAAAATAACAAAATTAAGGTAGGGCGGAACAAGAAGGCATTCTTCTTCATGTTTTCTAACATTAAAAAAAAACATTGTGAGTTTCTAAATTTGCAATAAAGAAGAATAGTTTGACTAAATAAAAAGCTGTTTTATGGTCAGCTCGAATATACTGAGAAAGACAAGCGCTCTATTTAATTGTTATTAATTGTTTCAATTGCAGGAAAGAATAATGCACTATAAGTAGTATATTTTGATATCAAGCTTTGAGATTGAGCTACGGGCAAATGAGTAAAAAATTTCACCAGATGATCGAAAACATCCTTTACCAGAATTACGATGCAACAATGTTTGTGTTCTTTAAGGTCTGAGGCAGCAAAATAGAGAGGCAAAAAATGCGTGTGTCGTAATTCTTCGTTGTGAAGCTTTTTTTTTTGTTGCCATCTTGCCCGTCCTACCGTGTTGGTGCAATTTCATTGTGAAAGTGTAAAGACCGTTCATTTTGGAGACCCTTCAGCCCTAACCTGTCCGATAATAATGATGAAGATCCTAGTTTTTTGTCAAAGCCAATTAAAAACGTCATTTAACAACACTCAAAGGTATAAACGCGCAACACACAACGGACACTTTGACTTGTGACGAACCTTACAGAGAACTCGTTCAAGTAGTATGGAAGAGAAAAAGGAGATAACTAGTAGAAGAGTACCATGTTAGACATGAGGTTTACTCAGTGCTTTATGTTAGTGTTTAAATGTGTATTATAGTAACTGTTCGTTCGAAGCAAAACCATGGACACTCAGAGAATCACAAAAAGGTTTATTTTATCTGTTACAACGATTGTTGTCATTAGATTTTTATTTTTGCTTTCGATTTCAATCAGCTTTTCGCTGAATTACTCCTTGTTGCTCAAATCCATCTGAATGTATATGTTTTTTTTTTGCTCGAACGTTTATTTTAACAAATCTGCATCGTATACTACTATGCATTGTTGGATTGAATTTGGACAGTTTTTTTTTACCGTAGTTCCTATTACACAATCGTTCCCGATTGGACGAATTTCACACCACAATCAATCGTGCAACAAAGAGTATGTAGCTTTACTAACCCTTATTCTTTTAAGGAAGCTGAAACCTGTTTCCTTTTCCGGTTGCATTTGGTTTATAGGTCATAAGTTTGAACGAAAGCAAACACAGACACCACCATCACACGTTACACAGTGCAGTGGAGATACAGTAGAGCTAGCTAGCTAGCTAGCTAGCCATATCACAGACAGACAGACGTAACTGCTCAAATATGGATTCGGTTGCACAATTATATAATTCAATGTTTGTCCTTCATCCGATTGCCGTTTCCTCGATTTACTCAGTTCCCCTAAGCAGTTGGTTTTGTATTCTTTTTTATTCAATTAGTAGTTTCTTCGAGTTCTATCGTTACACAGTTTCCTCTATCGACTGTTTTTCGGTTTTCACTGTCAGTTTTACTGTCTCTAGCCTGATGTCGCAGCACTCAAGATCCTACACTTTTTGGGATGAACGATGGACTACACAGAGAATTACTTTCTGGGCAATACAGCATTCGGGATCCGACATTTGAGAATACGACATTCGTGGAAAACAAGCACTATCAGTCATTTAAGAACCCCCGTCGTCTGGATTGCCATGTTATAATCAATATCAATGGAAAGTTCTTGTCTGTTTTAAACCAAGCAACATTTTCGAGTAAAATAAGTTACAGAACCATCACAAAACCAAAATAAAACTATAAGGGTCTTATGGCGGTTTTCAGAACCATTCCCAAGAAGAAATTTGACTTGAAATTGTTACTTGGGCTGTAATGGTCACAATAATTCTGTACTGATTGTTCAATCAAATCTTTCTATGTCAAAGCTAGTGTCGATTTCCTAACCTCAGTGTAAATTCTAGTAAACAAATGACGAGAATAGCTGTTTTCACCCATTTTCAGTTTGATTTTGTTGATGTTAAATTCTTTGATATTGCAAGTTTTAGGATTCTATTGCACAATTATATAATTGAATGTTTGTCCTTCATCCGATTGCCGTTTCCCAGAAGCAGGTTTCTCCAAAGCAGTTGGTTATGTATATGTATTCTTCTTTATTCAATGAGCAGTTCCTTCGAGTTATACCATTATACAGTTTCCGAGATTATTATAAATAAATAAGTCCCTTATCGACCGTTTGTCGTTTTCACTGTCAATTTTACTGTCCTTAGGCTGTTGTCGCAGCACTCAAGATCCTAGACTTTTTGGGATGAACGATTAGTATTAACTACAAAGTTTTACGGAGAAAAACTATTTGGGTCTTATGACGGTTTTCAGAACCTTTCCAAAAGAAATTAGATTTGAAATTGTTACTTGAGTTGTAATGGTCACAATTATTCTGTATTGATTGTTCAATCAAATCTTTCTCTTAATCAGTGTCGATTTAAACTTGCAGATTTGAGGTTAGGAATCAAATCTGCAAGTTCAAATTCTTGAATTTTCTTAAATAATAGCTTTCAACTATAGTAAACCAATGACGAGAATAGCTGTTTTCACCCATTTTCAGTTTGATTTTGTTGATCGTAAATTCTTGGAAATTGCAAGTTTCAGGGTCGCGTCGTTGAAACGGTGTGGTTACAAGAAGTCACTGCACTTCTTTTTATTCATTGCAGATTTCTGCGGATCATTATTCGGAAAGCAAGTTAAATTCAAAAGAAATCCGGGAAACCGTGCTAGAGGAACAAGAGGAGAGCTCCCACATCTCAAACGGATATTTCCGGATAAACCGACGACTCCGATAAGTTGCTGCTTGGACGGGTATAAATCTCATCCAGCAATTTCTTCAGAACGATTGCTCAAGAAATGTTTCTTTCAGAAATGTTGCACCCAGAGTCTATCGCGAGTTGTCTCGCCGCAGTTCCTTCTGTGTTTTATCAAATATTCTACACGCTAAGAAAAAGTTACTCTAAAATGAGTAAGATTCACACAAAACTGAGCTAAACTGGAACAGCTAAAAAAATGAGTAAATTGCATTTCCAACGATAGCGCTGGCCCGTGTGCAAAAATCCAAACAGTTTAAGCCGTATAATAGTCTTCACATCAGCAACATACAACTTAAACTGATGAGATTGAGCCAGCGCTATCGCTGGAAATAAAATTCACTCAGTTTTGGTTGTGGTCCCACTTTAGCTCCAAAATGAGTGAATTTTCTGACCGTGTCCATTTTCGTGGGATTTTTACAAAGGTTTATCCCGGAATTTCTCTAAAATGTTGTCGCGGGTTTCTCCCGGGAATCCTCTCGAATTACTTTCTGTAATTCCATCTGGATTTTCCCACAAGTTCATCTCGGGATGTCTTCTAGACATTTTGTTTGTTATTTTTTGTTTGCATAATTAGAAAATAATTATTAATAAAAGCTCTTAATTCTTAAAACTTAGCTTGAATAAGTAGAAATTAATTGTAACAAACTATACTATCTTCTTCTCCAACTACATCTTTATTTTTCTCTTGGACATCCACCACACGTCTTATTATGTACTTCTTTACTCTATCTTTATGAACAATATCTAATTTTTTATTTATATTCACTTGACTATTCTCTCCAAGGTCATCTACAATTCTAAAAGGACCTTAGTATTTAGCGTCAAGTTTTTTGTATTTTTCGTCCTTGATAAGGACAAGTTCTCATGCGCTGAAAGAAATGTGTCGTTTATTTTCATCATAGTTCATTTTTCGTTGGGTCTTTTGCTGTAACAGCTGTCTTCTCGCAGCATCATGAGAGAGTTGTAGCTTTAATTTCAACAATGCAGAGTTATCATCCAAATTGTAATCAGATTGTTCTGAGCTTTCTGTCAGATTTGTAGGTACATTCGCTAATTTCCCATACACCAAATAAAATGGTGTATATCCCTACACAGCAATAAACATCCTGCCTGCGTGACTCGGGGTGATCAACTATACTTTGTTGCGATGCACAGGCGTCGCAAGGGGTATCCACAGGCTTTCTGCAGGAATTCCTCCCAGGCTTTCGTCAAGAATTTTTCACGGGTTATCTGTAGGAATTCTTCCCGGGATTTCTTCCGGAAGAGGTTTGCTCGGTATTGCTTCAAGAGTTGCTCACGGGATTTCTCCCAGAGCGTCTCCTGTAATTTCTGCTGGGAATTATACAGGGGATGGCCAAAATGTTTGGGATAGGCAACTTTTTTTTCTCTCACAAAAAAGTTCAACATGCTATAACTTTTCATAGAGTGCATCAAAAAATATCAAATTTTGACTGTTTGTCAACCTATTACATGTGCATCATTGGTACAAATTTGGGCTCGATTGATTAATGTTTCGCAAAGTTAGAACCGTTCGGGTAAAACACTCTTTTTTAGACAACTCATTTTTGAGCTGTCATATCTCGGAAACCAGTGAACCGAATTGAATGAAATTTTGAACGTACACTAACAATATACAAATGCTTCACAAACTATTAAAACATTGATACTTTTTGAACGTTGAAAAAAGTTATCATGGAATGACACTTTTTGGATTTTTCTCGAAAAAATGTGATTTTTTTACGTCAATGTCAATAAATTTTAGTGTTGATGTCCAAAGATTTTCCACTTCTGTTCTCAAGTTATCTTGATTCAGATATATTAGAGCCTATTTAGATTGAAGGAAGAACACATTTAGTAATTTTTGTGTGGTATTGTAAATTTGACTTATTTTCCTCTATATGGGTAAAAATTTCAACCCAGTATAACTTAATTCGCCGTGAGAAAATGTTAAATTTTATAACGTTGTATTAAGTATCAATATATTGTTGATAAACGTTAAAAAGTTCATTCAATTCGGTTCACTGGTTTCCGAGATATGACAGCTCAAAAATGAGTAGTTTAAAAAATAGTGTTTTGCCTGAACGGCTCTAACTCTGCGAAAAAATATTCAATCGAGCCCAAAATTGTACCAATGATGCACATATAACAGGTTGATAAACAGTCAAAATTTGAGATTTTTTGATGCACTCTTTGAAAAGTTACAGTATGTTGAATTTTTTCGTGATAGAAAAAAAGTTGCCTATCCCAAACATTGTGACCACCCCCTGTAGGTTGTTTATTATTGTTCTCGATTTTTGAATTACCTTGTTTTTGTGTTGGGATTGATATTGCTGCTTTCGGGTTGGGAAACAGTGTTTGTGTTAAATTCCTATGCAATTTTAAACATGTTTCGAGTAAGAATCTATTAGTGAAAACCCGATATCAGTATCCATGGATGCAGATGGTTTGATAATAGTTTTCGTTCAGATTGTCCTTATTTCCTTGAACAGATAAATACATATTATTAAAAAAATGTTTATTATTAGTGTTCTTCCATTGAAAGCATGGCGATTTGTTATTTCTAAAACTTACTTCGATCCTGTGCCTGTTGTTTATATGTAGCTTTTGCAAAGTTTGTGTTTTGGTCGTAATAGTCTTCGATTCGTTGACAAATGTTGATTGCAGTGGAAGTATTCCCAAATGATTGTTGTTATCGAATTGGAAATTTTGAAATATGTCATTGACTACTTGAATCGAACGGTTTCTGAAGCTGATGATAAGAAATGATCCTGTTAGATTTTTTTTTGCCAAAATCGCAACTGTTCTTCAATTTCACGGTTGAATATGCATTTCGAATGAGTATTTTTCCGCTTCCGATAGGCTTGATTTCATTAACTCTCCGTTGTACTTTCTGAATGGACAGCTACGAGGATTTCCTCTTAGTAAACGATGAATGCACGTATAGTCGGATACATTGCAAATAACATGTTGTTCGATGTTTACGCAAGTATCATTTGTTACGAATGTAACGTCGGACCCTAATGCTGCCTTCGTGAAATCAAGCGGTGTTACTTCACCAGTGACAAAAATGTTTTCCACATTAATTTGCTAAAACCCAGGTAAGAATTTTGGAATTTCAATGAAAAGCCCAATGGATGATTCGTTGTAATAGGCTGCCGGTTCTAGAAACTCATAAACAACCTGTTCATCGTTGTTTATGGAGAATCCTGCATGTTCCAAACTTTCAGCTATGTAATCGATTTCTGCTGTTTGAAGAATCCTTTTCGATTTATGAATTTTCCTTGACTTCTGATCAATTATACATACGTCTTTATTTTCTTTTACTTTAATTATAGCGTATCTTTCTTCATGTTTCAGATTATTTCGATTTCGTTGGTAAACTGTTTTGCTCTCTTCAAAATCTTCGGGATTCCCTCTATTCATGTTCAGTTTTTCCAATTCCTTATGTTTAGGTTTTTTTTTCATTTCTCGTGAGAATTTTTCTTTTTGTTCTATTCTTGTATCGAGGTCTTGTGGAACAGTAGAATTGTAACGTGTCCCATGGAATAGTTCTCGAGGTGTTAAATCACGATCATTGTCTGAGGAATTCGAATACGTTTCTTGGAAAAAAGTTGCAAAAAAATTGCAAATTTCTTCAGCATTATCTCCTTCTTTTTCATCTACATGATTTTAGTTTAGTCTTGACGTGATTGAAGAAGTTCTTATGACATGATTTGATTTCATTTTCTGTTTTTGGATTGTACTCAGTAAAGGCTGTAGAAATGGCAACATTAAGTTGATCACATATATCCAAATATTTAACCAAATTGGCATGATTTTCATTAATTCTGTAAGCTTTATGTGCTTTTTGCTTACGATTTTTAAGATTGATGATTTGCCTATTAAACCAAATGGGATTCTTCGAGTCGAAACTTCTACGCTTCTTAATAACCGGGACTTCTTCCTGAATAATTTCCCGTAACAACTTATAAAACACTTCAACAGCAGATTCAATATTCTGTTGATTTTTCAAGATAGATTTCCAATTTGCCCCATTTAATTTGTGTCTGATATTAGAATAATTTGCTCTGCTGTAATCGAAAACATTTTCGTAAACACATTCATCGGGAAAGTGAATTTGGTAGAATGGTGGTAGAATGATACTCTCACTTTCATGCGATTAAAATTTTGACAATAAACTAGGATTTCTGTAACTGAAGAAATTAATGTTAACATGCTATTCGCGTTTGAACTTGTCGGTGAATTGTCATAATTAAAACTAAAACTGAAGAGAAGTGCTCAAGTCCAGTTCAGCTTCACCGAGTTCTTAAGGTAGGATCGTTGTCAACCTTCGAAGGTTCCGTCAGTTCCATTGAAAACACGAATGGCTGCATGCACCGCATGCTTCGCAGGTTGCAGCTGATGAAGTTCTTGGTGCCATCCGGTTCGGGGGATTGCAACGGGACGCTGATGTGCTTCATTCGATGGATATGGGTTTGAAATTTCTCCTCGTTTAAACTGGATTGTCGGTCGATAGCTCGTTGGCGGGCTTGAAAAACTATCCTTCGCTGCCGCAAAAAGTTCTCTATCCGATAGTAGTTCACGATTCCGTTGATTATAATTAGTACGCGCATTGTAATCCCGTTGTCGATCGAATCTGCCATTGCCATTAATCGGGGTTGCTGGGCGATTTGTTTGTTTTCGTTCATTACGTCGGGCCTGTCTCTTGCGCCTCTTAGCTTTATCAGCTTTTTTTTTTGCTGAATTGACCGATGCGATACTCGTCCGCCGTAGTCCGTCCAATCAGCTTTCCAAATACTTTTTGAGCCAAGTATGTGCCATCCGGAATTGTCGGTTCCCATTAAATTTATATTCACTTCTAACTTCTATTTTTTTTTTACATTTTTATAATTCTGTTTTTATGTACAATTGTTAACTTTCTTGAATTTAGCTCTTCCAATTTACAATTTTGCTCTTGGACCTCCTTTACTTTATACGGTCCGATGTAATGAGGGTCTAATTTTTTTCTATTTTCATTGGTGATGTATACTAAATCTCCTTTTGATATTTTAATTGAATTTGTGTATTTATTCAAATTTTGTAATCTGTTATGTTTCTCTTTTATTAATTTTTCTTTTGCTATAAGATTCGATTTTTGCAGTTTATATTTAAGTTCATTACAATATTGTTCTACATTGTATACTGGATCTACTTTATTTTTAAAAATATCTTGAGGTAAATTAGCCTTTCTTCCAAATATCAGTTCAAAAGGTGTGTAATCAGTATCAGTATGAGAAGTAGTGTTGTAAACAAATGAATAAAATTTTATCCAATCATCCCAATCGTCATGGTGTTCATTTGAAAAAGATCGTAGATACTCATTGAGGCATCTGTGATTTCTTTCCAATGCACCTATGGTTTGAGGATGATATGCTGTGGCAAAGTTTTGTTTGAATTTTAGTATTTTTCCTATTTGTTCCATTATTTCATTCTTGTATTCTGTTCCTTGGTCCGACTTAAGTTCAAGAAAATTTCCATATATGAGTATGAAGTTTTCAACCAAAGCTCTTGCTATAGTTGAAGCTTCTTTATTTGATATAGGTATTATGACAACATATTTTGTTAAATCACACTGTATAGTTATGCAATACCGATTGTTACTGTTGGTCCTTGGTAAAGGTCCTACTGTATCAATTGATATTACGTCAAATGCTTTTGCTGGTGTAGTAGTTACTATGTTTGGTTCCTTGGTATGCTTGTACACTTTGTTGATTCTACAATATCTGCAGTTCTTGACGAATCGGTTAATTGTTTTTTTCATACTCTTCCAAACATATTTGTCTCGTAGTTTTCTGTATAATCGGTTTTGACCGATGTGACCTCCCGTAGGTGTCACGTGATAATCGTGCAGTATTTTCTGGATATCCTCTGCCTTTTCGATTTTTCTGCGTGGTTTATATAATAATATTTCCACGTATTTGAGTGTTTTTATCGCGATGTTTTTAAACAGTTCTACTGGTAGAATTGTGAATATTTCATTTTGTGTTGACATTGCAAGCTTGTTTATTTTCATTCTTTGAAGCATATCATTCAACCTTAGGCAAGCTGACTCTAGCGTCTGAGTTCCATCGGCTGTGATTGCATATATTTCTTTATTTTCTTTTAGATCCATTATAATAATTGTGATTTCCTTTGATGAGCTTATCGTTGTGAGTATTTTCGGTAACTTGTAGGTTTTTGAAGGTGAATCCGTTTCGTAGATTGACAGTTGCGCACCTGTCAAATCGTCTGACTTCGGTTCCTTCGGTTTCGTTCCGGTCATGGATCTAGTGTTCACCCTTAAAATTGACATCTGCTTCAACTCGTCTGACGTGATTGCTATTTTGGAGAGTGCGTCAGCTCCAACGTTGTTTTTGCCTTTGATGTGTTCAGTTTCGAAATCGTAGTCTTCCAGATCCAGACGCATTTGTGTAAGCTTTTTTGTAGGCTCTTTCATCCCGAAAAGATACACGAGGGGTCTATGATCAGTTCTAATTTTAAATTTTTTTCCGTATACGTATGCTTTAAAATGGTTGATCACCCAATGAATGGCAATTATTTCTTGATAAATAGTATGTTTTTTTTGATTCCGCTTTGTTGAATGTCTTGCTACCGTAAGATACCGGTAAGTCATTACCATCATAGTCTTGTGATAACACTGCACCACATCCAACATTAGAAGCATCCGTTGTAATAATAAATTCTTTTGAGAAGTCTGGATATCTTAAAATTTGTGGTGACAACAAATGAGATTTTAAATTTTCGAAAGCTTTTTGACGTTTATCAGTCTATTCAAACTTAACGTTCTTTTTAAGTAAATCATTTAGTGGCTTTGCTATGCCTGCAAAGTTTGGTACAAAATTTCTATAGTAGTTGCAAAAAGCGACAAATCTGCGAACTTCGTCAGCATTTGTCGGAACTGGATAATTTTTTACTGTTGAATATTTTGAATCATCAGGGTAGATACCTTTATCCGTAATTTTATGACCTAAATACGTGACTTCGGTCTGAAAAAAATTACATTTGCTTGGATTTAGTTTCAAATTGTAGTGCCTGAGACGATTAAAAACAGTGATTAAATTTGAAATATGGTGTTTTATAGAACATCCAATGACAATGATGTCATCAATATATATAAAAGCGTGTTCAGGGGTTAACCCAGCCATGGCTATTGTCATCATACGCTGAAAACTATTTGGGCTGATATTTAGTCCAAATGGCATACGCGTATACTGATAATGACCTGACTGTGTTGAGAAAGCTGTGTATTTTCTGGACTCTGGTGTAAGGGGAATTTGGTGAAACCCTGACATGAGGTCAAGAGTACTAAAGTATTTTGCTCTACCAAGTTGATCTAAAATTGAATCAATCCTCGTTAAGGGGAATTTATCTGCCAAATTTTTTTTATTTAATTGCCGATAATCAACAACTAATCTCCATTTTTTATTGTTATTTTCTGATTTTTTTGGGACAAGCAAAATTGGTGAATTATATGACGAAATAGAGGGTTCAATTATGTTTTCTTGAAGCATTTTATCAATTTGCATTTTAATTTCATGTGTTTGGGAATGAATTTGTTTATAATTTGGTATATACACGGGGATATTATCAGTAAGGTGAATGTCTTGGCTGTAGAAATTATTTGAAGAAAGTTTATCATCCTTTAAACAAAAGATATCTGCGTAGCTCGTGATCAAATTTTTGAAATCTTGTTGTACAAAACTAGGTATACCCGAAAGATTAATCTCATTCAGAATTTGTTCTTGTCGATTGGTTTTTGTAGGTGTATTCTGCGTAGTTTTCAGTACATGATAATTGTCAAAAGGCTCTATAGTGGGATTAATCTGGTCGTATTTTATAAAAACTGGTTCATTTGTAGTGTTGATGAATTTTGCATATGGTTCGTCCTTGGAAATGATCGTATTGCCAACAAAAATTCCGGTTTGAATTTCTTGTGCGTGTACAACCATGTCACTCGGATAAACTCTTTTTGATAGTTTACGAATGGTTTCACTTCTCTGTGGAAGAATGAAGCCATCTTTAAAATTGTCTTCAATAGGTATGGAAATTGTTTTATTTCCGATGTCAAAATGTAGTAACCAAGAATCGTAGTCTATTTTGCACCTGTTGGTAGTGAGAAAGTCGCGCCCTAAAATACCATCTGTTTGTATTGGAAAATTTTTTGACACTAATTGAAAAGAATGTTTTACTTTTAACCCATTTTCAAAAAATATCTCAGTATCAGTGGAAGCTAGTGTTTCAATAGTTTTATCAGAAATTCCTGTCAATTTAATTTTTTTTGCAATGTTTACGATCCTGTCAGGTCTAACTTTGTTAATTTTAAATAGGGAAATATCTGCTCCACTGTCGACTATTAAAGTTACTTTATCTTCGGACATCTCAGTACCAACGGAAACAAAATTAGACGCATTTAAATTTATTGAGAGGATCGTTCGGTTCGATCCGCTCTCTCTCCTAAAAAAGATTCTTGACTTTCCTCACGATCTTCATTTCGATCGCAGGCATGGGGAAAACGGTTCTCCTGTGGTGTGGCATGATAAATTCTACCACGACCCGATCCATTTCTGTTGGTGTTTTCGTTATATCTTCGTTGATGTTGGTCTTGCGGAGCGTTGTTTTGAGCGTAATTCCTGTTATGACTTCCACGCCAATTCGAATTGTGGCCTCCGCGTGTTGGGGGATTGCCTCGACGTTCTTCGTTTTGCTGATAACCATTCTGATACCATGATCTATCTTGTTGATAGTAGGAGTTCTGGTATGGAAGTCTATTGTTGTAAGAGTTCCTTCCTCCTCTTTGTCCTCTTTTGGAGTTTCCAAAATACAACACTTGCATTGAAGTGCATTCGTCGTTATCATTTTCCGCTGCTCTACCTATGGCATCATTTAGGGTATTAAATGTGCCTGCTTTGAGTATCGTTTTTAAACTCGGATTTTTTACGCCATTGGCTAAAGCTTTTGTGCCTGCTTTATTCGCCATTTTTGTTGCTGTATCTATCATTTATGTATGCTGCTTCTAGTTGAGTACTGAACTCTTCTATCTCACTAGTAAATTTATTCAGTGTTCCGTGTTGCTTTGCTGCGTTCAATTTCGCTAGTACTACATCAGATGATACGTGTTGCTTGCATTTTTGGTTAAGGCTGTTAATAATCGCGTCAAAATTTGCTGGTGCTTCTCCTACCGCGGATTTCGCTTTTTTCTCCAATTTTGACAGAACTATCTGTAATGCGACAGGTTCTGTTGCTGCTGTTACAATAGTCTTCAAAGCTTTTAATGCTGCAATTATGTTGCTCAATTTATCGCCATTCCCGTCATATTGGGGAATGAGGGATGAGGCTATTTTAATTACTTCGGTCGCATTTGCCATGTTGTCTTCTTCTTCTTGTTCTGGTAAATTTAATAAAATTTGTGTAGGTTTCAACCGTCTAAATAAGATAATAGTCGAAACTAATGTCTTCAACGGGATTGTTCGTTTTGTATTTTTTTAATTTAGGGGCTGTCCATTAATTACGTAAGGGTTTGAGAAATCTTACGCGCCATACAAATATATTTGGGCTCTCATACAAAAAATCTTACAAGGGGGGGTGGGGGTGTTGAAAAATCGTAAAATTTCCCTTACGTAATTATTGGACAGCCCCTTAGTATCTAATATTCGTGAAGTTTTTTCAATATGATTCAATTTTGATTCTGATATTGAATCCTCTAAAAGAATAAGACTTCTTTGTATTTCAGTATACAATTGTCTACTAAGCTTCTCTTTTTCAAGACGTGTGCGATATAAGAATTTTTTGTAAATAGATTTTTTTTAAATTCGATTCTAGTGTTATTAGTTCTTGAAGTCTTTGTTCTAATTCCACTATATTCATTTCAGAAATGCATATTTTACTATTTGTTTATAACATATTAGAAAAAATTGAACGTATATACATACAAGTTATTTATATGTTTTGTACATCTTAATTTAAAAATATATGTTTATAGCCTATGTTTTTACTCTCACCATCGCCCAGTGTGGTCTCCGAAGTGTCTTACGCCAGAATCTCGCAGTCGTCAAATCGTTGATACTGGTACACTGCATTCTCCTTTTCTGCACTCTGCACCTGCTTCTTCGTCGGTGTTGTAGGCAATAGACTTACTTAGTGAAATACGCGACCTGTTGACGCACAGATCTCGGATACGTTGGTTGCCACAAATTGTATAGCTGGTTGCATTTTGTTCTGATGAAGCGTTACCTTTTTAGTTCAGCTCATACTGTTTGCGAGCATTTATCGTTTTATTTCACTTTAGCACTTCACTTTCAGTATACAATAGCCATCACTCGTCCGCCAATGTTCTTCTGGATCGCTTCGTGGTGCGTCATCAGACCTTGGTTGGTTGAGATGACTACTGCTCCAGTGATGGTCGGCACCACTTGGATAGCGAATGGTAGCAGCTCTGCAGCTCTAAGTGGTCTTCTGTTGATGACCGCTACATTGTTTTAACACATCTTCTCTACTTTGAAGTTATTCTTTGACACTTTCTTCGCTACGATATGTCCTTCTTTTATTAGTAAAGACAAAAATTGTTCACTAATGTTCGACCTTGCCACGGAGATATTTCTGCTTCTCCTCACAAAAAGTTCATTCACTACGTTTGTTATCCCCTCCATTTTTCACTTCGTTAATCAGTTCAGGATCGTTACATCAGTTTTCCCCACTAAGCTCCTGTGTATGCTAATATTGGAGGACTCTGGAAGGGCTTCCGCTCTTTTGGCTACTACGTATCGTCAAATGTTCTTCACTGTTAAATGTAATTCGTTGGGGTGCGTTGCACTTCGCATCAGCTGATGGGTGGGCTGTACGGCAACAATTTTTCGCGAACCGCACTCGCAAGCGTTTTTATCGATTCACTCACTGCTTCGCATAGCGTAGCTACGACGATGACAACGGGGACGTGTGCATGCACTCTTCGATTGGTGCTGCTCGTGACTTGGATGTTTTACTTACGGTGCCAAGGAATTTTTAAAGAAGTTTTTCACGATCGCGCTGAGACACTGGCCAGTTCTTCTGCCTTTTTCTGTGTTTTCTTTTGTATATACTTTTTCACTGTATTGTACATAGTAATAGCAAATTGTACTGCTACTATTGCTAGTATTATCTGCAGCATTAGTTTATTTTCCTCGAATTTTTCAGAGTGTTCACTCTGCATGTTAATAATATCGATATGGCTGTCGCCATTATGCTCAACATGAGCTTTCGACTTTTCACTTCCCATTTTCAAATTGTTTTTGCAGACAACCCGGACAAAAAAAAATTACTAAAATCACACTAGTTTGTTAAAATAGCGTTCTTCGCTAGCGTCATTTGTTCTCGAAACTCGATAAATTCTTCAATCACAATCATGGTTAGGTAAACTGTTGCTGCAAAACAAGCTATTGCACATAACCACATTTTCACATGTCCTTCCATTTGATTTATTTTCGAGTCACTACACTATTACATTACTACCCAATTTTCATATGTTATTCTTCGTTCTTTCTCGAAGATTGCAGGAATGTCGAACGGTCGCCACATGAACCAACGTCGAATACGACCGCCGATTGCCAATCCGTTACGATCGTAGACAAGTCAAGGAACAGTTTAGGGTGATGGGACGAAATAGTGGTGAGACCATGAGAAGGTGGAAGCAAAACGCACGAGTACGTCGGTCCTGTCACGGTCGCCATCTGGGGTTCGAAGTCTTAACTAAGATCTCGCATCGAACCGATCACACCAAATGTCTGTCCGGAGACAATTGGTGTACTAAAGGAACTTTGGTTCCTTCAGATTGAATTACTTTTGACTTGCAACTATTCCAATGACTAGCGGTGTCTGAAGATCAGAGTGCTATTGGAGGGTTTCGGTATGCCAGCAGACATTGAAACAAATAGTTTGATAGTCCAAAGAAGACTCCCGAGTTTATTGAAATCCTTCTTTTATATCATTTTACATTTGATTATTCTTATGGCCTAAAGGGTAAAACACCTGGGGTTGATGTTTATAAACAATATTTATGGCTTAAACTTCCGCGCGCCCATCCGATAGTATTTTGGTTAACTTGCGCTTTTTGGCTTGCGCTTTACGGTGACTAATGGGGTGTTATTGTAAATACGTTGATGGGTACGCGTTGGCTTATTCATTCCGAATTGATTCATTATTTTTCAGTTTCAGATTTTTGGAAAAGTATATATTGTTGCGATCGGAACAGCTTGTTTGATCGCATGTGTCATTGAAAACGAGATTTAGTTATTCATTTTTCAACCCTATTGTAGAACGTTTGTACGAAAAAAGTTATACGATTATCAAAAGTTTGTGTTTATACTTAGCCTCAGCTAGCATGTGGATCCTCATCGTCCCGCGTCTTGGGTTGTTCTGCTCCACTGCGTTATTCTTCCTATGGTAGGCGAAGGTGAAATGTTGCTCCGCTGCGCGTCCTCTCCGATTAAGCGCGTTCTTGTTCGCGCTGATCATTATTTACATTTTGACATTGTATCTCCGAGATTGAAGGCATTACTGTTCCGTTTCTCTGCACTTCTTCACTTAAATGTTTTAGACTTCTTCACAGTCATATTTAAGCGTTCCTTAACTTCTTCGAGCGGTTAGTCTCCGCTGTCATCATATTGTACAAAAAGATGTACTTTATTTCCCTTTCCCCCCATGGTACTGTCATCAAATTGATAACTGCTACATCACTTCCTTTCTTCACTTATATTGTCCATTGTTCTTATAAAACTAAAACACTTAAAACTAAAACTTAACACTTGAGCACAGCTCTCACTTTCACTCTCTAGACTTCCCCATCTAGACTTCCCTATAGGCTTTCGTCTATAAACTAACTCCTATCAACTGACTTCTATAAACTCAACTATTAACTGACTACATACTGACTGCCCCCCTCTGAACATAGTAATGTCTTTTATAAGTTGGCTTTCAAGTAATATTTATGACTGTACACGTCTGTTTTGGCTACCTAGTTCATGCCTTTGGGTGTTAACGAACATTCGTTGAACCCCACGTGACTCGCTATTTACTATTTACGTTAACGGTGGTTCGTAGATTCCAGCGTGCTCGCTCGGAGCGCTCTGACCTCTAGATCTTTGTTTATCTTAACGGTGAACCGTTGATTCACATGTGCGTACTCGGGCGACAAATTATATTTACTGTTTTTACATTTAAACGCAAACTTTATCGCTACTAGGGTAAAAGTGACAATGTTCCACATAAGTGACAATTACATTATATTTACTAATTAATATGAAATAATAAGGGTGATAACGACTTAGGGTCGTTACACTCAAATGTTCTTCCTTCTTGTTTTACACTTTTATCAGCTATCAGAGCTTGCTGTTTTACAGTGTTTGCACTGTAAAAACTTCCATGATTAGTAATGTGTTAGTTACGATTAAAATCATCCACAGCTTCAAATCGTGCTGCGTATGATATTCGGTGTGTATTTGTTGGTTTTCTATTAACGCCTCCTGCTGGTCCCCCGGTTAGTTGTTTGACCTCCCTGTCCTGATGTTTTGAGTCTGTATTTCCCATTTTACTTCACTGCACTTTTGTTATTCACAGCCTACTCGGGCTAACGGCATCTTTTGTATTTACGATATGTACAATCGACAGTTAGTAATGAAAAATGTTTTTTGTCGATTTGGCCACTTCTTTCCATTCGGTTATTATGTTCATCATTAATTTGCACAGCAAGACCATCAGCACTATGCACACTATGAATACGCACAACATTCGCGAAGACTGCATTCTGTCACGGTCGCCATGACGTGGTTTTGATTACACTATTTGGTTCTGCATACTCGGGACGTGATATGTAGTTTTATTTAGGGGTCTACTGACCAACACGACTTGAACCGCGGACCGTTAACTGTATCTCTGTATTCAAGAGTCTGGCCTTTTATAGCCCTCTGTTAGTTTATATTATAATCCAAAAGAATCGTCATAACAAATTTTGTTGGTAAGCTTTTACGTGATGTTAATTCACACATACTACCGTTGGGTAAGCATGCCGTTGATCGCATCCATGCAGTTTACCCACTGATAACCTTAACCTAACTTTTACTCAACACTAGACGCTGCTGAAACGGGGCAGCTTGGTCATCTAGATGTCAATTTTAGATATGCGAGACAGTGAAACAATGTCCCACAATTTATCTGACAGCGAAATGAAATTAGCAGACAATGCAACGAAAAGGCATGCAGCGATTGGCATCGCTTCCGCAGAGAGATTGGAGAGGGTCGTGTCACTAAGAAGTCTAACGTACTCAACAATGAAAGGTCCCAATGCGGGGACTGATAGTCGTCTTAGCAGATCTTTCTCTGACATGAGGAATTTTTCTTGTGCCTTCACAAACCAGCCTATCGCACCAAGTCCTGTGTACGATAGAGAGAGTGGACGCAAGCCGCTCTCCAAAATCCTGCAACAGATTAATCTTGAGTGTCGGTACACCCTTCAATGAAGAGTACTGCAAGTTCTTTGGCCAGCGAGGTTCTTTTGCTAATTTGCCCCTTAAAGGTTGAAGTAAATCTGAAGTGTGGAGGTACAAACACTTATTCTGAGGCCACTAGATCACTTTGGCGGTGACCGAAGAGATTCCAAAGTCGCTCTTTAGTCTCTTCTGGGTATGCACAGTGACGTCCCTTAGTTATCAACTGAGGACAATTTTCCAATGACAAAGGCAGTATGACGGATTGCCAATTCCATGTTCTTCCGATCTTGTGTGGCATAGGTACCGGACTTCGGATATGAAAAGTACACGACTTAACTCATTGGATGACGGTTGAAGAATCGTCTTTGTTTTAGAGAAAGCTTAAGTGGTAATCTACTGTGATGGTAAAGAATGGTGTGCAAGAAAACAGAATCGCAACGCTTAACTTTGTTTTGTAAACTGCCTGTCGTGGTTTATTGAAAACATGTGGTAACACTCAAGTGTGTTTGAAAGCAAGGAAAAGGAAAGGTTTTATGCTGATTGTGTTCTTCTCGGTTCATGATGTTTTGTTGGAATGGAATGCAGGTTATGGTGTCAGGGTGTATTGAAATGAAAGAGAAATAATGTTTCGTTATGGGTGGTTTGAGAAATAGACATGATGTAAGACATGTAAAAACAAAAGATCATATTACGAGAATGACATATTTAGAGAGGATGATAATATGAAGGATCATATTACTACACTTGAGCCCCTTTTTCTCAGTTTACCAACTTCATTCGTACGTAAAACCATTTTATCAATGGTGTTGCCACGGCTCAGGAATAGTAGGATCATTGAAGAGATGTCAGATTGAATTGCTGGCCTTGTCTTTCCTGTTGTTCCCCTGTCCTGTTAACCTCCAGAACAATACCAAGTACATTCAAGCCTTGGTATTCAAACTCAGTAAGTGTTGACTGGATAACTGATAGTGATAATGTTTGCTATAATTTGATTTTGTCTCCGAAATTGTTTTTAAATTTATCTTGAATTTATTGAAGCTAACTCTCTGGTGCGATTTTGGCATCTGTCTTCTGTTGTGGTAAGTCTTCAGATATTCTGTCATATTTTCTGTCTCCGGAAAACTTATCTACTACCTTAAGTGCTAGTCCTAGATCGAGATTAGCCATTAGTTTTGATTTTATTAATTCAGAGACTTCAGAATACACTGAGTCTAACTTGTAGGAATAATGATTGAATGTTTCTTGATCGAATTCACCCCTTATTCCTTTAAGCTTTTCTTTCGCCCAGTTGTACGTTCTTGTACACAACTCATGTTTGGCGATCAAATTTGTCCGCACATAACTTTGGTTCGGGTTTTTCTTAAAGTTCTCCCGATAGATCACTAGGCAAGCGATCAGTACTCTAATATTCTCCTCTTCTTGTTCCATGCATTTGTTGACACGAAGCGAAGAGAAGAAATATAGAGAGTCCTTTCTCGAGCCTAGACATCAAGTTTCACTTATAGAAAAAAAAATACATAACTACATCATCATTTTTTTTTTAACATCACTGTTCTTCGCAATCCCAGGATTTATCCCGCTCCCGCTGGAATACTGGAATTGTGAATCATGAGCCGACGCGTTTGGAATTCTGATCAAGACTAAACGTATATTTCAATTTTTCTATACAGAGTTATTCAGACCTACCTATACAGAGTTGTTCAGATTTGCTGTGCGCAACTTTGTCGTCGCGCTCTCCAGTTCCCTCAGGCGGCGCGCGTTCCTGCGCCACCGCCAAACGATGATGATGATTGCGATGATGAACATCGCATCGATGGTGTAGCCCGCCGCGTCCTGTGTGGAGATGTTGTTCTCCACGGCAAGTTCGGGGGTCTCACTCGAGAACGGCCACATCTCAGATCACGGCGGTGCTGAAGTTCTGGCAATTCGTTGTTACTGGAACGCTCTCGGATTACGAGCGGTGCTATGCGATTCTGGCAATTCGTTGTTACCGAAAAAGCCTTACATTGTTGCTGCATGGTTTCTAGCTGCCCAGCAGCGCATGGTGTTGCTGATGCAGCAATGATATCGGTGCACATTGGACCCATGTGGTCGTGGGCCACCGGCCAACCGGATATTTACTGCTGACTACGGTGGGAACATTCCGACCGCTTCGATCGCTGGACCACTAACTACACTGGTGGCCAACGTTTTTGGCACACCATTTTCTCCTGCCTTGGAGCGAAGTCTGTCGCTCCAATTATTTCTGACCGTTGTGAGGGTTGAAGAATCATGATTGTTTTCTCGAAGTTGCTCGGTGCTGAGCTCGTTGGTGGAGTGATTGATTGCCGATATTTCTATGGGCAGAGGTGCCAGCAACCTGACGTTTCGTTTATAGACGTTTGATCCAACCCGAACTGTGGCTACTCGTACAATTCCGTCGGCCAATGAGGACGATTTGACCAAGTTGCACGTTGGGTTGTTTCTTGGTCCACTTGGATAAGCAGCGTAAGTGCTGTAGATACTCGGTTTGCCACCTGTGCCAAGACTGTGCTGTTTGTGTTAGAATGCGCTTCCAGCGCATGGAAAGACTTTGTTCTTGCAAGTGACTCGTGGGGATAGGTATAGTCATGGGATTAACACAAAAGGCCGAATCACGAAAGGCCGAACCACGAAAGGCCGAATCACAAAAGGCCGAAACCAGTATAACTACCACATAAGGCCGAAAGCAAAAAAGGCCGAATCACGAAAGGCCGAAGGTAACGAATGGCCGAATGTAACGAAAGGCCGAAGGCAACGAAAGGCCGAAGGCAACGAAAGGCCGAATGTAACAAAAGGCCGAAAGTAACGGAAGGCCGAATTATGAAAGACGTATATTAACTCGGTTTTCGTTTAGTTAAATGCGCTATCTATTTGAAGAATATATATATAAGGGTTGTTTAAGTATTTTATAACCTTAAATTGGATATTTTTTAGTAGTTGCACTTCAACGTAAAATGCACACAAATGGAAATCATGCGGCGCAATCCGATATCCGAGGCACCGGATTTGCATCGATTCGAATTCAAGGAAAACAGTTGTTCCAATAGTATGCTAGGTATAATCCGAACAGAAGTTGTTATCTTTTTTTAAGTCCGACGAGCGTCAGCGAGTGCGGACAGCAAGCGTTCCTCCGATATATAGCAAACGTAGTTGCTCGGTCAGCTATTTGACATTCATATGATTATGCGCTGCCGTTATAACCATATTATGCCATGTTCCGTATAATTAAATATTAAACTTCCAAGCAGATGAAATGAATTTATTTTGAACAATATTTACTTGTATAAATGTTTTTCTCTTGTTATAGATATAATTGGTAAAAGTAATGGAAAGGAAAAGGTTAAGTAATAGATTGATTGTAATTCGGCCTTTCGTTACTTTCGGCCTTTCGTTACATTCGGCCTTTCGTTACCTTCGGCCTTTCGTTACATTCGGCCTTTCGTTCCCTTCGGCCTTTCGTGCTTCGGCCTTTTGTTACCTTCGGCCTTTCGTGCTTTCGGCTTTTTGTGATTCGGCCTTTTGTGATTCGGCCTTTCGTGATTCGGCCTTTTGTAGTAGTCCCATAGTCATCATGGCTCTGCCTATCAAAAAATGTCCCGGGGTTAAAGGTTCTGGGGCTTCTGCGTTGGATAATACTGATGTAAGCGGCCGCGAGTTCATTATTGCGGCTGTCTGATAGAACACGGTCTGAATTTCCAGAATATTGAAGCTTGCTCCACGTGCAGCTGCGGTTAGAAGCTTTTTAGCTACTTTGATATTTGCCTCCCAGAGCCCTCCAAAGTTTGCGCTTCTGGGCGGGATAAAAGAGAAGTTTATGCCACGTTCGGCTGCTATTGCTACAATTTCGTTTTGAAACAGCTCGGCATTGTACACCTTCCTCAGTTCTGCGAGTTCACAGCTAGCTCCCACGAAGTTTCGCCCGTTGTCAGAGTAGACTACTTCCAGTCTTCCTAGTAATGATACAAACCCCATTAGTGCGGCCAGGAATGCTGAGGTGAACTGGTTTTCCACCATTTCGATGTATACTGCCATCGTTGGGAAGCATACGAAGAGGCAGGCAAAAACCGTAAGTCTCGTTTTAGCTCTTTGGGTAGGCAGAACTTGGAAAGGTCCGCACAGATCCGCCCCGGTGTGTGTGTGTGTGTGTGAAAGCTGCAGACGGATTAACTCTGGGCCGGGGCAGGCCGG
Organism: Aedes albopictus; assembly: GCF_035046485.1. NCBI lineage: Eukaryota > Metazoa > Arthropoda > Insecta > Diptera > Culicidae > Aedes > Aedes albopictus. The sequence continues at coordinate 165,216,557 of NC_085138.1, forward strand.
GGCAGGATTGTGTTGATAGTTGTCATAATGGTCTCTCTCATATTTGTATTGAGTGTTATTGTTCAATCGATTTCTATCGTCTCTGTATGAATCTTCGTATCGATTCCTGTCATTTCTTGGATAGTTGTCATTATTACTTCTGTTGAAGTTTCTATAGTCGTTCTGTCCTCTGATATAGTCGTTCCTTCGATACTCATTGCGGAAACCGCCTTGTGGTTTCTGCGTTCCTCTATCAAAATTCCTTCGATAGTCATTATGAAAATCTTCTTGAAATCCTTGATTTCTGTTATTTTCGAACCTTCTTTGATAATTCCTTGGACTTGGATCATAATCCTTATTCCTATTATCAAATTTCCTTAGGGGAAGTCGGAAATTTTGATCTTTATTCCGTAATCGTTGGGATTCTGCGATATGTGAATCCTGCAACCTTCGTTCGATTTGTTCAATTTGTTCTACATCGATGCATTCTTCTTCCAAATAATCGATTAAATCTTCTAATGATTCGTCTTTTTAGTTTTTGACAAATTCTTCAGACTCCTGTTTTTCAAACCTGCTAAAAAGTGAATTCTAAGACTTCTTTGAGCATAAGATTCAAATGTTTGATTTTTAAAGTTCTCTTTCTCATATTCTTCAATATGCTTTTTAAATTGAAGAACTCGATCTTTGTAACTCTGAAATGTTTCCTGAACAAGGTCAACGTTCAAGTGTTTCGATTTTTTTGAAATGATTCCTCTAATTTGAGGCTACTTCCAAATTCCTTCCGAAGATTATCTCTGACATCCTCCCAAGTGTCTGCAAGAATATTTTTGAATTTTATTGCTGCTGGACCTTTCAATTTTGACAGTACAACATGGATAAGTTCCGTTTCTGCATCTTTAGCTGCATCATTTTCATCTAACTTTTCAATTATTTCTGCAAAATGCTTAATTTGGTAAATGAAATCATCTAACTCTGCTGCTGCACCGCGAAATTCAGGGATTACCTGAATTGCTTTTTCGGTTGGAAAAACGTATGCCATTTTGTTAAAAAAGGATTTGTAGGTTGAATCAAATTTAGTACTAAACTCGTGTAAAGTTTTAATTATTTCGACTTAAGATTCCTCGTCGCTATAGTCAGCGTTATATAAAGTTGATGACAAGATATTAGGATCTCTGATTGGTCCAAAATATAAATCGGTTTCAGAAATGGAAACGTTAAGTGTAGAAATATCATAATTTTCAGTAAATGAATCTTCACAGACTGTAACTCGTCTGCTTCGTAAATTAATAACTTTTCCTGATTCCAAGTGTGGATTATTTTTAGTTTTTCCCGTATGTTTGGTTTTGCTTAAAAATTTTAAACACTCTTCGTGCTTTCTTCTGACGATTTCCAAATTATCAGTTAAGGCATTCCAAGTGTTGGTATCGTTCAAATTTTCGTATTTTTGTACGATTGTTTCATATTTCAAAAATGCATCATTTAGTAACTCTGTTTTAAGAAAAATTCCTTGCTGTGATCTTGGCTTATTTTTGTTTTTATTTAAATTTTCAAATTCTTTAAAAATGTAGTCCTTGATTTCCTCCAATGTTTCAAAATCGATTCTAGTCGTCGACGTCGGTTCGCCCAAAATTGACATTCACATACTTTTTTTCATTGTTTATTCACCCAATTATTACTGATATCGATTGTAGCAGCATTGCTGATAGGAAAATTCCGTCAGATTTTCCCTTTCGTCCACTCTCTGCGATGTTGTCACTGCTTTCACTTAACTGATTAGTCTTTGTTCACACGATCTCTTCACAATTGTTCAAACTTTGTTTTAGTGTTCAACGTGGCACTTAGTCTCGGCACTGATTTCTTCTTCCCGTCAGAAATTTGCCGTTCCAATGTTCTGATTAGCGAACAGTTTTTCGCTGTCCCCATATTGAAGCGCCCTGTATCGTCCAGGGGCTGCATTAAACACTACACGGAATGTGATATCTTTCATTTCATTACAGTCCGACGACATCTTTTTAATAAACTATATTGAAGTATCACAAACCATCACTTATCTTATATTACAACGATTCACTTTTTCTTATATCACCTTAACATTTTCTGTATTTCTTCACCGAACTACTAAGTTTAACTATCTAGAGACACTTCTAGCTTCTTCTTGACCCGACTACTAAGTCCTACCTACAGCCTTAGGACAGTATCTAGAGGTGTCCCACATGGGATCTCAAGACTTATCCGATATGCTGCCTACTCTAACGTTGAAACTGAACTCCCACCATCCCACCGCTGTCACCATATGAAGCGCCCCGTTTTGTCTGGGGTTCTTCTATAAACTATTATACACAAGGATGTGATATCTCTTTAATTCACAAGGTCCGTGATTCACGTCGGAAATTAACTATATTGGTTTACCAGTTCGAATTTTACAACACTACTTAACTACTACTTAATGCACTTTTAGCCTTAGTTACTTTCAAGAACTGACGTTGAAGCTGCACTCTCACGATCGTTTCACGATCTTCCATTTTAAAATGTTTTAGTTTTGATCACTCACAGTTCACTTTTAATAGATTACTGCTAACGCGCGTCCACCTAAGTTTTTTACCGACGCTTCTTGGTGCGTCATGATCCCCTTATTTGTAGAAACCACAACCGATCCAGCGATACTTGGGCAAACTGTCGTCGCGAAATTTAAAAGTTCATCTGCTTTTAAAGGCTCACGATTCACGAAAACAATGTTGCTGAAGCTTAGTTCCTTAATTTTGTAACGATTACACGACACCTGTTTGCTTGCAGGAAATCTTCTTTTATCAACAAATGCATAAAAAGTTTGCATACACCATTCGACACGACAATTGTACTGTTTCTCTTCGTTGCCAAATTGGCTATCAAATTTCGTAGATTGTCCATCATTGATGAGTGATAATTAATTTTACTTCACTAAATTCGCTGTCCAACATCTTCCATAAAAAATGTTTATTTTCGTGTATCACTGCCCAGACGTAGTAAAATAACACTAGCTGAGTACTGATTGTCACTATTTGTAATATAAGTTCCACTTGTATACTGATCTCTCGCGTAATATTTGATTAGGGCTTGTTTTTAACCACTGAGTTTATCACTTTTCCACTGTGAGTTCGTTGAGCTTACTTAATTGGTTAGCTCTTTTTCTAACTTGGTTATTCATCCGTCTTTGGATCTCGGCCCATAAACTTAGAAGCAGCTGTATAGCTACTCCAGCCGATATAAACCACAAACACGTTGAGATAGAGTCTAATTTCACTGAGTGTTCTGATTGGGTGTTGACAATCTCTATGTGATTGTCACCGTTATGATTCACTTGAGCTTTAGACTCCTCTGAGCCCATTTTTAATCCCTTTTTTTCACTATCTTCAACGAAATTCTTCCATCACTTTGCAGGTGATTTTTTCACTGAACTTGTCCGAAGATTACTGATTCGTATTAACTCGCGGTCGCCATCACATAGTCCGTCCGGGGACTATGCATTCGGAACTTCTGATACTTCTTTATCCCCGACCTTAAGCCATTCCTATGAAGTTAGCAGTGCCTGAGCAACAGGTTGCTAAAGGGAGATTTCAGTGTACACCGAAGTGTATTGAAACGCATAGCTTTGGAGTCAGAACAAGACTGTCCTGGTACTGGAACCGAAGTTCCTTTTATTTAGTTTTTCAATCGATTATTACAATGTAAGTACATATGCCTAAAAGAGATAGATAGATATACGCCTGGGGCGGCGGTGACAATATTTCGGCAATAACTTATTTGGTAGAACATGAGCCTTAGCGCATCGTCCAAACGGACGACCACCAACGAGTAAAAGTGCAATCAGCAAAACATGTGGCGCACTGCGTACTCGAGTGCCTCGATGCAAACTGCTTACGCATGTTGCACCGAGGCTATCGTTCGTACCCATGTGGACCTGACCTATTCTGTTATGATTCTGTTGTGACGTACCATTCTGAGTGTTTTTATTGCTAACGCTGATTGATGAAGGAAAGATGTTTTGGGTCGATGCGTGTATAGCACACAATTCACTGACCACTACTGATCTCACTTGCTACTGACACGAACCGCGCTTCGATAACTGCTTCACAGACTGTCTTTTCTAACTACTGACTAAGAACTCACTTCACTCAATCTCCAAACTGAACCCCGATTGAAGCCAAAGCCTCAGTATTTATAGCCTAAATTTCCTAGCAATATCCGAACCAGTTTGGGCGTGTCTAAAACTCCTACAATCACTCTCGTTTTCCCGAAGAAGTCACGATAATTCCTAACGTTGCCCAAACCATCTTGGGCGTGTCCAAAAACCTTAAAAATGTAAATACTAAAAAGTCCCAAAACCTTCTACTTATCCTACTTGTCCACATCGTGATTTACATCCTTCTCTTCTTGAGAACATCACGACTCTTCTATCTTGGGCGTATCCCAAGCCCTGCCAAGAATCTTAATGCCAACGAAAAACTTAAATTTCCTAACCACGCCTGACTTGGGCGTGTTCGCACAAAACCTACTGAGAATCTTTACACCAAGGCCTACATCTTCTAGCCCCGCCTCACTTGAGCGTATGCAAGGCTTGGGTGTGTGAAAGAATTGAACCCGACCATCGACGTCATCATCATCCTCCTTGGATTTTGATACCAAATTCTCCAAAACAAAGCACCCGTTTTGTTATTGAAGTGTACCTTACTTGGGCACAGTGAACCCTAGCCGGGCCCCGGCCGCGGATGTTAGTTGAAAGTATACCCCACATTTTTTTCTTTCAGTTTACTCGAAGTCAAAACAAAATCGAGTGCAAAACAATTCCGGCGCCCCTATGCCGCCAATACGGTTTCGATTTTCAAACATTCCTTTTACGGTTCCTGGGTTCAAATCGAACCAAGTGAAAACAATCACGGCTACCTGAAACCCTTCTCGGCAAATACAGTGCCCCGATTTCAAAACCAAAAACAATCTAGGCTACCTGACACCGCGCCTTGATTTCAAAACAAAAAACAATATAGGCTACCTGAAGCCATATGCGGCCAATACAGCGCCTTGATTTCGCAACATTCTAGCGCGATCGATAGGATATCACCGTTCCATGACATTCTTGTCGACGGCCCACCAAGCGTAATCAAAGCTGCACCAAACCAACCGGACCCAACATGTACGATCATGAAAACAAAACAAACGCATCGCTGCGCGGTCGCTACCCCGCGAAACCAGGACACCGTACGGATGTTGTTTTGATCAACGTCCAGTACGAAATTTGAGATCAAAAACAAAACTTTACAGGTTCTTATAACTCAATTGAGCCTTGGAATCGGTCACCGCCAAACAAACCCAGCGTGTGTCACAAATCCAGTATTCCAGCGGGAGCGGGATAAACCCTGGGATTGCGAAGAACAAGCCCCTTAAAGGTCGAAGTAAATCTGAAGTGTGGAGCTACAAACAAACAATTATTCTGGGGACACTAGATCACTTTGGCGGTGACCGAAGAGATTCTGAAGTCGCTCTTTAGTCTCTTCTGGGTATGCACAGTGGCGTCGTGTTCATCCTTGGTCATCAACCGGAGACGGTTTTCCATGACAAAGCCATTGCCATGTTCTTCCGATCTTGAGCCCCTGCTTCCCCTGCTGGAATTGTCTTAGATGAAAGGTCAGAATAGAATTTGACCCCCTGCCCACACTCCAATCTACGCATTGTTTTGAATGGTCTGCTTGATCTCCACGGATACTGTGGTAACAGGAGCCCCGCCCCGTTTACTGATAAATGCCCATCCCGAAGGTGCTGGAACAGCACTAACAACCCCTACAGGACTGTTTTTAGACTGAGGCTGCAGCTTCCCCTGTCACACACAATGTATTCGGGAGTATCGTTCAATTTTTATATCTCCACCAACAGATGATACGTTAAATGGTTTATTTACATGGTAAAAATGTCTTGTAAATCTAGGATGAACAAAGCTTCTATTTGATCCGGTGTCTACTATTACTTTTAGAGGACTTTTTCCATTACCGTAGTGTAAGAAATACGGCAATGTTGAATTAATTCTAAAAAAAATCATTGTCTTCGTCTTCAGTTGCGACCTGATCCTTATTGTTTACCTGAGCTTCATACATTTTCATGTATCGATCCATTTTCTGCATTTGCCGCCCCATGTTTTTTGATGATTTCTTCATTTTAGACTATCGTAGCTACACTGACGGCTCGGCAAGGTCGGGTTTCGATCTCCTTCATTATGGCACGCCAAACTAATCGTAGTCCGTAAGCGGTGATGATTACATATTACCATGCACGTAGCCACAACATGCGCTGGTCCGATATTGACACCTCCTGGTGTTTCCTGTTTGTTGTTTTTGTTGTTGCTCTTGTTACCGAACGGTAACAAATTTGTTCAGTGTATTACGGTGTGTGAAACTAGGGAAA